>NC_045440.1:118219100-118505630 GCF_002776525.5 Piliocolobus tephrosceles | reverse complement strand
CACCACCACCACCACCACCACCACCACCACCACCACCACCACCACCAATAGAATAACCAAGAACCATGGGGCAACTACAAAAGGTGTGACATAGGCAAAATGAAAGTACCAGATGGATTAAAAAAAAAAGGGTAGAAAATAAATAGTTAACACAATAATGACTAAGAATGTTCCTGAATTAATTTCAGGACACCAAACTATAGATTCAGGAAGTTCAAGGAACACCAAGCAGGATAAATATGAGAAAAGAGCTACACCTAGGCTTACCTTTTTCAAACTACAGAAAATCAAAGATAAAGATGAAACTCCTGAAAGAAGTCAGAGGGAGAAAACACCTTAGCTATAGAAAAGCAGAGATAAGAATTACATTCAACTTCTCTTCAGAAGCCATGCAAGTGGGAAGCAAGTAGAATAAAATATGTAAAGTGTTTAGATAACAACCCCACCAATCTGGACTTCTGTATCCTGCAAAATAATCTTTCAAAAATGAAGAATAAATAGAGATTTTCAGACAAAGGATAACTGGAGGGTTTGGTGCAGGTAGACATGCCTTGCAAAAAATGTTAAAAGCAGCTGTTTTAAAAGAAGGGAAATATATAGTTTAAACTCTATAAAATATAGAGTTTTAAAACTCTCTATAAAATGTATAGTTTAAAACTCAGATCTACATAAAGAAAGAAGAGCATCAAAGAAGGAATAAGTAAAGGTAAAATGAAAATGAAAGTTTAGAAAAAGAATTGAAGATAAAAGTCAGAACAAAGAATAAGGTCAATAAATAGAAAACAATAACAAATTTGGCTGGGCGTGGTGGCTCATGTCTGTAATCCCAGCACTTTGGGAGGCTGAGGAAAGTGGATCACTTGAATTCAGGATTTTGAGACAGCCCGGCCAACATGATGAAACCTTGTCTCTACTAAAAACACAAAAATTTAGCTAGGCGTGGTGGCGCACATCTGTAATCCCAGCTACACAGGAGGCTGAGGCAGGAGAATCCCTTGAACCCGGGAGGTGGAGTTTGCAGTAAGCTGGGACAGCATCGCTATACTCCAGCATGGGCAACAGAGAGAGACTCCATTTTAAAAACAAAACAAAAAACAAATTTGACAGTTTTTAATTCACCTATATAAATAATTACTTTGAATATTAATAATGTAAATGCACCAATTAAAACAGAGATTTTCTGAATGAATCAAAAAAAGAATCCAACTTAATTTGATCAACAACATGCTCACTTTCAATCTAAAGACACATATAAATTAAAAGTAAACAGAGAAAGATATACCATACTAACACTAATCAAAAGAAAGTAGAGTAGCTATATTAATTTCAGACAGAGCTGGCTTCACAGCAAGAAAAGTGATCAGGGATAACGAAGGGCATTACATAAAAATAAAGGAGTCAATTTTCCTAAAAGATAAAAACATTCCTTAATGTGTATGTGCCTAACAATAGAGCATCAAAATACATCAGGAAAAAAATTGATGGAACTGCAAGGAGTAATAGACACATTCAATATTATAGTTGGAGACTTCAACAAATCTAAAATAATAGAAATCATAAAATGTCTGTCTCCAGATGAAAATGGAATTAAACTTGAAATTAGTAACAAAAACATAATTTGACAATCCCAAAGGACATGTAGAATAAGCACACTGCTAAATAAGACACGGTTCAAAGAAGAAACTTCCACAGAAATTTAACAAAATATTTTGAACCAAATGAATATGAATACACAAGATATAAAAATTTATGAGATGCAGCCAAAGCAATGCTTAGAGAGAAATTTAGAGCATTGAATGCATATGTTAGAGAAGAATAAGGATCTAAAGTAAATCATCTAAGCTTCCATCTTAGGGAACTAGGAAAAGATAAGACAATTAAATACAAAGTAAGTAGAAGAAAGAAAATAATAAAATTTAGGACAGAAATAATTACAATTGAAAAATAAACAGAAAACATCAAACAAACAAAAAGTGGATTACTTGAAAAGATCAGTAAAATTCATAAGCCTCTAACCAGACTAAGAAAAAACAAGAACAGACACAATTACTAGCATCAAAAATGAAAGTATAGAAAACACTACAAATTGCATAGACATTAAATAAATAATAAAGAAATACTATAAACAACTCAATGCCCACAAATTTGATAACCTCAATGAAATGAACAAATTTCTTTAAAGACATGATCTGCCAAAACTCATGCAGGAAGAAAGAGACGATTTCAATAGGTCTATATTTATTACAAAAATCAAATCAATAGTTAATAAGCTTCCAAAACTGAAAGCACTTGGTCCAAATGGGTTTACTGGTGAATTCTACCAAATGTTTAAGGAAGGAATTATGCCAATTCTCTAAAATCTGTTTTAGAATTTAGAAGCGAAAGGAATACTCTGTAACTCATTCTATCAGGCCAGTGTTACCCTAATTCCAAAATCCAACAAATGTATTACAACAAAACTACAGACCAATACCTTTCATGAACACATGTACAGACATTTTCAACAAAACATTAGTAAATCAAATCCAGCAATGTATTAAAAAGATTATACTCCACAAAGTGGGATTTATCCTAGGATATAAAATTGATTTATCATTCAAAAGTCAACTAACATATTTCATCACATTAACAAACTAACAAAATAAAAATCGTATGATTATATCAATAGATGCAGAAAAAGCATTTGAGACAATCCAACATCCTCTCATAATAAAAACTCTCAGTGAAATAGGAATTGAGAATTTCCTTAACTTGATAAAGAATATCTACAGAAATCCTATAGATAAGCATCATACTTACTGGTGGAAAACTTAATGATTTCCCCCTAAGATTAGGAACTGAGGCAAGAATATATATTTTCATTACTGATTTTCAACATTATACTGGATATCCTAGCTAATGTGATAAGAGAAAAAAAGAAAATAACAGGTGTACTGATTGTAAAGTAATAAATAAAACTGTCTTTGCTTGTAGATGTCATGCGTTTTTTACCTATAGGTAAAAAATCTAAAACAATAAATACCTGTCTGAAACTAATAAGCAAGTATAGCAAGGTTTATGGATACAAGGTTAATATTAGAAAAATCCATCACTTTCCTATACATTAGCAATAAACATGTGGAATTTGAAATTAAAAACACAATATACCATTTACGTTAGCATTCTCTGAAATAAAATATTTAGTTGTAAGACTACACACACACACACACACTCACACACACTCTCACATACACACACATAAGACCTATGTGAGGAAAACTAAAAGTTTGATGAAAAAAATTTTTTAAACTAATCAGTAGAGAGATATTCCATGGTCATGGATAGGAAGACTCAATATTGTCACAATATCAGTTCTTCTCATCTTAATATATAAATTCACTATAATTTTAATCACAGCAAGTTACTTTGTAAATATTGGCAAACTAATTTTAATGTACAAATGGAGATGTGAAAGACCCAGAATAGCCAATACAATATTAAAGAAGAGAAATAAAGTTAGAGAATGGGCACTACCTGACTTTAAGACTTATCTTTTTTACTTTTTATTTATTTATTTATTTGAGACAGTGTTTTGCTCCCATTGCCCAGGCTGGTGTGATCTCAGCCCACTGCAACCTCTGCTTCCTGGGTTCAAGAGATTCCCCTGCCTCAGTCTCCCAAGTAGTTGGGATTACAGGTGTTTGCCACCATGCCTGGCTCATTTTTTTTGTATTTTTAGTAGAGAGAGGGTTTTCACCATGTTGGCCAGGCTAATCTCAAACTCCTGACCTCAGGTGATCCACCCGCCTCAGCCCCCCAAAGTGCTATGATTACAGGCGTGAGCCACCATGCCCAGCTGACTTTAAAACTTATCATAAGCTCTGGTAATTAAGTCTGTGTGGTATTCACAAAGAAACAGTCAAATACATCAATGGAACCAAATAGACAGCTCTCAAATAAACTCACATAAATATTGTCAACTGATCCTTAATAAACTAGCAAAGGCAATTCAATGGGGCCTACATAGTATTTTCAACAAATGGTGCTAGAACTGGATAGCCATATGAAAAACAATGAATCTAAGCACAGCCCTCATACTTTCACAAAGATAAACTCAAAATGGATCTCAGACATAAAGGTAAAAATGCAAAGCTATAAAACTACTAAAAGTTAACATAGGAGAAACCTAGATAATCTTGGGTATAATGATGGCTTTTTAGATACAAAACTAAAGACATGGCACCACATCCTGGCAAGTGTGTGGAGCAACAGAAATTCTAATTCATTGCTAACAAAAATGCAAAATGGTCAGCCACTTTAGAAGATAGCTTGGCAGTTTCTTATGAAACTAAACGTACTTTGCCATGTAATTCAGCAATCACACTCCTTGGTCTTTACCCCAAAGAGTTGAAAACTTTATTTCATTCTAATTTAAAACCTCCATTTTGAGAAAGACAATTTCGAGAGAATGAGACGACAAGCCATGCACTAGGGAAAAATATTTGTAATAGTCCTTACCTGGTGAAGGACTGTTATCCAAAATATATGAAGAACTCTTGAGACTCAACAGTAAGAAAACAAACAACCACATGGTAAAATAAGCCAAACACCTTAACCGACACCTCACCAAAGAAGATGTAACAATGGAAATAAGCATATGAAAAGATGCCTTGTGGCTAATATCCAGAACCTACAAAGAACTCAAACAAATTTACAAGAAAAAAAACCCCATCAAAAAGTGGGCAAAGGATATGAACAGACACTTCTCAAAAGAAGACATGCATACAGCCAACAGACACATGAAAAAATGCTCATCATCACTGGCCATCAGAGAAATGCAAATCAAAACCACAATGAGATACCATCTCACACCAGTTAGTATGGCAATCATTAAAAAGTCAGGAAACAACAAGTGCTGGAGAGGATGTGGAGAAATAGGAACACTTTTACGCTGTTGGTGGGACTGGAAACTAGTTCAACCATTGTGGAAAACAGTGTGGTGATTCCTCAAGGATCTAGAACTAGAAATATCATTTGACCCAGCCATCCCATTAGTGGGTATATACCCAAAGGATTATAAATCACCCTGCTATAAAGACACATGCACACATATGTTTATTGCAGCACTATTCACAATAGCAAAAACTTGGAATCAACCCAAATGTCCATCAATGACAGACTGGATAAAGAAAATGTGGCACATATACACCATGGAATACTATGCAGCCATTAAAAAGGAGGAGTTTGTGTCCTTTGTAGGGACATGGATGCAGCTGGAAGCCATCATTCTCAGCAAGCTATTGCAAGAACAGAAAACCAAACACCGCATGTTCTCACTCATAGATGAGAACTGAACAATGAGATCACTTGGACTCTGGAAGGGGAACATCACACACTGGGGCCATTATGGGGAGGTGGGAAGGGGGAGGGATTTCATTGGGAGTTATACCTGATGTAAATGATGAGTTGATGGGTGCTGACAAGTTGATGAGTGCAGCACACCAACATGGCACAAGTATACATATGTAACAAATCTGCACATTGTGCACATGTACCCTAGAACTTAAAGTGTAATAATAAAAAAAAGATTTTAAAAAAAAGAAAAGATGCTCGTATTATATATCATTAGGGAAATGCAATTTAAGACAACAAAAATATACCACTACTGCCTATTAAAATAGCCAAGATCCAGAACACTAAAAACACCAAATACTGGCACATACGTGGAGCAACAGCAACTCTAATTTACAGCTGGTGAAAATGCAAAATAGTTTAGCCAGTTTGGAAGACAGTTTGGCAGTTCCTTATAAAACTAAACATATTCCTACCATAGGATTCAGTCATCACACTCCTTGGTATTTACTCATAAGAGTTGAAAACTTACGTCCACACAAAAACTTGAACACAGATGTTCATAGCAGCATTATTCACAATTGCCAAAACTTGGGAGAAGTCAAGATGTCCTTTAGTAGGTGAATGGAGAAATAAATTCATTCAAACTGATAATAGAATATTATTCAGCACTATAAAGAAATGAGCTATCAAGCCATGAAAAGATATAAAAGAAATTTAAATGCATGTTATTAACTGAAAGAAGTTGGTCTGAATAGGCTACATTTTATATGATTCCAACTGTATGACATTCTGAAAAAGGCAAAGCATTGAAGGCAGTAAAGAGATTAATGGTTACCAGAGATTAAAGGGGAAGGAAGAACCAACAGGCAGAGCACAGAGGATTTTTAGGGTGGTGAAACTACTCTGGTATGATACTTGATATAGTTAGGATATGTGTCCCCATCCACATCTCATGTTAAATCGCAATCCTCAGTATTGGAGGTGGAGCCTGCCGGGAGGTGATTGGATCATGGGGGTAGATTTCTCATGAATGGTCCAGCACCTCTTGGTGCTCTCCTTGTGATAGTGAGTGAGTTCTTGTGAGATCTGATTGTTTACGTGTGTAGTAGCACCTCCTCTTTTCTCTCTTGCTCCTGCTTTCATCATGTGATGTGCCTACTCCCCGTTCACCTTCTGCCTTGACTGTAAGCTTCCTGAAGCCTCCCCAGAAGCTGAGCAGATGTCAACACCATGCTTCCTGTAAAGCCTGCAGAACTGTGAGCCGATTAAACCTCTTTTCTTATATATTACTCAGACTCAGCTATTTCTTTGTAGAAGTGCAAGAATGGCCGATATTGTACTATAATGGTGGATACGTACCATTACACATTTTTCCAAACCCAAAGAATGCACATCATCAAGATTGAACCCTAATGTAAACCTTGGTCATCAGATGATTATGATATGTGAATGTAGGCTAATAAATTGTAAGAAATGTGCAAGTTTGGTGGGGAATGTTGATAAATGGGGAGGCTGTGCATCTGTGGGGGCAGGAGGCATATGGAAAACCTCTGTATCTTCTGCTCAACTTTGCTTGAACCTAAAACTGCTCTATAAAATAAAATCTATTTAAAAACAGAAGCCGTGCACAAGCAAGCATTATTTTTTAAGTAACTTTTAACATCTTGTGCATTTTAATACTTTTCATCCAAATGAAGTAATACAATAACACCTACTATTTAAAAATTTCTCTGAATTAAGTAACAAATGCAAAAGACCCAAACTGACTTAGGAAATGATATTTTGTCAGAACTAAATTATTATTGAATCATGTGAATAGGCTAAGCCATAATATCAGTGTCAAACTTCTGACACCATAAAGTAACTACAGATTTCTAAACCACAATTCCCACAAAGCTGTGTCTGTCAGATAATGAAATGTGAGCTTCTTTATGGACATGGTTACAATTATATTATTTGTAATTTTGGGAATATATCATATTTTTAAAAGTGATGAGTTTTGATGCAAAATGCAAATATCATGCAGGACCTAAAAAGACTCTGAAGTAGGACCATACCTGGGACAGAAATATATTAATGTTAATTTCAGAAAGTATCAAGAAAGATTAAAGTAAAAACTCATGTGGCATTCAATTGCACCAAAGTCTTTAGCACAGGGTATCTTCAGAATAGTGAGAAATTGCTTCTTTTCTAGACATATGAATTGAATAAGTAAACATGTAGAGGTTGAAAAATAATAATCTATATTTTGAGTGGAACTAACAATGACATGTTTAGTGCAATAGAATTTATTACTTTGTGATTTGTTTTCTTCAGTAATTACTATTAGAAAATGTTTCCTGGGCCAGACACGGTGGCTTATGCCTGTAATCCCAGCACTTTGGGAGGCCAAAGCGGGCAGATCACCTGACATCAAGAATTCAAGACCAGCCTGACCAACATGGGGAAACCCCCATCTCTACTAAAAATACAAAATTAGCAGGGCGTGGTGGCATGCACTTGTAATCACAGCTACTCAGGAGGCTGAGGCAGGAGAATTGCTTGAACCCAGGAGGCTGAGGCTGCAGTGAGCCGAGATCATGCCATTACACCCAGCCTGGGCAACGAGTGAAACTCCGTCTCAAAAAAAAAAAAAAAAAAGAAAAAGAAAGAAAATGTTTCCTAAGTACTCACAAAATATGAATAAGTATCCTAAATGCAGAGATAGATATAGCAGTGGTTATAGTGTTTCTACAGTCTAAAAGGCAGGCATAAAAACACCAAAAGATGAGTGACATACATGGACATGATGTGGTTTGCATATAGTTTCATTTTTCTGGTTTCTTCTTTGAGCCCTCTCCCATTGCTCCATGGTTTTAAAAAAGATGCTATGTATGAGGTAAAAAAAAATTACATTTTGGTCCTATTCCTGCCTTCATAAGGCAACTAGTATGAGGCTTATGTTAAATCAGTATTTTACAGATCAATGCATTCAAAGGCTCTAGTTAATAAGAAAATTTTTTTTTCTACGCATTTTTTGTTACTTTGTTCTCATATGGCAAAAAATATATTTGCTAAGGACCTCTTGTGTGATGTCAGCACTTTAATAGAAATGGTGGTTTTGATGATGTTCATCGGGATATCTTTTAAAAAGTTTTTATGGTCATTTCCTTTAAAACTTGCACCTTGTAAACAAGCAGTATTGTTTTCCCTGCAAAATAACAAAGTTACAGGGGAAATAAATAGCTGGGGCAGGTAGCCTTTAGGAAATGCTGACGGAGCATTATTTCTTGGAGGAGCAGAGTCAGTGAGGAATATGTTATCTTGAAGACTAGGAAACCTCAATTATGTTAACTGAATGCTTAATCTGGGGGAGTCCTTGTTGTGCTAGCAATGGCTCCTTGGAGTGTCTTCTTACTAAAAGGATAGACTATCAAAATAAGAGAAAAATACAGAATGGGCAGCTAAGGTCCAAAGGGGTGTTTGGTGAACATTCGTTTAATTATTTATTTATAAATATGTATCTATTAACTAATTGTGCCATTTTAAGGAGCATAGGGAGGGTAGAATTGTAAGTGGAGTGGTGATGAGATCTGCTTTGCATTTCATAAGCATCAGTCTGTTACCAGCATGGATTGGAGAGACAGTCAGGGGGACTCGTTTAGCATTATTTTTAAACCATATAATAAATGTCAAAGGTGAGAAAGTCACAGAAACTATATTGGATTAAATACATGAATGAACCACAAAAAGTGAATCATGATTACTAGGTATCCCACCCTCTGAAAACATTTGAGTAACCACTGCCCCATGATCATAATATTTTAAACGTATAATAATTTACAGATTAACTTAGCCCTTCTCTGATTTTAGTTGAGAAAACCTAAGGCTCAGATTTGACTCAGGGACCCCTGTTATAAATTTTTCTGTAATCATCATGATCACAATCTCTATCACTTATTGAGCAATTATTACATGCCAGATACCATACTGAGTGATTTACATACATTGTATCTCACTAAATGTTCAAACAACTCTGGAGTTATTACTATTTTTTATCTAACTTAGATAGGGAAATTGCTCTAGAGAAATTAATCTGCCAAACATTTTCTATCTAGTAAGTCGCAAAGTCAAGATATAACTCCATACAAAGTGTCTACCATGGTATTAGTGGTATTAGTTTCCTGTTGCTGCTGTAACAGATAATCACAAACTTAGTGGTTTAAAACACAGAAATTATTTATCTTATGGTTCTGCACATAAGAAGTTCAAAATGAGTCTGACAGGTTAAAATCCAGGTGTCATTAGGGCTGATTTCTCCTGGAGACTCTGAGTGGGAAATCTTGTTTGATGACCTTTTGCAGCTTCTAGATGCCACTGGCATTCCTTGCTTTGTGGCTCCTTCCTTCTTCTTCAAAGTCAGCAGTGTGGCATCACCCAATTTCTGTCTATTTCTCTTTTACATCTACTTCTATCATCACATCTCCTTCCCTGATTCTGACTGTGGCCCCCTTGCCTGTCTCTTATAAGGATCATTGTGATGAGATTGGGTCCACCTCGATAATCCCAGATCCTGAGATCTTGCTATATTAAGATCGTTAGTTTAATCACATCTTAAATTTTGGGAGGCTGGGGTGGGTGGATTACTTGAGGTCAGGAGTTCAAGACCAGCCTGGACAATATGGTGAAACCCTGTCTCTAATAAAAATACAAAAATTAGCCAGGTACAGTGGTGCACTCCTGTAATCCTGGACACTTGGAGGCTGGGGCAGTAGAATCACTTGAACCCAGGAGGTACAGGTTGCAGTGAGCCGAGATCCTGCCACTGCACTCCAGCCTGGGTGAAAGAACAAGACTCCATCTCAAACAAACAAAGAAACAAAAATCACGTCTACAAATTTCAGGGATTAGGTTGTGGACATATTTGGGGGTACTACTATGCTCTCTACTAAAACCTCTATGTTGAATAAAGTAAATTTCTTAGAACGTAAATCTCAATTTCTCTTTTATTTTGTGAGTTATATACTTTTACATTGATTTGCTGCATCTACTCTAATAAATAAGGCCTTGTTTTATAGTAATGCTAAGTCAGGAGTTCGCAAATGTTTTTTTGGTAAATGGCCAGATAGTAAATATTTTCAGCTCTGTGGGCCATGTGGTCTCAAGGACAGTTATTTCACTCTGTCATTGCAATGTGAGAGCAGCCAGAGACAATACATATACAAATGAAGCATGGCTGTGTGCCAATAAAACTTTATTCACAAAAATAGGCAGTGGCTCAGATTTGACCCAAGGGCCCCAGCTATAAATTTGTCTGTGGAAACCTGCTATCAATGATCAAATATCTTCACAAGTTTCATGATATAAGAGTTTGTTTGTTCTTTGTCAAATCCCCATACCTAGAACAGAGTTTGGTACATACCAGCTGCTTAATAAATACTTGTTGAGTGACCTAGGAAACTGAAACATGCTAAAGCTTAAAAGAGAAAATCGCCGAGTGTGGTGGCTCACGCCTGTAATTCCCAGCACTTTGGGAGGCCGAGGCGGGCAGATCACGAGGTCAGGAGATTGAGACCATCCTGGCTAACACAGTGAAACCCCGTCTCTACTAAAAATACAAAAAAAAAAAAACTTAGCCGGGCGTGGTGGCGGACGCCTGTAGTCCCAGCTACTCAAGAGGCTGAGGCAGGAGAATGGCGTGAACCCGGGAGGTGGAGTTTGCCGTGAGCCGAGATTGCACCACTGCACTTCAGCCTGGGCAACAGAGCGAGACTCCGTCTCAAAAAAAAAAAAAAAAAAGAGAAAATGAGTGATGGTTGATTTGCAAGAATACGTGCCTTTGGCCAAGGATGTGAGAATTTTCTCTAAGAGGGAGAATTCAAGAATTTTTTATGAGCAGTGGATCTGGGCTTTAAAAATGACATTTCATAATATAAGCACAATTTGAAAGACAATAATGATTGAGTCTTTGTAATTCCTAATTACAGAATGTGAGCATCACTAAGAATAAGTTGTTAGTTTGGTAGATGCTTTTGAAAGTTTGGATAAATTACTTCCTCCCAACAGGGAGATGTAAATGGCATCACACTTGTGTCAATATGGACTTGGCTACTCTCTAGTTTTATACATGTTTCTATCAAGTTCTGACAGTTTGTGGATCTCTCGTGACATTGATTCCTAATGGTTAATTTTATATGTCAACTTGAATGGACCACAGCATGACTGGATATTTTGTCAAATATTATTCTGGGTGTTTCTGTGAAGATGTTTTAGAATGAGATTAACATTTAATTTGGTAGACTGAGTAAAGCAGATTGCCCTCCACTATGTGGGTAGGCCTCATGCAATCAGATGAAGATCTTGCTAGAACAAAAGGTTGACCCTCCCTGAGAAAGGGAGGATTCTGCCTGACAATCTTTGAACGGGGATATCAGCTCCTCCTGGTTTTACAGCAGCCTGCTAACTTTCAGATGCACACTAGGACACCTGCTCTGCACATTCTGGACTCACCAGTTTCTATAATCATGCAAGCCAATTCCATGTCATAAATGGATGCTACTGGGGCCAGGCATGGTGGCTTATACCTGTACTCCCAGCACTTTGGGAGGCAGAGATGGGAGAATCTCTTGAGGCCAGGAATTTGGGACCATCCTGGTCAACACAGTGAGACTCTATCTCAAAAAAAAAAAAAAAAAATTTATTCGTTTTGTTTCTCTGGAGAATCTTGACAAATAGAGCCAGACTTTTTCGTAAACAATGATGAGAAAATTTTATCTCAACAATACTTTCCTTTCCTTTTTTTTAGTTTTGTTTTTTGCTCATCTCCAACCAAAAGTAAACTATTTAAAAACCTGTGTTCTATATACATATTTTGATGAAAGCATAGTAAGTAAGTTACTTCACAAACTGGTCATTTTACGACACACACATACACATACCCTAAATAGCCCCAACATAATACTTCTGTTCCCTTCCTCCTTCTTCCTAAAGGGGAAGAAGGCTTCACACACAGCAAAGGACATTTAATGAAGAGGGACATGAAAAAGAAATTTCACTTTATTACTAGTGTAAGTGAATTATAACACAGTTTATATTTATAACTTTCTCAGATTTTGCCTTCGTAGGTCTAGGTCACATGTACTGGAAAAAAATTGAGTCTTATTCTATTGTTTATTGTGAAATAGTTTGATGGTATTATTGTGTAATCTGTAGTGTGACATACTGTTACAGTAACTACGTTATTAAACCTCCATCAAATCAAGGTTATATTTCAGAATACTGGCTTTACCAGATGGCCTATTAATGTAGTTTAGAAGTGGACTAATTAAATTATATTCTTCAAATAACACTAATGAAATAGATATTTACACTGGGCTTGTCCAACAGAGTCTGCCATGATCAGTTTCCAGGGAAAAGAAAGATCTAATCAAATATGTATATTTTTCAAAGTGTACATGTTAATTTGAAAGTTGAGCAAGTTGCAAAAGTATTTCAGAATCAATGACTAAAAAGAGAGGACAGAAAGCATGGTCCTTGGCAAAATAGAGTTGGGAATAATTAATCATTTTAAAGTAAATGTTTCTCTACCTGAATCTCTGCCAAGAACCTTGACAGAGTGCAGACTCCCAGAAGATCCAAGCCTGCTGATGACAACAATGTTTGTTATACAGTGTGCAATATTACAATAGGTCCTTTCAATGCCTGAGATCTTGCAAAGATGCCTGTATCTAGGATTTCTGATAAAGCTTACAACTGCTATGAACGATATTTAAATTTTAATATATGAGGTTTCATGCCATTACATGCACCAGTTCCATTCTTCACGCCACATTGGAAGGCTCAGTTTAAATCAACGGGGGCCAATTCTGGAAGTCTTTTCACCAGTGATGACATGGCTTCCTTTCCAGAACCTCTAGTGTATTCTCATATAGGCTGACTTATAGAGGAAGCCAAAAATTATTGGAGGCTCAGATAATTTTTGAACCACACCTTGCTTTTTTAATCAGCAGAACTTGATAGAAGTGAATGCCGTGAACTACTTCATGCTCATATTGCTTCATTCATAATGTGGCTGTCACATAAAATTATGCACCCACACTTTACCAGGAAGAATCTTTGCCTGCTCCTTCATCCATCAGGAGAAAGCCACTCCAAATAGAAATTTCTTGGCTGCTTTACAGATCACTACCTATTTTGATCAAGAAAGTAGATGACAAAGCCTTTCAAGTAATGAAGTTTTCCATAAAAAGCCATTTGAACTTGAAGTGTTATAGGATTAAGCTTTTTAATATGCAGTCTTTTAGAGGTCAAACATTTAGATAGCAGAATTGTTTTTTTTTTTTTTAATGGAGAATGAATAGAAAGGAATGTGTTCATTACATAATTACAGGGCTTGCAAAGTGCTGGCATTTCTGCTGGAGAATCAATTTCTTATGCTCCTACTTCAATCACAAAAGAAAACAAATAAATAAACATCATGTATTTTTCTTTCTTTATATGTCTGTACCTTACTTTTTATGTATACTCAGCCAGAAATAAGCCTGGCTCCTAGAAAAAGTGAAGCTCTGTTAGTCCAGATATCTATCTATAATACTATATGGATATACTCTTTAGCTTGGGATGCTACAGAGTCCAAAAGGATTAGTTTTAAAAAAAATAACTGAATTCAAACTATAGTAAAAGAAAAACATGTAATTTACTTTAAAATTAACTAAAGTTGAATTGTATAACAAAATCAAACTTATGCATGGTATGGAGTGAAGTTGTAATATTGAAGGCCAAGTCTACTATCAATAGGAAATTGGTAAAACTTTTAGAGTTATGAGACTTAAAATAATTTCTGAAAGAACCAGCTTAATGTCTCTAATGTCTCTGATTATCGGCAGTATTTTGATAGTATACTCTTTGTTCTATCTTGTTCTAATACCATTGCAAATTAGGTTGAGTTAATGTTTCTTTGAATAAGAGCCTTTATTTGGGAGGTACCCTTGGTCCTTTATTTACAATTGCTACAATTTCTCTTCAAAGACAGTTGATTATTTTTAATTCAGCCGTACTTTGTTTCCCTAGATAGTACACTGCAAAGTTTTTGTCAGTACACACTTATCATAGCATCACTATTTCTGAGACATTAGATTGGTTAATGAATTTAATATCTGGCCAGGTTTGTTTTCTCAGTGTCCTGTTCCACTCTCAATCAGGCATAGATTCAAACTCAGTTTAAGAAATTTGTTTAGAAAATGTTCCATTTTTGTTCGGTTTCTAAGGACTTAGTAGTTTGGGTTATTCAGACCAGTCCTCCCATTAAAACCAATAACAGATGCTAGATAAAATATTTTTAAAGTACTTTTCAAAAGCCACCAAATAGTTGACAAGGTAGTAAGGAATTAGGAAACCAAAATCTAAGGAAAACCTGGAACACAAATGGTAAGGGAGAACTAGTGCTATTTTTGCCCTGAAAGCAACTGTCAATCAAGGACAATGACCCTTCAGTTTTGATGGCTTAAACATGAGGGTAATTGAAGTTAAAACCCAGGGCTTACCATTAAACCAAGAGAATAAATCTTATTAGAGATTTTTCCTACATAAAGTTAGGACTTCAGAAAGCAACACCATCAGAGTAAGGGTAAATGAGAAGTAGATCTGCTTTTTCTACCCCCGTCCACCAAAAATCAGGGAAAGTAGAGTCATGTAGAACAGAGAGAAAAAATCTCAAAGAAATTTGTAATCACAGCCAGTTTGAATAAGAGTTGTAGCATAAATTAGTATCACCTGGTAGTTGCAAAACAAAACAAAAAACAAAAAAACCTAGGTTGTGAATAAATGTCAAAGTAATTTCAGAATGGTAGTGCCCTTAGATGCCTCCAAGAAGCCAATGCAAATCTCTAGAAAAAGGCTCTTTAATTTTAATCTTCAATACCCATATAGATATTTTTAAGACTATGAGAAATACACAGTTAAAAATAACTAATCACATGAAGATTCAGGCATTGTAAGCCAGAATGATCAGAAACAATAGACAATGGAAACATGCACACAGATGATAGATATTAGACTTTTAAGTGAAGACTATAACATCTACTTATTGTATTTGAAAAAATAAGAAGATAGATTTGAAAATATCTGTAGTCTTAAGAAAAGTGTAAAAATGACCAATTTAAAAAAATCATAGAAAATGCCTAGAAATAAAAAATGCCACTAATAAAATCACAAGCTCAATAGAAAATTTTAAAAGAAGATCAGACATAGCTGAAGAGAAAAGAGAAGCTGAAAGATTAGTCAGAAGTAATTATCTAGAAGTTGGCATAGAGGAATTCAAAGATGGAAAAATATATGTAGGACAGATTAAGAGTGAAGAAAGATTGAGTGATAAGTTCTGTGGTATATATGATTGGTGTTCCAGAAGGAGAAGGTAAACTGAATACAGAAGAGGCGAGACATGGAAAGATAATGAATAAAATATGTGACTTTCTGAACTGATGAAAGATACAGATTTAAGATTCCCAATGAATCCCAAAGAATATTAGAAAGAATAATTACTCCAACCCAAGAAACATTAAAATGAAATCGTAGTACCAAAGACAAAATGAGCAATCAAAAATCAACCAGAGCATAAAATACAGATTGCATTCAAAGAGTGGTATGTGGATTAATATTTAACTTCTTTATAGAATATGTAGAAGTCAGAGACAGTAGAATAATATATTCAATATGATAAACTAATTGCTAACTCACTGAAAATATATTTCAATAATGTGAGCAAAGTACAGAAATTTTTATAAAAACAAGAGCTGAGCAAGTGCAATTCTTGAGACATTGTAGGTGCTTAGGAAATAATTTTTCCATACTAAGAGTGACTGTGGCCCAGAAAACAATCATACAGTTATCCTTGCCTCAGATCCCAATGGCTTTGGAAAATGTTATATCAGACTCTGTAATGCAGGTAGCCTAGTTTTACTTGCTTCCCCTGTCAGGTATGCAGTATTTAGCATTATTGACTACAGCTTTTATCATTACCACCCGTCAATCCCACACCATCAGCACCAACTCCTTCAATTATCAGATAATTGGTAAGTAGCTTGCACAAAATAACTAGAGAACAAATAATACACTTTAATTTTTGTAACAGAGAACGATTATCTTTCAACAATATATTCAGAAGCACATATTTGGTGTGCATTATCATTAATGTAGAAACATTTTAAAATGTTACCATGATTTGGCCTACATATTCAATTAAGACATTAATTGTGTGTGTGTGTGTGCATGTATAATATTCTGTAATATATTTGAGGATACAGGGAGGGATATTTATATAGTGCTTTATATCATATAAAGTGCTTCATATTTTATGTATCTATACCAAAATCTTTAAGATTGCCATAACGATTATTGAAGGTTCTGTTTTTAGATAAGTAAATAGATATGCAGAGAGATTATGTGACTTGCCTGAGGTCACACAGCCACAGAGTGAAGTGTTCAGAATAAGGTGGCTGGACAGTGCCTGATTCCAAGGACGGTTAAGAAAAAAAACAATTGTAGTCAGAAGATCACATTCAGTTTTAGAACCCTTTGCGTGCCAAGCCTTGTGGTTACTGGAGATAGAGACAAACAAAGGTGAATACTTTCATTAAGTTGTTCCTAGTTTTACAGGGTCCTTGAGGCCAGTCAGCAATGGAAAAATCACAGTGGAGCTCTGAGAGCCATTCGAAGAGGGAGTGAAAATAAGTTGCTACACACCTATTAGAATGGCTAAAATCCAAGACATTTACAGTATCAAATGCTGATAAGGATGTAGAGCAACAGAAACTCTCATTTGTTGCTAGTAATACAACCACTTTGGAAGATAGTTTGGAAGTTTCTTACAAAGATAAACAGCCTTACATACTATCTAACAATTGTGCTTCTAGGTATATGCTCAAATGAGTGAAAACTTGTGTCAACACAAAAACCTGCAATCGAATATTTATAGCGACTTTATTCGTAACTGACCAAAATTGGAAGCAACCCAAGATAGGTGGATAAGCAAACCATGGCACATCCACATGATAGAATATGTATTTAGCAATAAAAGGAAATAAGATATTAAGTCACAAAAAGGCAATAGTGCCTTAAATGTACATTGCCAAATGGAAAAGTTAGTCTGAAAAGGCTGCATATTGTATGATTCCAATGAAATGACATTCTGGAAAAGGCGAACCTTATAGAGACAGTGAAAAAATCGTTGGTTATTGGTTGAGGTGGCTGTGGTGGAGCATGATTAAGTGTAACACAAGAGGATTTTAGGGCAGTGAAAATATTTTGTATGATACTGTAATGATGGATATATGATAGTATATATTTGTCAAAATCGATAATTTTTTTTTTTTTTTTTTTTTTTTTTGAGACGGAGTCTCGCTCTGTCGCCCAGGCTGGAGTGCAGTGGCCGGATCTCGGCTCACTGCAAGCTCCGTCTCCCGGGTTCACGCCATTCTCCTGCCTCAGCCTCCGGAGTAGCTGGGACTACAGGCGCCTGCCACCTCGCCCGGCTAGTTTTTTGTATTTTTTTAGTAGAGACGGGGTTTCACCGTGTTAGCCAGGATGGTCTCGATCTCCTGACCTCGTGATTCACCCGTCTCGGCCTCCCAAAGTGCTGGGATTACAGGCTTGAGCCACCGCGCCCGGCCGAAAATCGATAAAATTGTACAACAGTAAGAGTGAACCCTAATGTAAATGATGGACTTTAGTTAATAATATCGCATCAATATTGGTTTATCAATTGTAACAAATGTATTTAGAAACTTTCTGTACTTTCTGTTCAATTTTTCTGGAAACTTAAAACTGCTCTAAAAGATAAAAAGTCTATTAAAAAATTTCTTTTTCTTGAAACAGAGTCTTGCCCTGTCGCCCAGGTTGGAGTGCAGTGGCACAATCTCAGCTCAGTGCAACCTCCACCTCCTGGGTTCAAGCGAATCTCCTGTCGTCTCAGCCTCCCGAACAGCTGGGATTACAGGTGCTCGCCACCACGCCCAGCTAATTTTCGTATTTTTAGTAGAGACGGGGTTTTATCATGTTGTCCAGGATGGTCTTGAACTCCTGACCTCGTGATCCACCTGCCTCAGCCTTCCAAAGTGCTGGGATTACAGGCGTGAGCCACCATGCCCGGTCTTAAAATTTTTAAAAAATTTTTTAAAAAGAAGGTCAAAGGCAAGTTGAAGAGGCAAACAGGAAAGAGAGGTCTGGGTTAGAATTGACGGTGGGAGTTCCATTATTGGCGCTATTGTAGATATATTGGCACACCTCTTTTGCCACACCAGAGTTCTCACGAAAATCCCATATATAAGAGCATTTGCTCTCAACATTTTAAGAATACTGGCAAATCTCTCATATTAAGGCATACAGGTCAGAACTGAAATTTAATAATCTGACTTCAAATCCAAGATCTGTTCTCTATTGCAAGTTACTGATTCAATCACCACACATTACAAGGTCAATGCAGAAAAGGTGGAATGCTCTGGAAAAAGCAGTACAAACTTTATTCTAGAGGAGAAGCTCAAAAAATAGATAATGGTGTTGAGAATGAACTATGTTTTACTTGTCTTGTCCATGGCTCCCATTTTCTTTAAAAAATATTCTTCAAAAAAAATTCAAACTGCTGACAGTCAGATTCTTTGCTCCTTGAGGATAAAAACTTCAAGGAGAAATAACAGGGAAACGGGAGGTACTCTGGAATGTAGTTTTTCTAGCTGTTAAGTAGATCAGTGTTTTGAATAAGTTCCAGTAGATGGCGTAAGAGAGTAGGAAGCAGCATCCTTGCATGGTGCAGTTTGAAATAAAACAGCCGTATTTTCAACAGCTCTGAGTCTGTGTGATTTCTGGCAAGACATTTAGCAGAGGAGGAGAGCAGACAGTTTTACAGCCTCTGTCACTCTTCTTGGCAAAGCCAGAAGACCCTCTGGTCTATTGGACTTGAGGATTCCTTTCCTCTAGAAATATTTGATGGCAGCCAAGTCATTGCATATTCCAAGACCCTTGAAAAGGACTCTTCTGCGTCACTCAGAGAGTCTCGTGTGCCTGAGGGCGTTTCCAGATCCATGACTGATGGCAGGCAGATAGAATAAAATCTGTAGAGCTCTGCTGCTTTTGCCAGATGAAGCTACTAGAGCATTTTGATTTTTTTTAAAGGCTACCAAAACAAACAAACAGAAACTATGACTCACAGCTAGACAGTGAAACAATATTTTTATTCATAGCTCTAAGTGCAACTTTTACAAATAGCACATCTTAGAATTTATTTCGTTTCTTTTCAATTAACCACTTTCTGGAATTAGAACATAAGGGAGAGTTGTGTAATCAGAATTTAAGAAAATGTTCAAATGAATATATTACAAATTCAGGCTGGTTACCTATATAGTGATGGAATTACAATGAACTGGAAAGCTGTGCTCTCCCCAGATCCATCAAATTATCAAGGATAACTCAGCAGCCTCCTTGAAATTTCTGACTACTTATCACTTTCTCTGGAAGCCAAGAACCATGGAACTATAAAAAAAGTGTGTGTATGTGTATATATACATACACTTTATGAGGTTTCAAGAAAGATAACTCTAACTTCTTATTTAGTAAGTTTGTAACATGTTACACTATCCACCAAGCTATACTTTTTGTTTAAGACATCTTCTTCTTCTCTTCTTCTTTTTACTGTAGCTCCCATCTTATATGGTCAACTTCTGATTAGTAACATGGAGTTTTGGTTTCTGTATATAAGCAGTTAATAAAGTTATCACTCTGATGTCACTCAATCAGTAATATGAGGAAACTAAACATATGAATGGATAGGTTAATAAGTATTTAGTGCCTATTACACCTGGAATGGGGGAATATAAATATGAAAAAAAGAAAGAAAAAAGGCCCTTTCCTCTGGAGGGTCACAATCTCTAATACTATATGACCCATGGTTTACAATAGGACAATCGTATCATGGGAGCACAGAGAAAATGCTTATTTGTGCTTGAGGATATGAGGAAAGGTATTTCACGGGAGATAAAACTGGAGCCGAGTATTAAATAATTAGAAGGAATTCATCAGGTGGGAAAAGGAATGGATGATATTAATGACCACGAGAATGACACAAACAAAATTTCCATTATATATGATTTATAAAAGACAAATGATTTAGAATGGTTGGAGCGCTAGCTAAATGTGGCAGAAAGAGGGAACTAAGTTTTAAAAACACAGAAGAGGTAAAACTATGAAAGGCTTTAATATAAATGCTTGAGAATCTATGGCTTCATTTAGCATTGTCCAATAGGACTTTCTGAGACGACTGAAATATTCTATAATCTGCACTGTGTACTATGGTAGCCACTAACCACATGTGGTTATTGTACAGTTGAAATGTGGCTAGTAAGATGGAGGCAATTAATTATTTTTTGGATTAGTTTAAATTTAGCTTTAAATAGCCACATGTAACTAATAGGTACTGTATTGGGAAACCCTGTTTAAATAATGGGAATTATTGGAAGATTATTAACAGTGGAATGGAATGATTGTTTAGTATCAGTGCAAAAATAACACAGTTTGTGTTGATTCCATTGGAGTGTTTGGTGCATTTCACGTTGAAGGTATTTAAATATCACAACCTATTAACTTCGTGTTGTGTTCAGTTGTGTAAGCAAAGCAATTAGTTGTAACTGGCCAAGACCTACGATAAGAATAATTCAGCATAGGAGAAGCTTTCCAGTTCATTGTAATTCCATCACTATATAGGTAACCAGCCTGCATTTGTAATATATTCATTTGAACATTTTCTTAAATTCTGATTTAAGCTGTTCTGTTGTCCTTGAAGAAGCAAACCACCTGTTATAGAGGGGGCCACATGGCAGGAAATTCTAGGTCCCCCTAGGAGCTGACAGCCTCAATATTACAGCCACAAGGAACTGAAATATGCCACCAATCTGAATAAGCTTAGAAGAGAATCTGAGCTCTAAAGAGAGTGCAAGTTGGCAGACATCTTGATTTTGACTTAATAAGACAGTGAGCAGAGAATTCAGCTTCGTGGTGCCTGAACCCCCAACTTACAGAAACTGCAAGATAATCGTATTGTTTAAGGAGCTAAATTTGTAATAATTTGTTATGAAAAAATTGAATTTAATACAACATGCATAGGAGAAAATACTTAATTCAAAATGGATTTCACAATGCTTCATTTCATGGTAATTTTTTTAACTGCTTATCAGTCTTTTTTCTACGTACCTTCTCATTTGATCTCAGCTGATAGTGCTGATTTTAAGCACTTCCTGTCTTCCCCAAAGTAATGTGCTGCTAGCTATACCTGCTACTGAAATAAGCGGCTAGCCATGTCACAGAGAAGCAAGGGAGTCTTAACTCCATTGAAATCTACTGAGAGAAGAGAAGAGCAAGCCAGCCTTGAATATTGCCACAGGCTTATTTCGCTGAGATTTCAGAGTTTATGTGCTAATCAGTCTTTGTCTCTTTCATCACCCAGACACAAACACTATGAATTCAATAAGCCAGTGGTCTCAAAATGATTTGGGCATATCTGTATACTTACTGGAAAGAGTTTCTCTTTTACAGGAATTTCTTAACTTGGAGGAAATTATTCCTCTCTAATAATACTTCTTTTAACTGCAAATATTGGTGCCTAAACTTCTTATGTATAAGCTGGAGACTTAAGCTAAATATACTTGATTACTTATTCTATATCTGCTTGTGCTGAGTATCCAAGCACAGGAGAAAGATGAAGGCCAGAACACTCAGCAAGTCTGTTCTTCCATCTTCTCCTGCCTGCTTTATTGTAGCCGAGGTGGCAGCTGATTAGAGGGTGCCCACCCAGATTGAGGGTGGTTCTGCCTCTCCCAGTCCAGTGACTCAAATGTTAATCTCCTTTGGCAACACTCTCACAGACACACCCAGGAACAATACTTTGCATCTTTCAATCCAACCAAGTTTGCACTCAATATTAACCATCGCAGTGGTATTCTGATCAACAGTGTCACATAGAATAATCTTCCTTTTGATTAATCAAGAGTCGACTGATTCAAAAATTTAATTACATCTTCAGTCTTATGATGCAACATAGTTATGGTAAGTCTATCCCATTATATCCACAAATCTGGCTAAGACTTAATAGGAAGCTATTATACCAGGAAATGTGCCCCCAAAGACAAGAATCTGGGAGCCATTTTGAAATTCTGTCTACTACATATGGCCATGGCTATAACTACAGCTGCTTACATGTTTGTCTCATTAAAAACAGTGACAATATTGTAGTAATCTTACCTTTCACAGTGATTCCATAAAAGGGTTTTATAGAAGGAAGTCTCTCCCTCTTTTTGCTCTCTCTCTCCCTGCTTAATAAATAAGATTTGGTTTTATCTTGTTTTTTGCTTATATAAAATTTTATTACATATGTAAGTATGTAATAGATTATATAATCATATATTTATCAATGCAGCCAAATGTAGCAGGACGAGCTGCAGACAAAATTTCTCAGACACTGAGTTAAAGAAGGAAGGGCTTTATTCAGTGGGAGCATCGGCAAGACTCATCTCAAAAACTGAACTCCCCTAGTGAGCAATTCCTGCCCCTTTTAAGGGCTCACAACTCTAAGGGGGTGTGCATGGGAGGGTCGTGATCGATTGAGCGAGCAGGGGGTGCCTGACTCGGGGCTGCATGCACTGGTAATTACAATGGAACAGAACGGGACAGGGATTTTCACAGTGCTTTTCTATATAATGTCTGCCATCTATAGATAATCTAACCTATTAGGTCAGGGGTCGATCTTTAACTGCCAGGCCCAGGACTGTCTGCCTGTGGATTTCATTTCTGCCTTTCTTCTTTCTTACTTTTTCTTTCTTTGGAGGCAGAAATTGAGCATAAGACAATATGAGGGGTGGCCTCCTCCCTTAAAAGTGAGTAAAGATAAATTCGTTATGAAAATAAAATAGAGAGAAATGCATTTTGAAGTCAATTGGGAGTTTCTGATGTATTAAGGGTACAATGTGCTGTGATGAGGCTGATAGTTTTAGAGGTGGAGGAAGAAACGAACTATTGATGTAAGGGAAAAAAAGGAGAATGAAAATTATTATAAAATAGAGATGAATAACCTCAAAGATTATGCATTTTATAGCTGGTTTTGGATGCTCTTGCAAAATAGTAAGTTTCACAACCTCTATCTGAGACTTTTGTTTTACCTCTCTGCTGATTTGTAGTAAAAAATGAACACTTGCTTTGTGAAAAAAATGTAGATGATGTTTGTCATTCAATGGATTTTTTTTTTAAGTATCTAATACATGTCTAAGTAAAAGAATGTGTTAACCCAAAATATGTGGAAGATGCTACATTGTAAAATAAAATATGTGTGTGTGTTTTAGAAGTTTTGAAAAATGATAAACAATATTCATTTATAAGAAAGCTAATCTCCTTAGCTTAAAGCACCAGTATTGGCCTCCCCTGTGGTAGTTGCCTTGCAAAGCACTGTTGATTTTTCTCAGGACTTAATAAGCATGAGTGCTTCCAGACATTTAACTAGATTCAAGTTGAAGACTCAGCTCTAAATGATGAGATAAGAAGTGTGACTTTCCAGGAGCTTCACTGAACTGTGCACCAAAAAAAAAAAAAAAAAAAAAAAAAAAATTCCACATTTAAAATATAAATATTTATATAAAAACCTGGTGGAAATGTATGGGAATAGATATTAAGGGTATAGGATAACCGGGAAAACATAAAGTTTATTGAGGCCAAATTTATTGGTATGCGCTGTCTTAGGGTTCTACAGAGGAAAGGAACAATAGATTTTATGTATATATAATTCAATCCTCTGTTGCACATTATACATACATACATACACACACACACATACATATATATATATAGGGAGAAAGAGATTTTCAAGATTTATTATAAAAAACTGGCTCACACGTCTGTGGAATCTGAGAAGTCCCAAGATCTGCAATTGGCAAGCTGGACACGCAGGGGACACAGATGGTATGAGTTCCAGCCCAAGTCTAAAGGCTTGAGAACAAGAAGAGGTAATGTTTAAATTACAGTTCCAGGTCAGAAAAAGAGCAATATTGCAGGTCAAGCAGTCAGAAGGCACTCCCTCTTATTCAGCCTTTTTGTTCTACACAGGTCTTCTATTAACAGGATAAGGCCCACCACATTAGACAATCCACTTTACTTAGTTTACCTATTCAAATGTTAATGTCATCCAGAAACACTATCACAGACACACACAAAATAATGTTTGGCCAAATGTCTGGACACCCTACGGCTCGGTCAACTTGCCATATAAAATTAACCATCACAAACCAACCTCTTGTCAACTTAGCATTGATACACATCTCTTTAAAACATACTTAATCTCCAAATAAAGACAATAACAAGGCATAATTTTGCAAAACATGGTGCAACCATCCTGCATATGACCAAAAACACATTCTAACTTTCCCCAGAAGAAGTAGTAAAGTCTTTGAGTGACGTTTAATATTCGATATTCCGTAAGTTAACTACTATGATGTAAAATTAACAATACTTAAACACTGTGATGTGAAATCTTCTTATCTTACATGATAAGGGAATTAACAAAAAATAAAGGAAGGGAAGAAAACAAAGATATTTGCTTAATACATACACACAAACCCACTCCCCCCACCTCTCCCACACAAATGTATTCATAAAAATAAGAAGGAAATATCATGACAATTATGGTACTTGTTTTCGTAACTGGTGACATGGTTGCAGGTGGTATTTATAACAACCTTTTCTCACTACCCATTTTGGATCTCCTTTACTTTCAGCAAGTACCTCAGTTCATCTTGGCTCTTTACCAGATGGGGTGATCCAAACCTTCAGTCCTGAAGGGTCTGGGCCAGTAGAAATCCTTTCTGGATTGGCTTGTTTTGGTTTTCAATTGACCTTAATCACAGGGCATGGTAATGCTAAGAGATTCCCTAAGGGATCTTCTGTATTCCAAACATACTCTTCCTTCAGTTCATTGTGGATCAGTTGTACAATTTTCTCTTGGTAGTCAGGATAACCACCCTAGCCAGCACAGTCATCTCCTTTATTTGCCTATTGATTCAGAGGTATGAGAAGCCCAAATGGGTTGGGTGGCAGTCTAAACTTCCAGTTGAGTGGATAATTGTTGTGTCTTTTGGTAAAAGCATTCCTTCCTTTGAAACTAAAACTTCTATTCCAGCAGAGGGTGAGGTCATGGAAACAGTATCCCGAAATTTTACTAGTGGATCATTAGGGGGTAATAGTATATGGTGCCATTCCCATTTTCATCTCTTAATTTCTGGACCTGTGAACCCTGGCCATGGAGAAAGAACACCATATATTTGACACCGATTCAGATATACACAGCCTTCTGAACAACATTGCTTCAGAGCTGCAAGGTTTTTCCACTTAGTGATGCTATAAGTGAGTCTTCAAATGTCCATTTGTTCAGCCATCAGTTCAGAATATGAACTGCTGTGTCAAGCCATCAGTTCAGAATATGGGAGCATTTAAGACCAGTGAATTACATGAGTAGGTGTACATGAGTGAGGCTTATTGCCTCTCTTAATTTTCTGTGAATTAATTTCCTCAATAAGAAGCAATACCATGTGGAATATCATGACAGTGTATAAGGCATTCCATAAGTCTGTAGTAGGTAGTCCTGGGAGAAGCATTGGTGCTGCAAAGGCAAATCTGTATACAGAGTAAGTCTCTGTTCCCATAAGACCAAAGGTACTGTCCCTTCCATAATGTGTCAAATTGAAAGAGGCTCTCTTAACAGCTGTCCTTTGCTGACATTTTGAGGACAAATTTGGCCTCAGCCAACATGACTACTTGCTTTCATTGTATTTTGTCATTTCTCTCTAATCTAGACTTAATTTCTGGCACTATTTCACTTGGACTGCTTCTTTGTATTCCTGATCCTAAAAACACCCTGCCCAGCCTAAATGTCACCTCTTAAAGATATTTTAATTTATCACTTCAAGTTGAACTGCTTCCTTTATTCTCCGAGTCTATAGAGCAGTGGTGGCAAGTATGTTTCTGTTACAAACATCACTAATCATCATAGTGTTCTTCTCTCAAGCTGGGTTGTGACCTCAGAGTCTTCAATAATATAGCACCCCATGCATTCACTACGATTTCATCTGTTAGCATTCAATATGAAGATTAATTGTGAGCCTGCCATATTTCTCAGATGTGGATTATATTATAGTTAGTAACGTGTATGCCTTGTTCTTCCAACTAAACCATAAGCTCCTTGATGACAAGAAATAAATCACTTTATTTTTGTATTTGTCTTAATAAACAACACAATGGCTTGAATGTAATAAGTATAAATGTTATATAGCTATCTCCCATGTATTGAAAATAATGTTCTTCAATATCATGATCTGAACAGAAATGCTGTCAAGAATCTATTTCCCATTATTTTAAATGGGAAAAAAATATAATGAGTACTTGTCAACTCCAAGCTCTCAATTTCCTCAAACACAGTGAATATTTAAAATATTTCTTCCAGATCACCAAATATAATTTATTTGCTTGATAAAAATATAATTTGTTTGCAGTGACATTGCCTTTTTTAGTGCCAGCAACATCTAAGATAAATACCCCCTTTGATGAGAATTGGCCTGCTCCTCAAAATGTCCTTGTGATTATGACATTGTGTCAATTCTATTTGGAACATAACTTTTTTTCCCCAAACAATTTTGTTAAGAAATGTCATATTGAGTATTAGAGACATGAATGCATTTTTTTCTATATAAATAATTGGCTGAAAAATACTGTGCTAAAAGACTCATATGTTTTATAACATTGGGATATTAAAAAACAGGCAGCCTTCTACCAGAAAAATATTAACTATGTAGATCTTCTCTGCGGTTTTGCTGCACTTATGTATTTACTTCATTGTTTATTCATTCAACATTAGGTTGTCAATTATCTATCATAGTCTAATCTCATGTAGGCTTCAGACATTAGGCATTAGACAGGCAAATATAAAAATCACGTCCTGAAAAATTAGCTAATGGTCTAATGAAAGGATCAAACACATAGAGAAATAATTACAATACAGATTAACACAATCTCTAGTAGATTCGGTAAGTCATAGCAAATTGAGACATTACTAGTTTTGCCATCATAATTATTGAGGCTTCATAGAAGAGGTGGCGTATAATTTACCTTGAATAAACAATAGGAACGTGCTTGGTGGAATGGTAAGGTCAATGGTACAGAGTTACGTTTGAGGCTGGGCAGGGTGGCCCACACCTGTCATCCCAATACTTTGGGAGACCAAGGTGGGAGGATTGCTTGAGGCCAGGAGTTTGAGACCAGCCTGGGCAATATAGCAAGACCTCATCTCTATGATAAAAAATACGAAAATTAGCTGGTGTTGGTTGCATGTGCTTGTAGTCTCAGCTACTCAGAAGGCTGAGATGAGAAAATCTCTTAAGCCCAGGCATTCAAGTTACAGTGACCCATGAGCCATGATAGTGTGTCACCGCACTCCAACCTGGGTGACAGAGTGACGTCCCTTCTCAAAACAAAACAAAGCAAAACAAAACAGAGTTACATTTGAGAAACTTTTCAATAAGTTTTAAATGTCTGCAATGCAAAATGCATACAGTTGAATAGAGAGAGATATGACTTGGCAGTTAATTGGAGCTAGATTCTGAATAGTATAAGAAATGCTCTGGAAATTAGACTGTATCTTTTGGCAATGAGGACAAAATTAAGTAAGTTCTTTTGTGGGAGAGCTAGTCAGGGCTTCATTCATAAAAGATAGTTGACAAAAGTGCTGATTATGGGACACAGTAGAAAGATACTATAGACAGTAAACAGTAAGTGCCAAAATGATAAAGGCCTAAACAGGTTTTCAAATTTTCTAAGGTGTGATAAAAGCTAGTGGCAACAATAAATTTTTATGAATCACAGAATACCAATATCTGATAATTCTAAGACATTAAAAATAGATTTTCATGAAAAATTATAAATATGTAAAAATATATAAACATGTATTTCCATGAAATAAAATCTCAGTGCAAGAATGGGCATTGTACACAGTCACCGAGGATTAATATTCTCTTATGGATGAGAGTATTAGTATTTCAGGAGTCACTGAGGCTGATAATGCCTTAGTGTCTTGTGAAAACTTTTTATCAAGTTCTGCTCAGATAAGGATTCTTGGGGCTGGGACTCTGGGGCCCAATGAAGACACACCCCAGGTTCTTCTTATCCCTTTCCCCAGGG
Organism: Piliocolobus tephrosceles; assembly: GCF_002776525.5. Taxonomy (NCBI): domain Eukaryota; kingdom Metazoa; phylum Chordata; class Mammalia; order Primates; family Cercopithecidae; genus Piliocolobus; species Piliocolobus tephrosceles. Next base: position 118,477,067 of record NC_045440.1, on the reverse strand, counting down.
ATTATAAATAGTCCCACTTCCTTCTGCTGAGAGCCTTATTCAGATAACCCAGTGGAACTGACCTCTGGCTGCTGTCTTTTGTTATGTCTGGATATTCTTTACCCCAGCGGTGGTCAAAGATAAATCAAACTGGTACTACTGCCAGATCTTTGCACTCGGTCCCTGGAGTCTGGTTGAAAAGGCCAGAAAGCCAGCCTTGTTCATCCCCTTTCTTGAATGTTTTAGTGAGACAAATTTCAGTTGAGCAGTTTTTTAAAGGAGCACTTTTGATTTAAAAGGAGTTTTTACTTAACTGTGACGTCTGATGCTTCAAAGTGTCCAATTAATACTACTGGGGCTTTATCACAGCAAAAACAATTCTGAATAGGTATTGATTAAAAAAAGAGAATCATGTAAGAAGATTAGGCAAGCTAAATAAAATTAAGTAGGAAATGAACATGAGTCTAGATAGTGAAAGTTTTTCACAACAATGTTAAAATGATCAAGAAGTGGCCGGGCCCAGTGGCTCATGCCTGTAATCCCAGCACTTTGGGAGGCCGAGGTGGGTGATCACCTGAGGTCAAGAGTTTGAGACCAGCCTGGCCAACATGGCAAAATGTCATCTCTAATAAAAATACAAAAATTAGCAGGGCCTGCTGGTGCATGCCTGTAATCCCAGCAACTCGGGAGGCTGAGGCTGGAGAATCACTTGAACCCAGGAGGCGGAGGTTGCATCAAGCCGAGATCACGCCACTGCACCACTCCAGCCTGGGTAACAGCGAGACTCAGTCCAAAAATAAAAATAAAAAAAGATCAAGAATTTCTTTTCCTCATGTTTTGCAATTTAATCCTGTATCTTATGGAAAATTAGGAAAATGTTTCCAGTGCTCAAAGGCATTGGGGATATTTTACAACCGCATAGCTATTTTCAATATAAAAACTTCATGCCATACTATAAAAAATATATTTATCAAGTCTAATCTTTCAAAATTGATTAACTGTAAAATGTAAAGTGTAGTTTTATTTAAAGAGAAATATTGTTGAGTAAGTAACTCTTAACCAAGCATTGCAGTCTTGAAATTCCTTAACTATTAAAGTTGAGAGTAGCGTTTTTATGCATAAGTCTACATTTGTTTTTTTTTAAGTACTAAAAAGAAACTAGCACTTGAATGAATAAAATTTTGGCTCAATATTTTTCTTTTAATTTTTAATAGTGTACTTTATTGGGAGGAATTCAAACCCTGGGATTTCTTATTTTAGAGAGAAGACGAGACATGAAGTATTAAGAAAACAAATAATTTGGAAAAATAGAATTAAATATTTGATTTCTGATAAGTGATCTTAAGTTGATTACTAGCATTCTCTGCCTCTAAATGATACATGAGGAAATGAATCGCTTTCTACAATTGCACTATTTGTATTCAAACTGAAGTAATTTTATTTTATTTGTAATAATGCTGAAATTTGGAGATAATTATTAGTTTTAAATAACCTGGCTTTGTGAAAAATGACATTATTTTATCCAAAGAAAATTCAAATTTGGAGATTATATTTAGTTTTATAAAAGAAAATATGCAAACCTTCCGTTGTAGCTTATGTTTGTGTTTTTTATTTTTTAAATTTTCAAACATAGGCAAATATGTCTTCAATTTGGTCATTTTCAAAATGACAATGAATGCATTTTAAACCCTATAGTATGGGGAAACAGATACTTTTATACCTTATAAAAGAGCGTGAATTGATATATTTGAAATTAAATGCAGCTTTACTATTTAATCATAAATATAAATGCATATCCTGTGTTCCAGCAATTCATTTTCTAGGAATATGTCATACACACATACACACACATATATATACACATACGTGTGTGTGTGTGTGTGTGTGTATACATATATATATATCTATACATTTTTTCTTTTTTATTCCTACCCAGCCTTTCTCTCTCCAAAGGCCTCCACTTCTTCTTTAACATGTAAATTTAGCATGATATAGAGTCTTTTTTCTATATTTATTTTTCATTTAATATAAATAGATTATTCCATTTTGGTGCATATAATTTTTTTTTTTTTATTTTTTAAATATCTGCAAAACATTCCATTGGACAGATTTACAATTATTTATTTAAACAAACTCAATCAATATACATTTTCAATGCTGCAATGTGTACATGCATTATTATATAGTATTATATATAACACTTTAAAATATGCAGAATGCATCATTATATAGTATTTTATATAGTACTTTCAAATACACAGAATAATGCATCTATGCATTGCAGCACTGAAAATGTATATTGATTGGCTTTGTTTAAATAAATAATTGTAAATCTGTCCAATGGAATGTTTTGCAGATAATTTAAAAAATAAAAAAAGTATGTGCACCAAAATGGAATAATCTATTTATATTAAATGAAAAATAAAGATAGACAAAAGATTCCATATCATGCTAAATGTACATGTTAAAGAAGAAATCTATAGGCACATATATACTTACATGTGCATAGGATATCTGTGGAAGGATATCCAAGGAGCTAGCAATAGTGGTGGCCTTTGGGGATAAAAGCTGGGTAGGAATAAAAAAGAAAATTACTTTTAAAATTTTCTGTACTTTAATACCTCTTGAACTCTGTTTTCAATGCATGCATTACAAATTTAGAAATATACATTAATTCTAAAAAACAAGAATAAAACATATAGTAGCCCTTATTTTGTTTGGTTCCCTTTCCGTTTACTTTAGATTACTCTTAAAAATAATAATTTGTATTTTGGTGGAAAATATTTTAAAAGGTTAATATTATAAAAAACGTACAGCAATATTTATAAGAGCTTTTATCTTTACATAGTCCTAAGTCAGGCTGCTATTTCTTATGTGAAGAGAAATGTCAGATTAGTCGTTTATCTTAGTGACCTTGAGAACCAATGGATGCAGCCTTATGATTATTCTAGTTATGGCAATTGGGTTTTAGTGTGAAGACACTTAAATTCTCAGTACAAATATGTCATGATATGATGCTGGTACTTATGGTTTTTTTCATGGAAAAGCATAGTATAGCTTGATAACTAATGTGTGACCATTCTGCTTCTTTATATATATTTCTGTAACCTTGAAATTTTATCTCAAAATAAATGAACACTCAACAGGAAAACTCTATACAACTACAGAAGAGTAGGTCTTAAAATTGTACTCTATTTTGAATGAACTTTTATCAGATAAATGAGGTTTTACTGTATATAGCTATTGTAAGTATTCTTCAAAAATATTCAAGAAAGACTACATTTTTACAAGATTTGGTAATTGAGACATATGTTAGCAGGATATTTAAAACATACTTCTAGGGATTGAAAATTTTCCACAAGCAATTATAATCCTTCAACTATTGGCACAGTTTTCTGACCAGTCCTTTTATTTAGTTTACATTTCTTATTAAAGTATATTTGATTCAACACAATAATTTCTCAAACAATTGAAATCTAGAAATAGATACCCGCTTTCGGTCATCTAATCTTGACAATTTTATACTTGGAACATAATCAGATGATGTAATTTTCTTTTTGATTATTTACTGCTCTTCCCATGGCTAGAGGGAAAACTGTGTGATTTTTCAATAAGTCTGAATGACTACAGGAATATATGAAGTTAATAGAATAAAGGGTTTCTCATCTGTGATTGAAAAATATAGGCCAGGTGCGATGGCTCATGCCTATAATCCCAGCACTTTGGGAGGTTGAGGCAGGCGGATCACCTGAGGTCAGGAGTTTGAGACCAGGTTGGCCAACATGGTGAAACCCCGTCTCTACTAAAAATATAAAAATTAGCCTAGAGTGGTGGCACACGCCTGTAATCCCAGCTGCTCTGGAGGCTGAGTCAGGAGAATTGCTTGAACCTGGGAGGCAGTGGTTGCAGTGAGCCAAGATTGCACCACAGCACTCCAGCCTGGGCAAGAAAGCGAGATTCCATCTAAAAAAAAAAAGAAAAAAAAGAAAAAAAAGAAAAATACAGTCATAAATGTATACAAGCTTTTAATAATCATCAGTGTATAAGAGTCAATCTCTTAGGTGTATTTAGCATCTTAATACAGACAATTTTGAGTTAATGAACTATGTTAGGTAGTTAAATGTTTTCAATTCAATTTTGTATGCGACCTCTTCTTTTAAATACATTTGTAAGTGTTTAGGTCATTGAAGACTCATAAACAGTTTGGCTATCTCAAATTCCCTTCATAACTCATGAAGTAAGTTGCTACATATATTTTTTGTAATTATTATGTTTCCCTTCAGCACCTTGGGGCCTAAAACATCATGTTTTTATATTTAAATTAGGAGAAAAATGTATATATCACTAAGGTATGAAAGGTTTTATTGTCTCTCATGGAGGCCATCAGACTACCTTACATTTTCCCTGTGGAAAAAGAAAAAAAAATACGGAAAATGAAAATGTTTACTGATGTGTCCCTTTTTCTGTTTTAGTGCCACATAGTCAAGAACAGATGGTTCCACACATTCTGCTGCCATCCTGATCAACTGCCTCACTGATGAGCACACTGCGCCACAGCGATTTGTGGCCTCTGCTGCTAGAAGTTCCAGCAGCTGGCAACTTTTAAATGACCCATTCTTTCATTAATAATAATAATAATCACAGTAATAAAAATGCCATCTTCTAGATACCCTGATGCATACTTGTAAGCAATTAGGTGTTTTTGCAGTCACAATTCAGTTGTGTGTTTATGTGAATTAATTTTGTCTTCATGTTTTTAAAAAGTAAACATAACTTGGCTGTGGAACTCCCATTTTCATAATGGTGTAACATGCTTCATCTGGAAACTTTGAGATAATCGTATCACTTCTGATGAGCAAATATCATTTTCCTCTTGAGGGTGTCTGATACTAATGCTGTTATTTGACTCTTCCCTGCTCTGGTATTCCTTGCTCTGACTGATCTTTGGCTCTGTAGACTGGCATCCACAGCAGCCATCCCTAGTTCCTTGTAGTCTCTGGTTGTATGGCTTGCCCTTCTTGACCAAACTCTTGGCCAAAGTCCCTTCAGCGTAAGGACCCTGTTCATTCAGTCTAAAGACTCTGAGTGTGCACTGGTCCTGTTGGGAGTTGTGTACTCTGCTCTCTCTGCCACTTGATTCCTGCTGGGTTTTGTAAGGCTTGTTCTTGGGCTCATCTATGGAAGCACCTCAATGAGACATTTGTCATCTCTGCCCCAGTTTGGACTTTCTAGTACTTCTCTAAATGAAGAGTTTCAAAGAACTTGAAATTTTACTTGAGTGCTTCTTTGAAGATATAATTCTCTCCTCTGGGATTTTGCTAATCCAGTCTGAGTATCTATATCCCATTTTCTTTTTCACCCTAAGTCAAGTCTCAAAGTATAGGATTGTGGCTTTCTCCTCAGGGACTCAGAGAGCATCTAAATCATACATTATTGGCTTCAAATATTCTCCAAACTCGGTCTTCCTTGTCCAAAAGTGTACATGAGTGCCTGTGTGCATGTGTGTGTTTAATACTTTTCCCTGTGTAGCAGGAAGCTGCTCTTAGGTGATCATCCTCAATCCTTCACTCTATGCCTGTTTCATAGACTTTACTCAGTCCTCTAGGCTCTGCTTTTTGTTCTTCTAAGAAAGCTATTTTTTTTTTTTTTTTTTTTGCCGCTGTTGTTATTTAAAACCACAAACTGAAAACTGTCCTCATAGTAAATTCCTGGGGTCTTACATATGGAAAACTTTTTGGTTTTTTGACAATTGTGCTTGCTATGAATCTCAAATCCATTTACATAGCTTCTCAATTGAGTTCTTTGTTCTTAGCTGTCCTTGAATGCCCTACTTGGGTCCCTAGGGCTGGTGATACTCCTACCACTTTAGTAGTGCAGGGGAGGATAAAGGTAATAGGAATTGGGGGTTAAAGAAAAGGAACATGTAATGCCAAACTGTTATCCCTGACACATTCATGCACCTTTATTTATAGTGTCACACAATACTACATTTGTGATGGATGTGGAAATCGTACCCATCTTACAGACAAAAGAGTAGACTCTAAGACATTATTTTCCCTACCATCACACACCTGACAAGAACAAGACTAGAACCTAGATCCTTTGATTTTTGGTAATATGCCACAGATTCCTCTGTCACTCTTTTTTCTTTTTTTCTTTTACTTTAAGTTCTGGGGTACATGTGCAGAACATGCCGATGTGTTACATAGGTATACAGGTGCCATGGTGGTTTGCCTCTCCCATCAACCAGTCATCTACATTAGGTAATTCTCCTAATGCTATCCGTCCCTGCCAACAGGCCCCAGTGTGTGATATTCCTCTCCCTGTGTCCATGTGTTCTCATTGCTCAGCTCCCACTTATGAGTGAGAAAAGGCGGCGTTTGGTTTTCTGTTCCTATGTTAATTTGCTGAGAATGATGGTTTCCAGCTTCCTTGTCCCTGCAAAGGACATGAACACATTTTTTGATGGCTGTATAGTATTCCATGGTGTATATGTGCCACATTTTCTTTATCCAGTCTATCATTGATGGGCATTTTTGTTGGTTCCAAGTCTTTGCTATTGTGAATAGTGATGCAATAAACATACAAGTGCATGTTTCTTTATAGTGGAATTATTTATAATGCTTTGGGTATATACCCAGTAATGAGATTGCTGGGTCAAATGGTATTTCTGGTTCTAGATCCTTAAGGAATCACCACACTGTCTTCCACAATGGTTGAACTAATTTACACTGCCACCAATAGTGTAAAAGCTTTCCTATTTCTCCATATCCTCTCCAGCATCTGTTGCTTCCTGACTTTTTAATGATTGCCATTCTAACTGGCTTGAAATGGTATCTCATTGTGGTTTTGATTTGCATTTCTCTAATGACCAGTGATGATGAGCTTTTTTTTATATTTGTTGGTGGCATAAATGTCTTCTTTTGAGAAGTGTTTGCTCATATTCTTCATCCACTACTTTTTATCTTTTTTTTTTTTTTTTTTTTTTTTTTTTTTTTTTTTTTTTTTGTTTTTTTTTTTTTTTTTTTTTTTTTTTTTTTTTTTTTTTTTTTTTTTTCCTTTTTTTTTTTTTTTTTTTTTTTTTTTTTTTTTTTTTTTTTTTTTATGGAGTCTCACTGTGTTGCCCAGGCTGGAGTGCAGTGATGAGATCTCAACTCACTACAACCTCTGCCTCCCAGGTTCAAGCAATTCTCGTGCCTCAGACTCCTGAGTAGCTGGGGTTCCTGGTGTGTGCTGCCATGCCCAGCTAATTTTTGTATTTTTAGTAGAGACAGCGTTTCACCATGTTGGCTAGGCTGGTCTCGAAGTCCTGACATCAAATGATGTGCCTGACTCAACCTCTCAAAGTGCTGGGATTAGAAGCGTAAGCCACCACGTCTGGCCTGCCATTCTTTACTTTGTTTCATTTTAGTTGTAGCTGCCCTAAATCCCTCAAACTATCGTAAGTTTTTGTTTGTTTGTTTGTTTTTTCATGCAAGTTCTGTTTTTGTCATTGCAGAGGAAAGGCACAGAATGACATAGTTGGTGAAATGAAAACATCCAGCCTGTCAGATTTATGCACATTGTATCTAATATAACTTCCCACGTTTTATCTTTTTTACTATGAGATAGCTTCTCTTTCCTGCTAAGCCAACTGAAATCCACATCCCCAATATAATTTCTTAGATTTATATATGTGTATATAGTTTAAAAATCAGAAGCTAACAAATGGGTGAATCATATTCCTTTAATGCTTCATTTTTATAATCTCATCCTTCTAGGTTGTATATATATGTACAATAGAGAAATAGGCAGATTCTGCATACATATTGTGTAGATTCTATACAAATTGGATTTTACCCTAAGTACAATGAGAAGTTGGTTAGGAATTTCAAGCTAGGGAATGAAGTGACTTGATTACCATTTCTTAAAAGGTGAGTCAAACTGCTGAGAGATCAAATTGAAAATGGGGGAAGGCAAAGAGCAGAAAGGGAGAGGAAACAGAGGGGAAGAGACTGTTATAACTGTGAGGCAAGAGATGCCTCAGTCTGAACTAGCGCAACAGGAACAGAGATGGAGAGCATAATAGTTAGGGCACGTATTGGAAATAGAGTGAATAGGACTTCCTTTGCTTCTTACCTGGAAGCAGACTTCAAAGACACAGGCAGTAATTCACTGTAATTCTCCCGTTTCGCTAAATACATTTAATATGGTTTCCATACTCATCTAATATGAAACCAGGAGGAAGTATAGACCTCAATGCATAATAAATAGAAAACAGTTATTACTACATATTCTAATATTCTTGGTTTTTCAGTATCATTTTAACAAGGCACAAGGTTTAAGAAAAAAAATTTCTCAAATGTTGGCATACTGAAATAGACAGTTAATTTATTATCATTAATATCAGGATTGTTTTAAGGCCAATGGAATTGGATTTTCCTTTTGTTCCTAATCCAAGAAGTGTTTATTTTTGTTGATATTCTTGGCTTAGTGTAAAGTCTATCTTTTGAGATTGGCATTCCCCTGTGACTAAATGGTGAATTATGCTGTCTGGAAAGTTATCATGAGTTCCACTGTGGTTTTGGTTCAGTAAGTTTTTATGTATTTTTACAAATTTTGTACATATACCCAGAGGGTTTTTGGCACTGGTTACATTTTGAAATTCAAGAGAGTAAATATGAACCATTTAACGGTCTCTAATTCTAGGTTCATCATTTTAAATATATTAAAATATGCATACAAGAAGTTTTCTGAAATTTAAAACAGAGACTACTTTGGAAAAGATTGTATTAATATAACAAAAAAAGCAGCTTTCTCTGCGGCTCATTTGAATACATGTCCTTTAGGTCAAGAGAGAGATATTATAAACCTGAGTTCTGGAACTTAGAGGAAGTGCGTTTAATATTCTGGATATTTGTTTTGTATACCTAGTAATTGATTTAACCTATTCCTGGAAAACCTTTCAAGCTTACAGTAAACTTAAATTTAGCAACAGTATAGAGAAATGCAAAAGTATTTGGGAATGAAGAAAAATTCATTTAAAAAATAAAGCAAAGCTCTTTCAAGAACATAAAATATGTATTTGCTAAAGTATTTCTTTCTTCTCATGTGGCACATGTAAACAATCCACTAGCAAAATGAAGCCACATATGGCATATTTTACTGAAAGTTTAATTTATAATAAAATGAGACCTATAATTCTTATTTATGCACATCATTAGCTCCCCAAATTAACTATTAATTGCACAGGTTAAATAATGTCAACCAAAGATATAATATAATAAAGGTGAAAATAATAAGAAATACTCAGAATTATGTGACATACATCTTGAAAACTGCTTTTCACTTGATAATGTGAGTTTCATTCAGGAACTTACAATGAACACTCACACATAGGTAATGGTGATATTTTAATAAAGGGGTATTATTTTGTGCATAATCACAATGAGACTATGTTATGACAGAGGTAGACAGCAGTTTCAGAGGCAGCAGCAGTGGTTTGAGACATAGGATTGTTGGTACTATTGTTATTTTCTGTCTCATGGTACCCTCATTTTGGCCACTGCTTTTTCATCTGCCAAGGAACATCAGCAACTCTTGTCTGCTACCACCTCAAAATGTTGTCAGAGCTTTCATATTTTGCTTGGTAATCCCTTGAGCTCTTTGGATGAAAAGAACCATAAAAATCCAAAGTGTTTTTCTAGGTGGGGGTTTCCAAAATTGATCCATTTGAGGGAGCCACCCACTTGGATATTGAATGCCCTCTCTGTGTAATGTGGAAAAAGTGGTTGGTGAAAATTTGCTCCTCTAGCAGCACCAAAAGGAAAAAGAAAAAGAAAAAAAAAAAAAAAAACAGACATCTTTATTGTTTAGAAAGTAAAACACACCCATTGGGGATCACTTCATCATTTTTTTAAGTGAATGAAAACATCACAAGTTGAACTGATGAAATGCAGGATAAGTGCAAACAGACTACACCCTTCCTCTTTCAGTCACAAGGAGAAGTGGTCTGCCAAGTCTCCCCACTACACCCTCCCTGTCTAGTGAAGGGCCCTAGTTGGCTTGCAAACCATGTCCGTATCTGAGGTACAACTAATCATGCCACTGTTGAGTCATCAACAGAAAATCCCACAGACTGGTTGCTTTCCTCTTTGTGGTGTAGAGCAATGATTTGAAAGAGAATCTATTCCCGGTCATTTTTTCTCTTTTCATCTGAGTCATTTTTCCCCCTCTTCTTACTCACTTTCATTTCTTCCAGTTTTTAATTATCATATTTCTCTTAATCCATCCTTTTCTAATCTCAAGGGCTATTTTAAAAGAATGCTTTCTCACCAAATGCAACTCTCCAAGAGCTCATTTGGAAAAAATAATATCTTTCTGTCTCTCCAGCTGCCAAAAGTCATCATTAGTCATGTTTTTGACTCAATTGACAGAAATACTTAGTATAAATAGCTGGCCTTTCCCAGAGTAGCCCCTTAGCTGCCATTCCATCTTGCTGATTTTAACTAACTGAGAAGATGCAGCATTTGACTGGAGTAGCCTACCTGGTCATTATGGCCTTCTTATTTTCCTCGTCTTTGTTACATCTGGCTAAAGCAATCCATTGAGTGGGAGATAAGCGAAATACATGGTTGTCTGTGAGCATTCTAGCTCTATAGTATCTTGTTTGGATCATTCTTGTCAAGTTATTTCCCCTAAATTGAACTGGTTTCCCATATACTAAATCAGAAATTAAGTAACCTAGTTTCTAAATACGAATAATATTAATAAAATAATAAAGTCATTCCTTAAAAATGTTATATGACAACTTGATATTAGTGACTTGGGAACCATGGAAAGAAACTCGGCTCAAATAGACACGATATTGGATTTCTTAGTACATTAAGAAGTAAGTATATTTAGTGGAGTACAAAGGAACTATTGATGGTATTTACTATTGACCTTGTCAAAGTCAAAGTTTTTAAAACTGAAAAAAGATGACTCATACAAATATAGAATAAACATGTCGAAAGTTTATTTAACTCATTAACAAGGCTTACAGGTCAGAGTTTAACCACGTAAGAAGAATCAGTAAAATACATGGATACACATATTTACTCACTGATTTATTAACCTCAAAGAATTGATTTGCAAATTCTGGACTTTCTGACCTATAGAACTTCAGAAATTCTGAAAGTTCTATAGGTGAGAAAGTCTAGAAGGGAAGATTATAAATATGCTGGAACTCCATCAGTTTGGGCCAAAGTTTGTTGTTTACAAGCTGTCAGAAAAGAATGATTAGGAGCAGGCCGGAACTTAAAAGGGCCCAAGCTGTGTCCTCAGGGAAGGCTTAAACATTTTAGCCTTAAATATTCCCCAGTTTAGACCCAGGGAAGTCTGAACTGACTGAAAAAGTCAGCCCTACCCAGAGTAATCTCTCTAATTTATACTTAATTGATCAGAAACTTCATTTGTGTAGGCAAAAAAATTCCTTTACCTAGATTAATGTTTGATTAGACAACTGAGAAAAACCTGTGTACACACTCCAAAATGGCTGTTGTGTCCCTTCCATCCTCCACCTCTTATGAAGAATATCTCTTAGAGCCCACCTTACCTGGAAACACACTAGAAAGGCAATTCTGGAGAATGCAGTTTATCCCAGCCAAGGAGCCACAACCACAAAGTCATTTGTGTATACTTATGGACTGAAAAAACAAAGGTTGGATTAATATTGCTTAATTAGATGCAAAACTGATTAATGTTCAATAAGGCAAAGGAACACTGATACACTGTTGGTGGGAGTATAAATTAGTTCGACCATTGCGCAAAGCACTATGGCAATTTCTTAAAGAGCTAAAAGCAGGACTACCATTTGACCCACAATCCCATTACTGGGTATATACCCAGAGGAATATAAATCATTCTACCATAAAGACACATGCGTGCAATATGTTCGTTGTAGCACTGTGCACAAGAGCAAAGACATGGAATCAACCTAAATGCCCCTCAATGACAGATTGGATAAAGCAAACATGCTGCCTATACACCATGAAATACTATGCAGCCATGAAAAAGAACAAGCTCATGTCTCTTGTGGGAATATGGATGGAGATGGAGGCTATTATCCTTAGCAAACTAACATGGGAACAGAAAACCAAATACCACATGTTCTCACTTATAAATAGGAACTAAATGATGAGAACTTACGAACACAACGAATGAAACAACAAACACTGGGACCTACTTGAGGATGGAGGCAGCAGTTTCCCCCATGCTATTCTCTTGCTAGTGAGTGAGTTCTTACAAGATCTTATGGTTTTGTAAGAAGCTCTTCCCCCTCCAAGCTCTCTCCTGCCTACCGCCATGTAAGTCTTGCATGCCTCCCCTTCTGCCATGACTGTAAATTTCCTGAGGCCTCCCCAGCCATGCAGAACTCTGAGTCAATTAAACCTCTTTCCTTTATAAATTACCCAGTCTTTGGTATGTCTTTAAAGCGGTGTGAAAACAGACTAATACAGTTGGCATATACTTATTCCTATTAGTCTCTTATAATCCTTTTTATTTTTGTGGCATCATTTGCAATATCTCTTCTTTCATTTCTGATTTTATTTGTTTTAGTCTCCCCTCTAAGGGGACCAGTTTTCTTGATCTTTTCAATAAACCAACTTTATTTTCTCTATTTTTACATTCTTTAGCTTATTTTTACTGTAATCTTTATCATTTTCACCCTCCTATAACATTGGGATTATATTTTTTCTAAGTTTTTGCAGTGTCAATTTAGGTTGTTTTATTAAGATATGTATTCTTTTTCATGAAAACTTCTATTGCTATAAACTTCTGTCTTAATACTTCATCCCATAAGCTTTGATATGCTATGTTTTCATTTTGTTTGCTTCAAGATATTTTCTAATTTTCCTTTTCATTTCTTTTTTGATCCATTGATTGTTCAAAAGTGTGTTGTTTAATTTTTACATATTTACGAATTTTCCAGTTTTCCTTCTGATATTGATTTCTAGTTTCCTTCCATTGTAGTCAAAAAAGACATTTGGTATGATTTTAATCTTCTTAAATTTGTTAAGACATGTTTTGTTACCAAATATGTGATTTACCCTGAAGAATGTTCTGGATGAACTTGAAAATATTGTATATTCTGTTGCTGTTTGATTGAATGAATGTTCCACTCACATCTCTTAGACCTCTAGCATGTGGTTTCTAGTGTTCTTCAGGTCAAATGTTTTTTGCTGATAGTTTGTCTGGTTTTTCTATACATTACTGAAAGTGAGGTATTGAAGTAATTGAAGTATCCTACTAAAGCTATTTTGCTGTCTAGTCTTCTCCTCAGTTCTGTCAGTGTTTGCTTTATATATTTAGGTGCTCTGGTTTGGTTGCATATATTTTTATAATTGTTATATTTTCCTGGTGTATTGTCTCTTTTATTATAATTTAATGGTTTTCTTTGTCTCTTGAGATAGTTTCTGACTTGAAATTCATTTTGTCTGATATAAGTATATTTACTTGTCTTCTTTTTTGGTTACTATTTGTACAGAATATCTTTTTCCATCTCTTCACTTTCAGTCTAAGTTTGTCCTTAAATCTAAAGTAAGTTTCTTATAGTCAGCATATAGGTGGATCTTGTCTTAATTGTTTGTATTTAATTCATTCAGTCACTCTATGTGTTTTGTTTGGAGAGCTTAATCAATTTACATAGCAAGTAATTATTGATAGGGAAGAATTTATTATTGCCATTTTGTTAATTATTTTCTGTTTGTATTGTAGTTCTCTTGTCTTGCTCTTCTCTCTTGCTGTTTTCCCTTGCATTTCATTATTTTTTTTTTTGTAGTGATATGCTTTTATTATTTTCTTTTCACTTTGTGTAAGTTTTATAAGTATTTTATTTGTGGTTATCTTAGGTTTGTACAATACCTTATAACAGTCTCTTTTAAACCAATAACAACTTAGTTTTAATCACATACAAAAATTTTAGTATTTTATGCCCCCACCCACTTTATGTTATTGATATCACAAGTTAAATCTATTTATATTGTGTATACATTATCATATTTTTATTTATAGTTAAATAACTTGTCTTTTAAATACTACTGCTATGATTTGAATGTATGTATTCCTCCAAAATTCATATGTTGGAACCAAATACCCAATATGAGAGTACTGAGATGAGGGGACTTATGGGAAGTGATGAAATCATGAGTTCTTCACCTTCATGGATTAGTGCTCTTATTAAATAAATTGAAGGGTGCAACCTAGTCTTTTTTGCACTTTTGTCTGTTTTTGCCATGTGAGGATTCAGTGTCTCTCACTTTTGTGACTCTGTAGCCATGTGAGATTGTAGCAAAAGGCACCACCTTAAAGTACATAGCAAGCCTTCACCAGACACCAAATCTGCTGGAGCCTTGACCTTGGACTTCCCAACCAAAAGAACTATGAGAAATACATTTTTATTGTTTATAAATTACCGCTGGCTGGGTATATTGTTACAGCAACACAAATAGACTAAGATAACTAGAATAAATGTAATTTATCTACCACTGCTACTATGATATGCTATTCTGTATTTGTCAGTATATTTACCTTTATCAGTTTTGTACCTTCATATGCTATCATGTTGCTGTTTAGTGTTCTCACATATAACATTGAAAAACTCCCTCTAGAATTTCTTGCTAGGCAGTTATAGTGAGTACTATCTCAGCTTTTGTTTGTTGGAAGTCTTTAATATTCCTTCATTTTGAAGGACAGTTTTCAAGTTCAGTAATCTTGGTAGGCAGTTTATTCTTTCAAACTTTGAATGTAACATTCCATGCCTTCTGGCATGTCTGGTATCTGCTGAAAAATCCACTGATAATCTTGTGAAATGTCCCTTGTATGTGACAAGTCACTTTTCTTTTGCTGCTTTAGAAATTTTGTCTTTACCTGACAATTTGATTATAATGTGTCTTGATGTGGATGTATTTAAGTTCATCTTATTTGACATTGTTTGCGCTTCCCAGATCTAGATGTTCATTTTATTTCTCAGGTTTAGGGCATTTTCAGACATTATTTCTTTGAATAAAATTTCTGGTCCTCTTGCTCTATCTTCTCCTTATTGGAAACCCATAATGCATATTGGTCCATTTTATGGTGTCTTACAAATACCTTGATGTCTTTACTATTGTTCATTCTCTTTTCTTTTGGCTTCTCTGACTGGATAATTTCCAATTAACTGTCTTTGAGTTCACTTATTTCCTTTTCTGCTTACTCTAGTCTGCTGATGAATCTTTTTAAATTTTGCAGCTCAATTATTGTATTTTTTAGCTTCAAGATATCTGTTTGTTTCCTCTGTAAATTTTTAAATTTTTTTCTTGAATTCACTTTTTGTTCATGCATTACTCTCCTGAGCTCACTGCGCATTTTAACTATTGTTAGTTTGAATTCTCTGTCATGTAATTCATATATCTCCATTTCATTCAAGTTGGTTTCTTCAGTGTTATTTTGTTTCTGGTTTTTGGATCATTTTCCCCTGTTTCTTCATTTTTTCTTGACTCTTTGTATGTGTACAGTGGAAAAAAAAGTCACTTCTTCAAGTTCTCATACATTGGCCATGTACAGGAGAAGAACTCCACCAATCACTGTCCTGAGGTTTCATGGGTCTCAAATCTTTGTGTTAGTTCAAACCACTGTTTTTGTTCTTTGGGGTCTCAGGCATCTAAGTTTTTTAGAACTTTCTTCAGTATATATAAGGTCCTTTCAGCACTCTGAGATAGGCAGGTTAGAAGTTAATCCTGGGCCAGGTGGTAACTCATGCCTGTAATCCCAGCACTTTGAGAGGCTGAGGCCAGCAGATCACCTGAGGTCAGAGTTTGAGACCAGCCTAGCTAACATGGTGAAACCCTGTTTCTACTAAAAAAAAAAAAATAAATTATATATATACACATACACACAAATTAGCTGGGCATGGTGGTGCATGCCTGTCATCTCAGCTACTCAGGAGGTGAGGAGGCTGAGGCAGGGGAATTGCTTAAACCTGGGAGGTGGAGGTTGCAGTGAGCTGAAATCATGCCCCTGCACTCCAGCCTGTGGGACAGAGCAAGACTCTGTCTCCAAAAAAAAAAAAAAAGAAGAAGAAGTTAATCCACCAAGAAAAGTTAGAACTGTGGATGCAAAATCCAACACTTTTCCTCCTCAGGGAGAAGCTGGGAATTTGGGTTTATCACCCACTTGCTCGGCACTGAGTGAGAAAAGGAGCTGTGGTGAGTGGCCACATGCTAATTCAAACCACTGTTCTATTCTCTGTAGCTCCCAGAATACTTGCTTATGCTAAACCCGGTCAGCTTTCCCAGGCAGAAGAGATAGAAGCCAGACTCTTGAACAGCACTCAAAACATTTGGCCTACTACATGTGCAATTAAACTCCTTTGCTTCTCAGGGAGAAGCTGAGTCAGGGATTTGCTTCTGATGGTATGGTGCTGTGCCAGAAGTGAAAATTTTCGCATGAGGAAGTTTTTGCTATTTCTACTGGTTCCAGTGTTACTGATTTAACTGAGGTGCAGGAGTCTCTTAACTAATTTCTGGATTTCTCACAAAGGGGACCAATCCATCTGTTGTTAAACTGGTGTGTTCATGGGTGTAACATTTCTTCTGACATCTTGCTGTCATCATGCCAGGACCATTATTTTCTACTTGTGCAATATTTTTTAATGAAGAAATAAGATATAGACCCAAATTTGAAAATAATCTTGTTGAAAATAATCAAACTTTAAGATCATCAATTGGTTTAGTAAGAACAAAGAAAACAGTGTGTTAATCTTGAATGTTTTATGCCATTGAAGTCTATATTACTGTTTTGAATATGACTGATTCATTATTTTTCTCTCCTAAACTAATGACTATATAGGTCATATTAATAAACCAATTATTCAGTAAATGTTTGTAAATATACATTTCCAATGCAGCTTGAAATGACATATTTAAGAAGAAATTAAAAAATAATCTGTGCAGACATTTTGCTTCATCTGTCTGAAAACAATTTGAACAGTTTGTGATATATTTACATCCATCATTGAGTTTTTTGTATTGTTCTGTAAGCTATTGGGGTACAGGTGGTATTTGGTTACACAGGTAAGTTATTTAGTGGTAATGTGTAAGATTTTGGTACACCCGTCACCTAAGCAGTAAACACTGCATCGTATTTGTAGTCTTTTATCCCTCACCATTCTCTCACTCTTCCCCTGAAGTCCCCAAAGTCCACTGTGTCATTCTTATGCTTTTGCGTCCTCACAGCTTAGCTCCCACATATAATTTAGAACACGGGAGGCTTGGTTTTCCATTCCTGAGTTACTTTACTTAGAATAATAGTCTCCAATCTCATCCAGGTTGCTGCAAATGCTGTTAATTCATTCCATTTTATGGCCGAGTAGTATTCCATCATATATATATATGTATAACAGTTTTTTTATCCACTTGTTGATTGATGGGCATTTGGGTTGGTTCCACTTTTTAGCGGTTGAAAACTGTGCTGCTATAAACATGTGTGTGCAAGTATCTTTCATATAATGACTTCTTTTCCTCTGGGTAAATATACCTAGCAGCAGGATTGCAGGATCAACTGGTAGCTCCACTTTTAGTTCTTTCAGGAATCTCCATACTGTTTTCAGTAGTGACTGTACTAGTTTACATTGCCAGCAGCAGTGCAGAAGTGTTCCCTGATCACTGCATTGGTCCCAATTTTTAAAAAATTTTTTGATTATAGCCATTCTTGCAGGAGTATTGCATTGTGGTTGTGATTTGCATTTCCCTGATCATTAGTGATGTTGGGCATTTTTTTTCATATGTTTGTTGATATTTATATATCTTCTTTTGAGAATTGTCTATTCTTGTCCTTAGCCCACTTTTTGATGGGATTACTGTTTTTTTTTTTTTTTTTTTTTTTTTTTTTTTTTTTTTTTTTTTTTTTTGGTGGGGGGTTTGGTTATTGATTTGTTGGAATTAGTTGTAGATTCTGGATATTAGTCCTTTGTCAGATGCACAGATTGTGAACATTTTCTCCCATTTTGTGGGTTGTCTGTTTATTCTGCTGACTGTTCTTTTTGCCGTGCAAAAGCTCTTTAGTTTAATTAAGTTCCAACTATTTATCATTGTTTTTATTGCATTTACTTTTGGGTTCTTCATCATAAAATTCTTGCCTAAGCCAATGTCTATAATGGCTTTACCAATGTTATCTTCTAAAATTTTTATAGTTTCAGGTCTTACATTTAAGTTCTTAATCCATCTTGAGTTGATTTTTGTGTAAGGTGTGAGATGAGGATCTAGTTTCATTCTCCTACATGTGGCTAGCCAATTATTCCAGCACCATTTGTTAAAAAGGGTATCCTTTCCCCATTTTATGTCTTTGTTTGCTTTGTCAAAGATCAGTAGGATGTTAAGTATTTTGGCTCATTTCTGGGTTCTCTATTCTGTTCCATTGGTCTATGTGCCTATTTTTATACCAGTACCATGGTGTTTTGGTGACTATGGCCTTATACAATGGTTTGAAATCAGATAGTGTGATGCCTCCTGATTTGTTCTGCTTGCTTAGTCTTGCTTTGGTGATGTGGGCTCCTTTTTGGTTCCAAATGAATTTTAGAATTTTTTTTTTCTAATTCTGTGAAGAATGATGATGGTATTTTAATGTGGATTGCACTGAATTTGTAGATTGCTTTTGGCAATGTGGTCATTTTCACAATATTGATTCTACCCATCCATGAGCATGGGATGTGTTTCCACTTGTTTGTGTCATCTGTGATTTCTTTCAGCAATGTTTTGTAGTTTTCCTTGTAGAGGTCTTTCTATTCCTTGGTTAGGTATATTCATAAATATTTTACTTTTTTGCAGCTATTTTGTAGAAGGGATTGAGTTCTTTATTTGATTCTTTCCTCAGTTGCCATTTGTGTATAGGAGAGCTACTAATTTATGTACATTAATTTTGTATCCAGAAACTTTGTTGAATTATTCTATCAGTTCTAGAAGCTTTCTGCAGGAGTCTTTAGGGTTTTCAAGGTAAATGATCAGATCGTCAGCAAACAGTGACAGTTTTATTTCCTCTTTACAGATTTGGATGCCTTTTATTTCTTTCTCTGGTCTGATTGCTCTGGCTAGAGTCCTAGCCAGTACTATGTTGAAGAGGAGTGGTGATAGTGGGCATCCTTGTCTTATTCCAGTTCTCAAAGGAAATGCTTTCAACTTTCCCTCATTTGGTATTATGTTGACTATCAGTTTGTCATAGATGGCTTATATGACATTGAGATATGTCTTCTGTATGCCAATTTTGCTGGGCGTTTTAATCATAAAGTGATGCTAGATTTTGTCGCATGCCTTTTCTGCATCTATTGAGATGATCGTGTGATTTTTTTTTTTTTAGTTCTATTTATGTGGTGTATCACATTTATTGACTTGTGTATTTTTTTTCTCTTGTTGCCCAGGCTGGAGTGCAGTGGTGTAATCTCGGCTCACTGCAACATCTGCCTCCTGGGTTCAAGTGATTCTCCTGCCTCAGCCTTCCGAGTAGCTAGGAATACAGGCACCTACCACCACACCTGACTAATATTGTATTTTTAGTAGAGATGGGGTTTCACCATGCTGGCCAAGCTAGTCTTGAACTCCTGACCTCAGGTAATCCACCCACCTCAGCCTCCCAAAGTGCTGGGATTACAGGTGTGAGCCACCATGTCTGGCCTGACTTCTGCATGTTAAACAGTTGCTGCATCCCTGGTATGAAGCCCACTTGGTCATGGTGGATTATCTTTTTGATGTGTTGTTGGATTTGCTTAGCTATTATTTTGTTAAGGATTTTAGCATCTATGTTCATCAAGGATATCAGTCTGTAGTTTTCTTTTTTGGTTATGGCCTTTCCTGGTTTTAGTATTAGGTGGATGCTGGCTTCATAGAATGAATTAGGAAGAGTTTCTTCTTCTCTGTCTTTCTTCTTTCTCTATCTTGTGGAATAGTGTCATAAGGATTGGTACCCATTCTTCTTTGAATGTCTGCTAGAATTCTGCTGTGAATCCATCTGGTCCTTGACTTCTTTTTGTTGGTAATTTTTAAATTACTATTTCAATCTCACTTCTTGTTATTGGTCTGTTCAGGGTATCTAATTCTTCCTGATTTAAGCTAGGAGGGTTGTATTTTTCCAGGAGTTTATCAATCTCTTCTAGGTTTTCTAGTTTATATGTTTAAAGGTGTTTATAGTAGCCTTGAATGTATTTCGTACTTCAGAGGTGTCAGTTGTAGTATCTTCCGTTGAGTTTCTTAATGAGGTTATATGGATTTTCTCTTTTCTCAGTTTATCTTGCTAGTGGTCTATCAGTTTTATTTATCTTTTCAAAGAACCAGCTTTTTGTTTTATTTATCTTTTGTATTTTTTTTGTTTGTTTCAAATTCATTTAGTTCTGCTCTGATCTTGGTTATTTCCTTTCTTCTGCTCAGTTTGGGTTTGGTTTTAGACTTCTTGTTTCTCTAGTTACTTGAGGTGTTACCTTAGAATGTCAGTTTGTGCTCTTTCAGTCTTTTTGATGTAGATGTTTAAGGCTATAAATTTTCCTCTTAGCACCGCCTTTGCCGTATCCCAGAGGTTCTGATAGGTTGTGTCATTATTGCCATTCAGTTCAAATAATTTGTAAATTTCCATCTGGATTTCATTTTTGATCCACTGCTTGCTCATTCAGGAGCAGGTTATTTAATTTCCATGTATCTGCTTAGTTTTGAAAGTTCCTTTTGGAGTTGATTTCCAGTTTTATTCCACTGTGGTCTGAGAGAATGATTGATATAATTCCAATTTTCTTAAATTTATTGAGGCTTGTTTTATGGCCTATTGTATGGTCTATTTGAAGAAAGTTCCATGTGCTGTTGAATAAAATGTGTATTTTGCAGTTGCTGGATGAAATGTTCTATTCTGTATGTATCTGTTAAGTCCATTTGTTCCAAGGTACAGTTTAAATCCATTGTTTCTCTGTTGACTTCCATGCCCTCTGCCGTCTTCTCACCCGGTCCAAACTGTTACAAAGTTCAGATGGAGATTTTCTTCTCTCTGTAGTGTTCCCATCCCCACCCCCACCCCCTACCCCTCTCCATTCCTCTGGCTATCCTCCTGATGGATCCCTGTGGTGCCAGGAATAACCTGTTTGGGGAACCAGTGAGCTCCGAGAGCCTTTCTGCTGCTTCCTCTACTCCTGCATTTCACTGGCTCTCTAAATTGACCCAGTTCCAGGTAAGGTCAGCAATTTCTTCCGCAAACAGACCTTCAGTTTCTCCAGTGGGGGCATGTGTTGGGGAGAGGAGGCTCGCTTTTTTCCACTTCTGAAGTTGGGGCACACAGTATTTGGGGTGTCTCCTGGGTCCTGCAGTGGCAGTCTGCTTTCTTCAGAGGGTCTATGGGTCTTATTGGGATTGCTGGTTTGTTCTTGCAGTAGATCTGGAACTAGAATTCACAGTGCAAGCCTCCACACGCTGTTCTATCTATGTGAGTCAGAGCCTTAATCTACTCCTGCCTCCTGTCCACCATAATGATCGAATTCCCCTGAGATCTTTAAAGACAATGGTTTAAAAGACATGGACATAGGGATGGGAACATCACACACTGGGGCCTGTCAGGGCATGGGCGGCTAGGGGAGGGATAGCATTAGAAGAAATATCTAATATAGATGACAGGTTGATGGGTGCAGCAAACCACAATGGCACGTGTATACCTATGTAACAAGGCTGCATGTTCTGCAAATGTATCCGAGAATTTAAAGTATAATAATAATTTAAAAAGAGTTTTCAACTTACAAGACAATGAAGACATCACTAGCACATTGTAGATAGCAGAGAATTGATGTCTTAAACTACTATTAGTGCTTTGGACAAGTTCATATTGATGTGTATTCATCCTGTTTCACTTTAGATGTCTTAGCAAGTAATTGCAATGACTATATAATGAACATCGAACACATTTATTTCTTGCTACTCTGACTCATTTTCCAGCCTTTTAATCAGCTGGCAACATCATTATTCCAACATGAAATAATCTTTGTTTTACTTTGTGGTATAAAAAGCTTACATAAGTGCAGTCAGGGGGGGCGGAGCAAGATGGCGGAATAGGAACAGCTTCAGTCTCCATCTCCCAGCGCGAGCGACACAGAAGACCGGTGATTTCTGCATTTTCAACTGAGGTACTGGGGTCATCTCACTCGGGAGTGCCGGACAATCGGTGCTGGTCAGCTGCTGCAGCCCGACCAGCGAAGGCTACAGCAGGGCGAGGCATCGCCTCACCTGGGAAGCGCAAGGGGGAAGGGAGTCCCTTTTCCTAGCCAGGGGAACTGAGACACACAACACCTGGAAAATCGGGTAACTCCCACCCCAATACTGCGCTGTAACACCGGCACACCGGAGATTATATCCCACACCTGGCCGGGAGGGTCCCACGACCACGGAGCCTCCCTCCTTGCTAACACAGCAGTCTGCGGCAATCTAACCGCAAGGCAGCAGCGAGGCTGGGGGAGGGGCGCCCGCCATCGCTGAGGCTTAAGTAGGTAAATAAAGCCGCTGGGAAGCTCGAACTGGGTGGAGCTCACAGCAGCTCAAGGAAACCTGCCTGTCTCTGTAGACTCCGCCTCTGGGGACAGGGCTCAGCTAAAGCAGCAGAGGCCTGTCCAGACGCGAACGACTCTGTCTGACAGCTTTGAAGAGAGCAGTGGATCTCCCAACACGGAGGTTGAGATCTGAGAAGGGGCAGTCTGCCTGCTCAAGTGGGTCCCTGACCCCTGAGTAGCCTAACTGGGAGACATCCCCCACTAGGGGCAGTCTGACACCCCACACCTCACAGGGTGGAGTTCACCCCTGAGAGGAAGCTTCCAAAGCAAGAATCAGACAGGTGCACTCACTGTTCAGCAATATTCTATCTTCTGCAACCTCTGCTGCTGATACCCAGGCAAACAGGGTCTGGAGTGGACCTCAAGCAATCTCCAACAGACCTATAGCTGAGGGTCCTGACTGTCAGAAGGAAAACTATCAAACAGGAAGGACACCTATATCAAAACCCCATCAGTACGTCACCATCATCAAAGACCAGAGACAGATAAAACCACAAAGATGGGGAAAAAGCAGGGCAGAAAAGCTGGAAATTCAAAAAATAAGAGCGCATCTCCCCCTGCAAAGGAGCACAGCCCATCACCAGCAACAGATCAAAGTTGGTCAGAGAATGACTTTGACGAGATGAGAGAAGAAGGCTTCAGTCCATCAAACCTCTCAGAGCTAAAGAAGGAATTACGTACCCAGCGCAAAGAAACTAAAAATCTTGAAAAAAGAGTGGAAGAATTGGCAGCTAGACTAATTAATGCAGAGAAGGTCATAAACGAAATGACAGAGATGAAAACCATGACACGAGAAATACGTGACAAATGCACAAGCTTCAGTAACCGACTCGATCAACTGGAAGAAAGAGTATCAGCGATGGAGGATCAAATGAATGAAATGAAGCGAGAAGAGAAACCAAAAGAAAAAAGAAGAAAAAGAAATGAACAAAGCCTGCAAGAAGTATGGGATTATGTAAAAAGACCAAATCTACGTCTGATTGGGGTGCCTGAAAGTGAGGGGGAAAATGGAACCAAATTGGAAAACACTCTTCAGGATATCATCCAGGAGAACTTCCCCAACCTAGCAGGGCAGGCCAACATTCAAATTCAGGAAATACAGAGAACGCCACAAAGATACTCCTCCAGAAGAGCAACTCCAAGACACATAATTGCCAGATTCACCAAAGTTGAAATGAAGGAAAAAATCTTAAGGGCAGCCAGAGAGAAAGGTCGGGTTACCCACAAAGGGAAGCCCATCAGACTGACAGCAGATCTCTTGGCAGAAACTCTACAAGCCAGAAGAGAGTGGGGGCCAATATTCAACGTTCTTAAAGAAAAGAATTTTCAACCCAGAATTTCATATCCAGCCAAACTAAGTTTCATAAGTGAAGGAGAAATAAAATTCTTTACAGATAAGCAAATGCTTAGAGATTTTGTCGCCACCAGGCCTGCCTTACAAGAGACCCTGAAGGAAGCCCTAAACATGGAAAGGAACAACCGGTACCAGCCATTGCAAAAACATGCCACAATGTAAAGACCATCGAGCCTAGGAAGAAACTGCATCAACTAATGAGCAAAATAACCAGTTAATATCATAATGGCAGGATCAAGTTCACACATAACAATATTAACCTTAAATGTAAATGGACTAAATGCTCCAATTAAAAGACACAGACTGGCAAACTGGATAAAGAGTCAAGACCCATCAGTCTGCTGTCTTCAGGAGACCCATCTCACATGCAGAGACATACATAGGCTCAAAATAAAGGGATGGAGGAAGATCTACCAAGCACATGGAGAACAAAAAAAAGCAGGGGTTGCAATCCTAGTCTCGGATAAAACAGACTTTAAACCATCAAAGATCAAAAGAGACAAAGAAGGCCATTACATAATGGTAAAGGGATCAATTCAACAGGAAGAGCTAACTGTCCTACATATATATGCACCCAATACAGGAGCACCCAGATTCATAAAGCAAGTCATTAGAGACTTACAAAGCGACTTAAACTCCCATACAATAATAATGGGAGACTTCAACACTCCACTGTCAACATTAGACAGATCAACGAGACAGAAAGTTAACAAGGATATCCAGGAATTGAACTCATCTCTGCACCAAGCGGACCTAATACACATCTATAGAACTCTCCACCCCAAGTCAACAGAATATACATTCTTCTCAGCACCACATCACACTTATTCCAAAATTGACCACATAATTGGAAGTAAAGCACTCCTCAGCAAATGTAAAAGGAAGAAATTATAACAAACTGTCTCTCAGACCACAGTGCAATCAAACTAGAACTCAGGACTAAGAAACTCAATCAAAACCGCTCAACTACATGGAAACTGAACAACCTGCTCCTGAATGACTACTGGGTACATAACGAAATGAAAGCAGAAATAAAGATGTTCTTTGAAACCAATGAGAACAAAGATACAACATACCAGAATCTCTGGGACACATTTAAAGCAGTGTGTAGAGGGAAATTTATAGCACTAAATGCCCACAAGAGAAAGCTGGAAAGATCTAAAATTGACACTCTAACATCACAATTAAAAGAACTAGAGAGGCAAGAGCAAACACATTCAAAAGCTAGCAGAAGGCAAGAAATAACTAAGATCAGAGCAGAACTGAAGGAGATAGAGACACAAAAAACCCTCCAAAAAATCAATGAATCCAGGAGTTGGTTTTTTGAAAAGATCAACAAAATTGACAGACAGCTAGCAAGACTAATAAAGAAGAAAAGAGAGAGGAATCAAATAGATGCAATAAAAAATGATAAAGGGGATATCACCACCGACCCCACAGAAATACAAACTACCATCAGAGAATACTATAAACACCTCTACGCAAATCAACTAGAAAATCTAGAAGAAATGGATAATTTCCTGGACACTTACACTCTTCCAAGACTAAACCAGGAAGTAGTTGAATCCCTGAATAGACCAATAGCAGCCTCTGAAATTGAGACAACAATTAATAGCCTACCCACCAAAAAAAGCCCAGGACCAGATGGATTCACAGCTGAATTCTACCAGAGGTACAAGGAGGAGCTGGTACCATTCCTTCTGAAACTATTCCAATCAATAGAAAAAGAGGGAATCCTCCCTAACTCATTTTATGAGGCCAACATCATCCTGATACCAAAGCCTGGCAGAGACACAACAAAAAAAGAGAATTTTAGACCAATCTCCCTGATGAACATCGATGCAAAAATCCTCAATAAAATACTGGCAAACCGGATTCAGCAGCACATCAAAAAGCTTATCCACCATGATCAAGTGGGCTTCATCCCTGGGATGCAAGGCTGGTTCAACATTCGCAAATCAATCAACGTAATCCAGCATATCAACAGAACCAAAGACAAGAACCACATGATTATCTCAATAGATGCAGAAAAGGCTTTTGACAAAATTCAACAGCCCTTCATGCTAAAAACGCTCAATAAATTCGGTATTGATGGAACGTACCTCAAAATAATAAGAGCTATTTATGACAAACCCACAGCTAATATCATACTGAATGGGCAAAAACTGGAAAAATTCCCTTTGAAAACTGGCACAAGACAGGGATGCCCTCTCTCACCACTCCTATTCAACATAGTGTTGGAAGTTCTGGCTAGGGCAATCAGGCAAGAGAAAGAAATCAAGGGTATTCAGTTAGGAAAAGAAGAAGTCAAATTGTCCCTGTTTGCAGATGACATGATTTTAAACTTAGAAAACCCCATCGTCTCAGCCCAAAATCTTCTTAAGCTGATAAGCAACTTCAGCATAGTCTCAGGATACAAAATTAATGTGCAAAAATCACAAGCATTCTTATACACCAGTAACAGACAAGCAGAGAGCCAAATCAGGAATGAACTTCCATTCACAATTGCTTCAAAGAGAATAAAATACCTAGGAATCCAACTTACAAGGGATGTAAAGGACCTCTTCAAGGAGAACTACAAACCACTGCTCAGCAAAATGAAAGAGGACACATGTAATCCCAGCACTTTGGGAGGCCGAGACGGGTGGATCACGAGGTCAGGAGATCGAGACCATCCTGGCTAACACCGTGAAACCCCGTCTCTACTAAAAAATACAAAAAAACTAGCCGGGCGAGGTGGCGGGCGCCTGTAGTCCCAGCTACTCGGGAGGCTGAGGCAGGAGAATGGCATAAACCCAGGAGGCGGAGCTTGCAGTGAGCTGAGATCTGGCCACTGCACTCCAGCCTGGGCGATAGAGCGAGACTCCGTCTCAAAAAAAAAAAAAAAAAAAAAAAAAAGAGGACACAAACAAATGGCAGAATATTCCATGCTCATGGATAGGAAGAATCAATATTGTGAAAATGGCCATACAGCCCAAGGTAATTTACAGTTTCAATGCCATCCCCATCAAGCTACCAATGACTTTCTTCACAGGATTGGAAAAAACTAAATTTCATATGGAACCAAAAAAGAACCCACATTGCCAAGACAATCCTAAGCAAAAAGAACAAAGCTGGAGGAATCACGCTACCTGACTTCAAACTATACTACAAGGCTACAGTAACCAAAACAGCATGGTACTGGTACCAAAACAGATATATAGACCAATGGAACAGAATAGAGGCCTCAGAATTAACACCACACATTTACAACCATCTGATCTTTAACAAACTTGACAAAAACAAGAAATGGGGAAAGGATTCCCTATTTATAAATGGTGCTGGGAAAACTGGCTAGCCATAAGTAGAAAGCTGAAACTGGATTCCTTCCTTACACCTTTTACAAAAATTGATTCAAGATGGATTAAAGACTTAAATGTTAGACCTAAAACCATAAAAACTCTAGAAGAAAACCTAGGCAATACCATTCAGGATGTAAGCATGGACAGGGACTTCATGACTAAAACACCAACAGCAATGGCAACAAAAGCCAAAATTGACAAATGAGATCTAATTAAACTACAGAGTTTCTGCACAGCAAAAGAAACTACCATCAGAGTGAACAGGCAACCTACAGAATGGGAGAAAATTTTTGCAATCTGCCCATCTGACAAAGGGTTAATATCCAAAATCTACAAAGAATGTAAACAAATTTACAAGAAAAAACAAATGACCTCATCAAAAAGTGGGCAAAGAATATGAACTGAAAAGAAGACATTTATGCAGCCAACAAACACATGAAAAGATGCTCATTATCACTGGTCGTCAGAGAAATGCAAATCAAAACTACAATGAGATACCATCTCATACCAGTTAGAATGGTGATAATTAAAAAGTCAGGAAACAACAGATGCTGGAGAGGGTGTGGAGAAATAGGAACGCTTTTACACTGTTGGTGGGAGTGTAAATTAGTTCAACCATTGTGGAAGACAGTGTGGCAATTCTTCAAGGATCTAGACTAGAAATACCATCTGACCCAGCCATCCCATTGTTGGGTATATACCCAAAGGATAATAAGTCATGCTACTATAAAGACACATGCACACATATGTTTATTGTGGCACTATTCACAATAGCAAAGACTTGGGACCAACCCAAATGTCCATCAATGATAGACTGGATTAAGAAAATACTATGCAGCCATAGAAAAGGATGAGTTCATATCCTTTGAGGGACATGGATGCAGCTGGAAACCATCATTCTCAGCAAACTATCACAAGGACAGAAAACCAAACACCAAATGTTCTCACTCATAGGTGGGAACTGAACAATGAGAACACTTGGACACATGGCGGAGAACATCACACACCAGGGCCTGTTGGGGGGTCGGGACTTGGGGGAGGGATAGCATTAGGCGACATACCTAATGTAAATGGCGAGTTGATGGGTGCAGCAAACCAACATGACACATGTATACCTATGTATCAAACCTGCACGTTATGCACATGTACCCTAGAATTTAAAGTGTAATAATAATAAAACTCTCCTGTTCTCTGACATTCCATAAAATTATGTTGTCAGTGCTCAAGGTGATTTGGTCTTACGCCATCTGTGCCTTAATTGTTTTAAAATAGTACTTTCCATAAGTCTGATAAAAATTGTAAGTGTTAAGAAAGCATTCTGTCGAATTTTTAGCACAGCTATTTTTTTCTCATATGGTATTGCATATATTAATGCTGCATGTTACAATCACTGGCACCTTAGGTTTAATGACATTCCTTGTGACATTGTCTCCTGTATGCTAATTTTAATATGCATTCACAGGAAAAAAAGGCAAAAAGGCATATGACTAATTATTAAAATATAATTTTAATGAAATTCGTATTAAGATCTTTCTGTGTTTTTATCATTTAAAAAGTTTTAATTATAGGCATGCATTAAGGAGTCTCAAATTTGACTGGTCCTATGGCATATAGAAGAAAGTTTGCTTTAAAAGGAGTCTGTGTATTCTCAAGTGTCTGAAACAAGTGCTCAAATTTGTTCAAAATTGACCAAAGCATCAAGATTTAGAGGTCCAATCTCAGAATTTCTGTTTCTACATTTCAGACAGAATTTTGAGATTTGTTTTTAAAGAGCACTACAGGTGATTTTCATGCAAAATTACTTTGGAAAGTTACTAGTCTGTAGCATATTAAAATAACTATCATGACATAAGGTTATAGTCACCCCAAGATAAGAGACAATTACCAATAATAACCACTATACCAAACATCTCATGCATATTACCAGGCACTAGATTAATTGAATTTAGAGAAATCATGAGGCAGGTATTAAAACTTTTATTTAATAACATGAAAATGTAATAAATTTCCAGTTGTTCTATGTAACCACACGTGGCCAATAAGGAATTAATATAACAGTGTCTTAAATTAGGAAACATAAATAAAAGCTCATTAATTTGCATGTTAACAAATTTGTGATTATGTAATTTGTGGTTATTTAATTTAGGATGATCTGGATAGAAGTATTTTCCTTTCACTGTCTATAGAGACAAGCTTGATTATACAATTAATAAAGCCAATATCATTGCAAAGGTTTATTTCAATCTGTTCTACATAGCAAACTATGTTTAAAAAAGTAAGTTAATCGTAATTTATGAATGGAAGCTACTAATTTCAAATTAATCTCATATTTTCATTTCAAAAGTACCAGTAGGACTTCTAATCAAAAACAGTTATTAGTAGTTAAATGTAATCCAATAGTTATTTTTCTGCATTCTAAAAATCAATCTTTTGCTGTTAGAGTGGTTTTCTTACCTTCACTTTCATTATGTATAATAGAAAAATTAAGAGACTAGAACAAGCTCATATGGAAAACTTACATCCTTACCCATTTAAGTAATGATAAGAATTTTGTATCTTAAGAAGCTTATCATTCCATTTATTCCTAAGCAAAACTGTGTGAATGAATGTGGTATTAAAACCTGTGTAAAAATTAGGAACCAGAGTCAGAAAGGACAGGTGACTGTAGCAGAGATAATGTCATATGTTAAACATGTCATTTTTTTCTCTGGGGCATAAAGGAACACTGGCTTTTTCAGTTTGTATGAATTTACATTGGGCCTTTTATCTAGTTTTGGTCAATGCAGAGATAACAGACTTTCACGTCAGGCTCACTAAAATCATTCTATTTTGTCCTTCACATGAGACCATACAGTCCATCTGTTGAAGATTAAGGTATCCTGAATGCACAGAACATGGATAACCAAGATACCACTTGGAATGAATCACCCAACCTTGTCAGAATTTGCAATGAAAAACTTTTATTGTGTCTTGACACAACAAAATTAAAATTTGAGTTAGTTTATTGCAGAAACTAAAACCAGTCATCCTGACAAATAGAGAGACGTGACGCAGCAATTAGAGCTGGTAAGTGGCAGAGTCAGAGTTAAAAGAATAGACATGCCTTCTAATTTCTGATTTAGTATTCTGTGTTCTACTTTCACCTGCCATATTCCTGTAACAATAAGAATTTCCCTGGAGGCCATGTATAAATTACCTAAATAAACGCTACTAGCTATTTTTTTTTTTAATTCTCATTTGTCAAACATTTTATTTTTGGGGGTTTATGTCATGTATTCAATACCAAAGATGCCAAATCAGTTCTAATTCACATGCCAATACTTATCATTAAGTAATCATATTGTAAAGATATATGTCAAGAAAGGGATCAAGATGGCTGACTAGATGCAAGTAGTATCTATCTCCTTCATGGAGAGGAATGAGAATAGTAAGTAGGTGCTTACATTTCAAAGAGATTGTCTAGGAGCGTACAGTAGGATTCATCAGAGAAGAAACAGGAAGCACCAGAAGTAAGTAAGGAAAGCATTCACAGCATCCTGCCCAGCCAAGAACTGAATGAAAAATGGGAGACGTCTCTGGATTCAGGGAAACAATAAGAGAGAAATTCTTACTGTTAGGACTTCACATCCGAATGGGCTTTTAAAATCTTGGCTACAGGAGAAACCTTTGACTCACTAGGGCCTCAGGCCTGACATATAGAGCTGCCTAAAGATTGCACAGAGACATGGCTCCAAAAAGAAAATCACACAGAATCTGACAGTCATGTGAGCCTAGAGCAGCCTCAGCTGGGTGCCACTTTGAGAGCCTAACTACTGGCGATTTACAGACACTGCACTGTAACTGTTCCAGGGAGGGACAAGTAAGACTGGGCACTCCCATGCACTCCTGGGAGAGTTCCTACGACCCTTCTGTGGGTTGCTATTGAGACTTAGATGTGACTAAACTCCAGTCCCCATAGGATCTTTCCCACATTGCTATCCCAAGATGCCATCTTGAGAATTTAATACTGGACTGTGTTTTACCTTTGGGCTTAATTTGAGTTGACGTGGCTGCAGCCATCACCTGGCTGAGGAATTATAGATAAATCAGACTGTCCTACACACACCTAGGACAATACCCATTGCCCTGCAACAGGGCAACTGTAAGACTCACTCACACTGAAGCTAGAGTAAGCTGCTCTAGGGCCTAAAACCAGGCATACTCACCCCATAGCATCTATCACTGGGGCCCAAAGACTCTCTCAGTTGATGTCCAATTCCCTAGTAAAACTTCATCACAGCCTTAACTAATAACTATACCGTAAGCCACTGAGGAAATTACAGATACCACTTACCCTGTATACTGCTGAAAAAGTCATAAAAAGATTACACTACCACAGGCCTCCCAAATCAAACTCAAAGTATCCTACTCAACCAACAATGTACACACATCTTCAGAAATATTCTTCCCTACAAAAGCAATTTTTAAAAAATTGGAACAAGCCCCTGATACACCAGATGTGCAGATATCAATGGAAGGACACAGGAAACATGAAAAAGCAAGGAAAGCTGATACCACCAAAGGACCACAACAATCATCCAGCAACAGATCACAATCAAAATTAATTACTCAAAATGCCAGATAAAGAATTCAAAGTATTTTAAAGAAGCTGAATGAGATGCAATTAATAATCTGAAAAAAACAATACAAAAAATAGAAAATCAATTGAGAAAATAAATAAAATATTTACCAGGGAGACATATATATTGAAAAACAATAACAACAACATACAAGCAGAAAATCTGTAAATAAAAAATTCAGTGAGAAAATTCAAAATACATTCAATAATAGACTATACCAAGCAGAAGAAAAAACCTCAGAACTTAAAGATGGGTCTTTGAAATAGTCTAGTCCAACAAAAATAAGGAAAAAAAGAAGAAAATAGAATGAACAAAGCCTTCACAACATCTGGGACTACAGAAAATATTAACACTTATGAATTATTGATGTTACTATGGGGCTAGAGAGATAAAAAAGCTGAGAAAACCTATTTAAAGAAATAATTGATGAAAACATCCCAAGGCTAGCAAGATAATTAGACCTCCATATGCAGGAGGCTCAGCAATACTGCATAGCACAAAATACATAGCACAAAAGGACATCATTATGACATATTATATTCTGAATTTATAAAGTAAAAGTGAAGAACTTTTAAAATTTTCAGGTGAAAGGATCTAGTCACTTATAAAAGAAATCTCATTATACTAATAGCCGACTTTTCAGCAGAAACCTTACAGGCCAGGGAAGAATATGATAGAATTTTCAAAGTGCTGGAAACAAACAAAAAAGGCAAATCTGTCAACAAAAAATTTTGTATCCTGCCTGAATAAGCAAATAAACTTCATAAATGAGGGAGAAATAAAGCATTTCTCAAACAAACAAATGATGATGGAATTTGTCACCAGTAGACTGGGCCTATAGGAAATGCTCAAGGAGGTCTTAAACATGGAAACGAAAGGTTGATATTCATGATCATGAACACACATGGAAATGTAAAGCTCATAGACCTTATAAAACAATCACACAAAAGAGGAAAACAAGAATCAAAAGGCAACATGACATAATTTCATAAAATCACAGACAAAAAGAGAAAATGAAAGAAATAATTCATAAAACAACTTGAAAACAATTAACAATGTGACAGGAACAAAGCCTCATATATCAATATTAACCTTGAATATAAATGGATTAAATACTACAGTTAAAAGATATAGATTGGCAGAAT
This sequence comes from Piliocolobus tephrosceles, assembly GCF_002776525.5. Taxonomy (NCBI): domain Eukaryota; kingdom Metazoa; phylum Chordata; class Mammalia; order Primates; family Cercopithecidae; genus Piliocolobus; species Piliocolobus tephrosceles. Next base: position 118,444,071 of record NC_045440.1, on the reverse strand, counting down.
AAATTTAAAAATATATGATTAAACTATATGTTGACTACAAGAAACGCACCTTACCCATAAAACACATAGATTGAAAGTAAAAAGATGGAGAAAAATATTCCACATAAGCAGAAACCAAAAGTGAGCAGGCAGAGAGGTACATTTATATCAGATAAAACACATTTTAATCAAAAAGAGTTTTTAAAAAAGACAAGTTTATTATATGATGATAAAGAGATAAATTATCAAAGAGAATATAACAATCCTAACTATATGTGCACCCAACGTCAGAACTTCCAAATTTGCAAAACAAGGATTTTTCTAGACCTAAAAAGGGAATAGAGGACAATACAGTAATAGTAGGGGACTTCAACACCTCCCTCACAGCAGTAAAAAAAATTATTTAGACAGAAAATTAACAAAAATTATTGAATTTAAATTGAACTTTGGACCAAATAGACCTAAGAAACATTTATAGAACATTCTACCCAACCACTACAGAATATAAATTCTTTTCATCAGCACATGGAACATTTTCTAAGACAGACCAAATGTTAAACTACAAAACAAGTCTTAATAAATTGTAAAATATGAAATAATATCAAGTAAGTTCTCATATCACAGTGGAATAAAACTAGAAATCAATAACAAGAGGAACTTCAGAAACTATACAAATATATAGAAATTAAACAGCATGCTCCTAAATGATCACTGGGTCAATAAAAAATTTAAGACAGAAATTTTTTTAAAAATGTGAAACAAATGAAAATGAAAACACACCATACCAAAACCTGTGGGATATTGCAAAAGCCTATAGCAATAAATGATGACATCAAGAAAGCAGAAAGATCACAAATTAACAATCATACATTCTCCCTCAAGAAATTAGAAAAGAAAGAACAAACCAAACTCAAGGTTAGCAGAATATAAGATATAACAAAGATCAGAGCAGAACTAAATGCAATAGAGGCCAATAATTACAAAAGATCAACAAAAGAAAAGATTGTTTTTTTGAAAAGATAAACAAAATTAAAAAACCACCAGCTACAATAACAAAGAATAGAGAAGATCTAAATAAACTACAATCCGAAATGCAAAAGGGTATTAGAACTGATGCCACAAAAATACAAAAGATGATCAGAGACTATTCTGAACAACTATATGCTCAAAAACTAGAAAACCTGGAGGAATGAATAAATCCCTGGAAGCACACGAACTTCTGAGACTAAACCAGGAAGAAGTAGAATTCCTAAACAGACTAATCATGAGTAGCAAGATTGAAGCAGTTCTAATAAATCTCCCAAGAAATAAAAGGTCAGGACCAGATGAAGTCACTGACAAATTTTATCAAGCATACAAAGCAAAACTAATACCAATCCTCTTATAACTATTTCAAAAAATTTTGGAGGACTATTAAAATTCTCCATAACTCATTCAACAAGGCCAGTATTATCCTCATATCGAAACCAGGCAATGACACAATAAAAAAAGAAAACTACAGACCACTATCTACCTGATGAACATAGATGCAAATATCCTCTGTAAAATACTAGCAAAATGAATTCAACAGCACATTAAATACATAATACATCATGGTCAGGTATGATTTATCCCAGGGATGCAAGGATATTTCAACATACACTAATTAATTTGATACATCATATATACAAAATTAAGTATAAAAACCACATGATTATCTCAATAGATGCAGAAAAAGCATTCAATAAAATTCAGGATCCCTTCATGATAAAAATCTTCAACAAAATAGACATAGACACAATGTACGTTAACATAATAAAGGCCAGGTATGACAAACCAATGGCCAACATCGCACTTAATGGGGAAAAGTTGAAAGCATTTTCTCTAAAACCTGGAACAAGAAAAGAATGCCCACTTTCACCATTTCTACTCAACATAGTCCTGAAAGTCCTAATTAGAACAATTCAGGCAAGAGAAAAAAGGAAAAGGTATTTAAATTAGAAAAGATGAAGTCAAATTATCCTTGTTTTCTGCTAATGTGATCTTATATCTAGAAAACCCTAAAGACTTTGCAAAAATACTCCTAGATTTGACAAAATCTGTACAGTTTCAGGATACAAAATTAACATACAAAAATCAGTAGTGTTTCTGTACACGAATAACAATCTAGCTGAGGAACTAATCAAGAAGGCAATCCCATTTATGATAGCTATGAAATAAGTTGAAGTACCTAGGAATATATTTAACCAAGGATGTGAAAAGTCTCCATAGGGAGAACTATAACATAATGACAGAAGAAATGGTAGGTGACCACAAACAAATTTAAAACCATCTCTTGCTCTTAGACAGGAAGAGTCAATATTGTGGAAAGGCTAGACTGCCCAAATTATTCTACAGATTCAATGCAATACCTATTAAATTACCTGTGTCATTTTTTTCACAGAATTAAAAAAAAAATCTAAAATTAATATGGAATGCAAAAAGAGCTCAAATTGCCCAAGAAATCCTACATGAAAAGAACAAAGCTGGAGGCATCGCATTACCTGACTTCCAATTATACTACCAGGTTATAGTAACCAAAACAGTGTTGTACTAGTATAAAAATATAAAAATAGACACAAAGATCAAGAGAACAGAATAGAGAACCCAGAAATATAGCCACATACCTTCAACCAACTGATCTTCACCAGGGCCAAAAATATACAATGAGGAAATAACACCCTTTCAATAAATGGTACTGAAAAAAATTGGATATGCAGAAGAATGAAACTGGACTGATACCTCTCACCAAATAAAACAGTTAACTCAAGATGGATAAAAGACCTAAACCTAAGACAAGAAATTATAAAAATGTTAAAAGAAAACCTAGGAAAAACTCTTCTGGACATTGATCTAGACAAAGAATTTATGACCCAGTCTGCAAAAGCTAACGCAACATAAACAGTAATAGATAAATGAAAATTAAACTAAAAAGCTTCTGCACAGTTAAAGTAATAATCAGTAAGCAGATACCTTACAGAAGAGAAAAAAATAATTGCAAGATATGCGCTGGCTAAGGGGCTCATATTGAGAATTTACAAAGAAATCAAACAATTCAACAAGAAAAAATAAAATAACACCATTAAAAAGTGAACAAGAACATGAATAGATGTTTTTCAAAAGAAGATATACAAGCAGACAACAAACATATGAAAAAATACTCAACGTTACCAATCATCAGAGAAATGCAAATTAAAACCATAGTGAGGTAGCATCTGACATCAGTCAGAATGACTATTATTGAAAAGTAAATAAGCAACAGATAATGGTGAGGATATGGAGAAAAGGAAACAATTATACACTCTTGATTGGAATGTAAATTTACAAAATCTTTATGGAAAACAGTATGAAGATTTATCAAAGAATTAAAAATAGAACTATCATATTAGAAATTCCACTGCTGGGTGTATAGTCAAAGGGAAAAAAAGTCAGTACAACAAAAAATATCTGCACTCATGTTTACCACAGCACTATTCACAATAGCAAATATACAAAATCAACCTAAGTGTTGACTGAACCTAAGTGATTGTAAAAGGAAAATATGGAATACACACACACACACACACACCATGGAATACCATCCAGGTATAAAAAAGAATAAAATAACATCTTTTGTGGCAGCATGGATTAAAGTGGAGGCCATTGTCTTAAGTGAAATAACTCAGGAAGAGAAAGTCAAAAACCACACGTTAACACTTACAAGAGGGGGTAAATAATGGGTACCCATGGATATACAGGGTGGAATAGTAGACATTGGAGACTCCAAAAGGTGGGAGAGTGGGAGGGGATTGAGAGCTGAAAGTTACCTATTACATACATTGTTCACTATTTGGATGATTGATGTACTAAATCCCAGACTTCACCATAGTGCAATATACGCATGTAAGAAATCTGCAAGTGTACCCGTTAAATATATAAAATTAACAAATTTTAAACACAAAAGGAAGATAAAATAATAAAATCTCAAGGAAATGTACTTTGAAATACAATAATTTGATATTAAAAGTAAAAAAAAAAACCTTTTGTCAATAAGGGTTCTAAGGATACTTCTAGACTCAGAATTACTAAAATTGTGATTGTATCTGCCAAATTCCTACCTAGGTAAGGAAAAGGAAAAGTAGCACAGATATGTTAGTTACGTCATTTAACTTCACTTAATATGGATGACACGAAAATTGTATATAGTATTTAACATATTTCATATTTTAAATATTAAAATTCTGTGATTTGACGTATATATTTCAGGCAATGTCAAATATTACAAAACACTTTTAAAAGTTCTGAAAAATTTACAGAAAGCTTTTCCACCATAGAATAACAGAGCAAAATTCTGTAACCATTTTGCTTTTAAACTTAAACTTAGCTTTTTTTGAAAAGTATACAGTTTCTGCTTTATATTTATTTTCTTTTGTTTATTTCTATTGTGATAATAATACTTAACACAAGATCTACTCTCTTCAATTTTTAAGTGTACAATGAAGTATTGTTAACTATAGGCATAATGGTATACAGCAAATCTCTAGAACATAACACAGAGCGCACAAGCAAATTTTGTATCTCTTGATTAACAGCTTCCCATTCCTCCATTCCCCCAGCCCCAGCAACCTCAATTTTATTCTTTGTTTCTTTGTGTTTGACTATTTTAGATATCTCATATACATAGAATCACAAAATTTATTTTTCTATGGCTCACTTCTTTGAATCAACATAATATCTTCATGGTTCATTTACATTGTCACAAATTTAGGATTTCTTTCTTTATTAAAGGTGAATAATATTTTGTTATATGTATACACCACTTAAAAAATCATTCATTGATAGAGATTTGGGTTGTTTCCATATCTTGACTTTTATAAATAGTGCTGAAATGAACATAGAAGTGATAATATCTTTCTGAAACTCTTATTACAATTATTCCACATAAATATTACAAAATTCAAATGCTGGATTATAATTTAATTTTTTAGAAACATTTATACAATGTTTCATAGTGGCTGTACCAATGTACATTCTAATCAACAGTATAGAGGTGTTATAATGTCTGTATTTCCTCACCAACACTTATCTTTGTTTTCTTTTCTTTTCTTTTTTTTTCTTTTCTTTTTTTTTTTTTTTTTTTTTTTGTTTTTTTGTATAATAACCATGCTAACATGTATGGGGTGATATCTCATTGTGTTTTTAATTTACATTTCCTGGATAACTAGTGATATGGTTTTGTGCTGTGTCTCCACCCAAATCCAATGTCGAATTGTAATCTTCAGTGTTGGGGGAGGGATCTGATGGGAGGTGATTGGATCATGGGGGCAGATTTCCCCCTTGCTGTTCTCATGATAATGAGTGAGTTATCATCAGATCTTGTTCTTTGAAACTGAGTAGCACTTTCCCCTTCACCGGCTGTCTTTCCTGCTCTGCCATGTAAATATGTGCCTGCCTCCCCTTTGCCGTCCACCATGATTGTAAGTTTCCTGAGGCCTCCTGTATTAGTCTGTCTTCACACTGCTGTAAAGAACTTCCCTGAGACTGGGTAATTTATAAAGGTAAGAGGTTTAGTTGACCCACAGTTCCACAGGACTGGCAAGGCTTCAGGAATCTTAGAATCATGGCACAACAGGAAGCAGACATTTTCTTCACAAGGAGGCATTAGAGGCAGAGATGAAGAAGGAACTTCGAAATACTTACAAAATCATCAGATTTCATGAGAACTCACTGACTATCATCAGAACAGCATGAGAGAAACCACCCTCAAGATCCAATTACCTCCCTCCCTTGACATGTGGGGATTACAGGTTCCTCCCCTGACACAGGGGAATTACATCAAGATGAGACTTGGGTAGAGACACAGAGACAAACCATATAAATTGCCCAGCCACACTTCCTGTGTAGCCTGTAGAACTGTGAGTCAGTTAAAACTCTTCTTCGTAAATTACCCAGTCTCAGGTAGTTCCTTATATCAGTGATTGAATGAACTAATACAGAAAATTGGCACTGGGAGTGGGACATAATTATAAAGAGCCCTGAAAATGTGGAAGCAACTTTGCAACTGGGTAATGGGCAGAGGTTGGAACAGTTTACAGGGCTCAGAAGAAAACAAGAAAATGGAAAGTTTGAAACTTCCTAGAGAGACTTGTTAAATTGTTGTGGCCAAAATGCCAATAGTAACATGGACATTGAAGTCTAGGCTGAGGGGATTTCAGATGGAGATTAGGAATTTATTGGGAATTGGAGTAAAGGTCACTCTTGCTATGTTTTAGCAAAGAGAATGTTGACATTATGCTCCTGCTCTAGAGATCTGTTGAACTTGAGAGAGATGGTTTTGGGTATCTGGTAAAAAACAATTTCTAAGCAGCAAAGCATTCAAGAAGTGACCGGGCTGCTTTTAAAAAGCCTAGCTGACCTGCATAAGTGAAGAGACAGACTGAAACTGGAACTTATATGGAAAAGGGAAGCAGAGCATGAAAGTTTGGAAAATTTGCAGCCTGGCCATGTGTTAGAAAATAAAAACCCATTTTTCTGGAGAGGAATTCAAGCCAGCTGCAGAAATTTGCAAAAGTAAAGAGGAGCTGAATGTTAATAGACAAGACAATGTGGAAAATGCCTCCAGGGCATTTCAGAGACCTTCATGGCAGGCCCTCCCATCACAGGACTAAAGGCCTAGGAGGGAAAAATGGTTTTATGAAACAGGCCCAGGGCCCTACCACTCTGTGCAGCCTCAGGACATTGAGCCTTGTGTCCCAGTTGTGGCACAAGTCACAGTTGCGTCCCAGTTGCAGCTGTGTCAGTTTCAGTTGTGAGTAAAAGGGCCCCAGATATGGATCTCAGGCCACTGCTCCAGAGGGTGTAAGCTGAAAGCCACCAAGGCTTTCCTGTGGTGTTATGCCTGCAGGTATAAAGAGGGGAAGAGCTGAGGCTTGGGAGCTTCCACCTAGATTTCAAAGGATTTATGGAAATTCCTGGATGTTCAGCCAGAAGCCTGCTGTAGGAGTGGAGCCCTCGTGGATAACCTGTAATAGGGCACTCTGGAGGGAAAATATGGAGTTGGAGACCCCCTAACAGAGTACTTACAGGGGCTTTGAAAAGTGAAGCTGTATCTAGTGGAACTGTGAGAAGGGGATCACCATACTCCAGACCCCAGAATGGTAGATTCACTGACAGCTTGTACTGTGGGCCTGGAAAAGCTGCAGGTACTCAATGCCAGCACATGAAAACAGCCATGGGATCTGTATCCTGCAGAGCCACAGGGGCAGAGTTTCCTAAGGCCTTGGGAGCCAACCCCTTGCATCAGCATGACCTGGATGTGAGACAAGGAGTCAAAGGAGATTATTTTGGAGCCCTAAGACTTATTGACTGCCCTGCTGTGTTTCAGACTCACATAGCCCCTTTGTTTTAGCTGATTTCTCCCTATTGGAAAGGGAATATTTAACCAATGCCTGTGCCCACATTGTATCTTGAAAATTACTAACTTGTTTTTTTTTTACAAGCTCACAGGTGGAATGGACTTGGCTTGCTTCAGATAAGACTTTGGATTTAGACTTTTGAGTTAATGCTGGAATGAATTAATACTTTGGGGGACTGTTGGGAAGGCATAATTGTATTTTTAAGTATGAGAAGGACATGAGATTTGTGAGGAACCATGGGTGGAATGATATGCTTTGGCTCTGTGTTCCCACCCAAATCTCACGTTGAATTGTAATCACCAGCATTATGGGAGGGCCCTGGTGGGAGGTGATTGGATCATGGGAGCAGATTTCCCCCTTGCCATTCTCATGATAATGAGTGAGTTCTCATGATATCTGGTTGTTTAAAAGTTTGTAGCACTTTTCCTTTCACTCTCTCTTTCTCTTGTTCTGCCATATGAAGATGTATCTGCTTCCCCTTCACCTTCCATCATTAAGTTTCCTGAGGCCTCCCCAGCCGTTGTTCCTGTACAGCTTATGGAACTGTGAGTCAATTAAACCTCTTTTATTTATATTGTAAATTATCCAGTCTCAGGTAGTTCCTTATAGCAATGTGAGAATGGACTCACACAGCTAGAGATGTTAAGCAATTTTTAATATACTTTTTTTGCCATTTGTATGTCTTCTTTGGAGAATGTCTCTTCAGGCCCTTAGCCCATTTTAAAGTATCATGTATTAATTGCTATTGAGATGTAAGAGTTCTTCTTTATATTGTGACTATTAACTGCTTACGACATATATATAGAGTTTGAAAATATTTTCTCCTAGTCAGTGTGTTGTCTTTCACTCTGTTGATTGTTTTCTTTGCTATGCAGGAATTTTTTAATTTGATATACACTGATTTATCTATTTTTTACTTTTGTTGCTTGTATCTTTGGTGTCATAGCCATAAAATCATTGCCAAGACCAGTGTTAAGAAACTTTCCCCTGTGTTTTCTTCTAGGAGTTATACAAAATATTCTTTCATAATAAAAATTCTCAACAAACTAAGAGGAAAAATACCTCAATATAATAAAGGCAATTTATGAAAGCTTATAGCTAACATTGCCCTCAGTTGTAAAAGCTGAATATTTTTGCACTACAATCATAACAAGAATACCAACCATGGCTGCTTCTATTCAATATAATATTTTAAGTCCAAACCAGAGTAATCGGGCAAGAAAACAATGAAAGCATTTAAATTAAAAGGTAAAAAGTTAAGTTGTCCCTCTGCAGATTATAATCTTATATGTAGAAAATCCTGAAGATGCTACTGAAAACTATTGGAACTAATAAACACATTAAGTAAAGTTGCAAATAAAAAAGCAAAAAACAAGAAATAAACAAGAAATAACAAGAAATAAAAAGAAATAAAAAGCAAAAATCAGCTGCATTTTTGTATATTAATTTAAAAAACTATCCAAAAAGAAAATTTGTAAAACAAACTCATTTATAATAGCATCAAAAACAATAAAACATTCAAACTTAACTAAGGAAGCAAAAAGCTTTTATAGTGAACAGTATGAAATATTGATGAAAGAAATTAAAGATTCAAATAAATTGAAAGATATCTTGTATTGATGGATTGAAAAACCCAGTATTGTTAAAATGTCCACGCTACCCAAAGAGTTGTATAGGGCTTGTGAAAGGAAAATAAATCTTGGGGCCCCGAAATCACTAATCTAAAGGGAAAAAGCAACCTGGGAACTGCTTAAGGGAAACCTACCTCTGATTCTATGCAAAGTCATCTCTCTGCTTACTGAGATAAAAGCATATCTGATTGCCTCCTTTGGACAGGCCAATCAGAAACTCAAATGAATGCAACCATTTGTAACTGGAAGCTCCCTCCCTGCTCCTTCAAGTTGTCCTGCATTTGCTTTGACTTGTCCCGCCTTTTCTGGATAGAACAAAAATTCATCTTACATGTGTTGATTGATGTCTCATGTCTCCCTAAAAATGGATAAAAGCAAGCTGTGCTCTGACCACCATGGGCACATGTCATCAGAACCTCCTGAGGCTGTGTCATGGGTGTGCATCCACACAACATTGACAAAATACACTTCCTAAATCCACTGAGACCTGTCTCAGATTTTTGGGGTTCACAGGCTCAATATAATTACTATCAAAATATCAACAGCATTTTTTAATAAAAATGAAAAAAAAAATCTAAAAGTTATATGGAAACACAAAAGACCCAGAATAGATAAAACAAGAAGAAAAATTATCTCTATTTCAGATCATGTGGTTTTATATGTAAAAAACCCCAAAGATTCTGCAGAACAACTCTTAGACCTAATACATAAATTGAGTAAATTTGCAGTTTACCAAACCGAGATACAAAAATTCATAATATTTTTATGTAAAAATGGCCTAAATAAAAAAGAAATAAAGAATCCAATTTCATTTGGTTTAAAAGTAAAAACCTAGGAATAAACTTAATCAAGAAGGTAAAATATTTGTACATTGAAAAATATAAAATATTGATGAAATAAATTGAAGAAGATACAAATAAAGAAAAAGATATTCCATGTTCATGGAATAGAATAATTAATATTATTAATATACTACCCAGGGCCATATACAGATTCAATGCAATTCCAATAAAAAATCCCAGGGACATTTTTAATAGAAATAGAAAAAAAAAATCTTAAAAATTGATGAGTACAGTAAAAGCTCAGACTTCACCACTATGCAATATATTCATGTAACACAACTGCACTTGTAATCCTACATTTGTAAGAAAAAATAAAAATAAAAATTTATGTGGAATAGTACAAACTTCAAGTAGCCAAAACACATCTGAAAATAGAAAAAAACTTAGAAACCTCATTATAGCTTCTGATTTGATTTATAATTATATTACAATGTTAAAATAATTGAAACAGTGCAGGACTGGCATAAAAACAGACACATAGACCAGTGGAGCAGAATAGAGAGCCCAGAAATAAATTAAATTCAAACATAAATAGTTAACAAATTTTTGACAAGAGCACCAAGAAGACATAATAAGGGAAAGAATAATGTCTTCATTAAATGGTCCTGAGAAAACTTGATTTCAACATGCAAAAAAAAAAAGAAGAAAAAGATAAAATGAGATTGGAACCCTGCCTTATCCATACACAAAAATCAACTCAAAATGGATACAAAAAACTAAATATGAGACCATAAACCATAAAACTCCTAGAAAAGAACAAAGGAGAAAAACTTCCAGACATTAGTCTTGCCATTGATTTTTTTTGGACATCAAAACAAAAGGTCGGGCCACAAAAGCAAAAATAAATAAACAGGATTACATAAATTAAAACATGTCTTCACAGCAAAGGAAGCAATCAACAAAATATTTGCAAATTACATATCTGTTAAATAGCCAGTGTTCAAAATTTATCAATAACTCATACAACTCAATAGTGAAAAAGTAAATAACCCAATTAAAAAGTGAGAAAAATACCTGAATAGACATTTCTCCAAATAAAACATAAAAATGGCCAACAGGTTTACAAAATGGTACTCAGTATCATTAGTCATCAGGGAAATGCAAATCAAAACCACAATAAGATATCACTTCACATCTGTTAGGGTGGCCATTATCAAGAAGTCAAAAGATAACAAATATTAGTAAGGATATGAAGATGAAAGAAATGTTGTATGCTTTTAGTGGAATATAGATTGATATAGTTATTATGGAAATCAGTATGAGAATTTATAAAGAAATGAAAAATAAAATTACCATATGACCCAGCAGTCTCTCCTCTAGGCATATGCCCAAAAGAAAAAGTCACCACCTATAAAGACATCTGGACTTTCACGTTTATTGCATTATTATTCACAATAGACAAGAGGAAACAACCTAATTGTCCAATGAATGGGTAAAGTAATTGGTACATAAATACAATGGAACATTATTAAGCCCTAAATAAAGAATGAGATATTGCTATTTGCTACAAAATGGATGAGCCTGGAACATGTTATGCTAAGTGAAATAAACCAGACATGAAAATAAAAATATTGCCTGATCTCATTTATATGTGGAGTCTAAAAAAATGTCAAATAGAAAGAGAGAGAGATGGAGGGAGGGAGAGAATAAGACAGTAATAACGAGGGGTGGGAAAAGGGGGAGAAAATGGGGAGATATGGGTCAGACAATACAAAGCAGCACATATGTAGGTTGAACAAGTTTAGATATCTAATACATATTTAATAGGCAACATGAGGACTATAGGTGATTAAATTTTACTGTGTATTGAATTCATGCTAAATAATTCGATTTAAGCTTCTCTTGCCACAAAACAAAAAATATGGGTAACTATGTGAGATAATGAATGGATGTGTTAATTTGCTTTACAGTAGTAACTTGTTATTACCTATATGTATTTTTTTATCATCAGGTTGTATGCCTTAAATATACACAATAATATTTATATTTTTTAAAGTTTGAAAAAGAAGAACAAAGGTGGGGGCATCACACTTCCTGATTTCAAAATATACCACAAAGCTACAATAATTAAAACGTTATGAGACTGGTATAAAGACAGACATGTAGACAATGAGAACAGAATAGAGAGACCAGAAATAAATCCAGGTCAAGTGATCTTCATCAAGTGTGCCAAGAATAAGAAAGGACAATATCTTAGTTCATTCCAGCTATTAAAACGAAACACCTTAAATTGAATAATTTCTGAACAATGTAAATTTATTTCTCATAGTTTTTGAGGCTGGGAAATCCAAGATTATGGTACCAGCAGACTCTGTCTCATAGATGCCATTTTCTTGTGGCATCTTCAGATGGTGACAGAAGCAGGGGGAACAAAAAAGCAAGCACTAGGGTCCTTCCTTCAACCTCTTTCATAACAGCCCTAATCCATTAATGATGGTGAAACCCTCAGTACTTCATAATTTCCCCAAATGCCTCGCCTGTTAATAGCATCACCTTGGGTTTAAGTTCCAAGATATGAATTTTGGAGAGACACATGCATTCAAATCATACCCAAGAGTCTCTTCAACAAATAGTGCATGTGCACATGCAAAAGAATAAAATTGGATCCTTATCCTATACTTAAAAATGAACTCAATATGGATTAAAAACTTAAACTAAAAATTACACATTTCAAATATAACATAAATGTATCCCAGTAAGAATAATTAACTAGTATTATTACATTTCTTTTCTTCACTACATTTGAATACAGGGTAAATAAGACAATGCAGTTATTCTGGTGGATATAATTTGATGACTCTTTGTCACCTATAGTACAGATACAGGATGTTAACAAACCACAGCAAGCACAAAATACATGTGATGCAGGAGAAAATAAAGGCCTGTATGCCTAGAGAAAAATATGCTTTTCCATGTGTGTATTAGGTACATATAAAATAGATTATTATAGGGATTTTTACCTTCTTCAATTGTGGGAGCTGATTAAACAATACTTGTACAGATGTTGCCTTTGCATTTGAACCTGGAGGGCTTGGAGTTAACAGTGCAAGGAGTTTAAAATTTCTTTTTGTGTCCTACCCTAACTGTAAACACATATGGAGGGAAATAATGGAAAAAGTTGCTTCACCTGGCCAAGTTGACACAATACCATGATACCACAATGTGGATTCTTTTTTTGTTTATGATGGGCAAAAATGTGGCTATAGGTATATGAGGAGTTAATACCAAGACGTTATGGTTAATTTAATGAAATGTTTGATTTTGTTGGGAGAAAATTAACTGATAGTTTTTCCTCATCGTGTTGATCTGTTCATTATTCTATTGAATTAATTCATCCTTTGTACTCAGAATCTCAAATCAAAGGCATCATTTATTTGGAATTATGTTAGCCATTTGACTAAATTCTGAAAATATGCCAGTAAAGACACAAAGCTTCAAATTTTACCTGAAAAGAATTCAAAAATTCTTTTCAAACAGTTGGATAAAAAAGGTACACTTCCTTGTAGGTATCTATGTACTGCCTTATGATTGATCCAGAAATGAGAATGTTTATCTTTCTTATCAATTTTAGCATACACCACACACCCAAACTTTACTTCTGCTCCCACAAATAAAGCAAATTTTGGTTATATTAAAGTGAAGAGTTACAAAATTTGAGATTCAGACCATTATTATCTCTACAGCATCACTGGCATCAGTCTGTAACAAATAGTGTAAAATTGCAGAATCTGTCAGATTATGGACATCGATCTGTGAAACTTGAACAGTTCAGCTCCTGACATCATTCATGTGCATATGTCAAATAAATAGTTGTTGATCATATCTAATACTATTTAAATAATAGCTCTGGGTAATAGAGATGAATAATTTTAAATATCAATTGTATGCAACTTCACATTAGAGAGATGTATGAAGATTCTTCTCCAGAAATAAATACCTATTCTAAAAGCAATGAGAAGGTCTGATCTCCCATTCATCATTTCCTTGTCCTTACTTTGCTGTCTTTTTATGTTTAGATTTAAATAATGTATTTCTATTCATTCTTTTTCCTGTGGAAATGACTAAAATAGGGAGAACATAAGAAAGAATGCTTAAGGGTCATAATCTCCAAAGATAATGCTTCTCACTCCCTTGAAAAACTAATAATTATTGATTGCTCCCTTTGTGACAGAAACTGTGCTGGACATTGACAGGCAATACACAATATTCTGCTTGATTATCCCATAAAGAAAGTACCATTTTGTTATTCCCATTGCACAGAAGAGGAAACAGGTAAAGTAAGGCAGTGGACTATTTTAGCTTACATTCCCATTAAAATACATAGAAAAAGCATTTACTCAAGTTTAATTTTGTTTAATTCAGTATTCAAAATTAGATTATTAGATGTTTGCATAGTTTTCCAGTATATTGTAAGTACTTCCATTCTTTCAAAGAAATATTACATTATTTTAAAAAATCTATATAATTTAAATATGACATTTGAATATCTTTCATAATTCATTACAAAAAATATTGTCCTCTAACTGTGGGAAATGTTTATGGTTCCTTTTCTCTCTGATATTGTTTTCACGTTTAATTTTACCCACAGAATTTTATATTAATGAGGTTTTTTTTGTTTGATTTTATCTTATTAATCCCACCATCATATGTTTCTGTAACCAAAAATATAAATATATATTGGAACTTTGTTTTTAAAAATGTTAGTTGACTATAAGACTCTTAAGTATTTAAACATTTGTCTAGAATTATCATATGAATTATCTTTACAAAATATTAAAACAATACCAATATTTGCATACTGATAATTATTCAAAAAATTTTATTTTTGAAAATATATATCTTAAGATAAATTATCTGCTAATTAATTAATGTATTTGGGGATGAATAATATACTTCACTAGAATGCAAATATTATTTTTCCAGAAAAATATGAAAAATTTTAATACATCTCAGCTACTAATATGTTTTTGGATAAAACAATTTTAATTTCAAAAAATATGTTGATATGCTTCCTAATGACAACTGTCATATACCAGAATACTAATTTGGAGGAAAAGTCTCTTTGACACACAGACACACACATACATACACACTATTCATGCATGACATATCAGTGCTTTAGTCAATGGTGAACTGCATATACAATGATGGTCTCAGAAAATTATAATAACCCTGAAATATCCATTCTCTAGTGATGTCATAGCTGTCATAATGTCATAATTAAAGGCATTATTTACATATTTGTGATGATGCTGGTGTGTAAACTGAGCTACTGTGCTGCCAGGCATAAAAATGTATAGCACATACAATTATGTATAATACATAATGTTTGATAATGAAAACAGATGACTATGTTGCTGACTTATGTATTGACTACACTATATATTTATATTATTTTAGCATTTACTCTTTCTACTTATAAAAATAGTTAACTATAAAACATCCTCAGGCGAGTCCTTTAAGAGGCATTCCAGAAGGAGGCATTGATATCATAGGAGATGACAGCTCCATGTGTGTTATTAAAAACTTTCTAGTTGGACAAGATCTGGAGATGGAAAACAGGGATATTGATGATTCTGACCCTGTTTAAATCTATGCTAATGTGTGTATTTGTGTATTAGTTTTTAACAAAATGTTTAAAAAGTGAAAAAAATGAAAAAACAAAAAGCAAACCATAAAAATACAGAAAAGCTGATAGAATAAGAATATATAGAAAAAATGTTTTTATACAGCTGTATTATGTGCTTATGTTCTCAGTTAAGGGTTATTACAAAAGGGTCAAAGGGTTAACAAAATTTAAAAGTTTATAAAGTAAAAAAGTTGCACTAAGCTATGGTTAATTTATTATTGAAGAAAGAAACACTTCAAAAATAAATGTGGTGTAGCCTAAGTGTACAGTGTTTTTAAAATCACCAGTAGTGTATGGTAATGACCTGGGCCTTCACATTCACTCACCACTCACTAACTTTAGAATCCTCAGACTCCATTAATGGTAAGTGCCATATCCAGGCATACCAATTTTAATCTTTTAAACCCTAATTTTAGTGTATTTTCTTTTTCTTTTCTTTTTTCTTTTTTTTTTTTGGAGACAGAGTCTCGCTCTGTAGCCCAGGTTCACTGCAAACTGCAAACTCCATCTCCCCAGTTCACACCATTCTCCTGCCTCAGCCTCCCGAGTAGCTGGGACTACAGGTGCCTGCCACCATGCTCGGCTAATTTTTTTTTTTTTTTTTTTTTTTGTATTTTTAGTAGAGAACCGGGTTTCACCGTGTTAGCCAGGATGGTCTCAATCTCCTGACCTCGTGATCTGCCCACCTCGGCCTCCCAAAGTGCAAGTGCTGGGATTACAGGCATGAGCCACCGTGCCTGGCATATCTTTTCTATGTTTAGATACATAAATACCTTTGTGTTACAATTGTCTGCAGCATTCAGTACAGTCACGTGCTGTACAGGTTTTTAGCTCAGTACCATTATGTTACACTATATAGCCTAGATATGTAGTAGGCTATTCCTTCTAGGCCTGTGTATGTGCACTCTACGATGTTCACATAACAATCAAATTGCCTAATGCTGTGTTCTCAGAAAGTATCCCCACTGCTAAGCATGACTGTGTGTGTGTGTGTGTGTGTGTGTGTGTGTGTGTGTGTGTAGAGAGAAAGAGAGAGAAAGGCACCACTTCATTATTTCTTACTGATGCTCTCTTTGTTTTGTTCTGATAGAGTTCTCCCTCAGAAACAATACATTTTTGGCAATAATCAGAGGATGGAACAGGAAAGATATTGAAATAGTAATTATTTTTTATTTTTTATCCCCACCTTTCTATCCTATATCTGATTTCAGAATTTCCAACAAAACCCCAAATATTTCATTTCTAATGATGTATTTGCACTTAGTAAAAATGTAAAAAGACCCTGAAACCTAGAAGGGGTTTATGGAACCCTATTTAAATGGGCTTCACCAACACAAATAATTTGAATTGGCCATTTCTTTGGAACTCCAGAAATTTTAAAACCACGGGAAAATTTGCCAGGGAAACACTTGGGTTAGATGTGAATTTTTCCTTAATTTGTCAAACAGCGGAAAGGTGATTATGATACAGAATGTGGAAAAGGAAATCCTGTGTGACACCTTGACTGTGAGCACATTCCTAGGCAGGTTGATTTTGGAAAATAGCACATATTTGAGGTTCTGGAAACTGTCTTTCTGAAATCATCCATGTATGTCCTTGGAAACTGTCTTTGTACATTCAGGAATCCATGTTTGAAGACCACTAATCTAAAGAAGTTAAGTAATTTGCAAAATACCACAAGACAAACTTGTATTTAAGTTAAAACATTTTTACTTCAGAAACAAAGTTCTTAACCAGTGCACTACTTTCATTATACTAGTACCTTTAGTAAAGATAAATTCTACTTAGAAAGAAATGCCCACTACTCTTCAGCATTTGCAAGTTTTATACTGTCTTATTCATATTTTTATTGTACAATGATGCTATTTTAATTGCCTTGATCTGCAATATTGCATTTGTATAATGGAACTGGTATGTTTTTTCTTTCATATAGCTCTAATTTTTGGAAATTGAATTTAGGCCTCAGAAGACTGTATATCAATTTAAATTCTCAAATAAAGTTTCTACATTTTAATTTAGAACATTTTATAGTAGTGAAGTAATAACATTTAAAAAGCAATTTTTTAGTGATCAGACTTTTGGTTTGTCTATTCTATGCTTCTGTAATTTTCTTGTTCCACTTTATATTAATACAATACCACCACAATATTATAAGATAAACATTTCTGTTTCATTCATTAGGAAAAACTCACAATTTTATCTTAAAAACATTAATCATAGTAATTACTACCCTAAATTAATACCATATATTCAGAATAGTCTGTTTGCCTCTGCCAGCTGGAAATCTATTTGTCACTAGCACACAACTGCTATCGAGAGGTCAAGATAATGCTTCCTTCCTGGAATATTTTAACTGTTTTACATGGCTAACAAGGTTATAATATTTTCCTTGTATTTTCTCAAAGTGGTTTGATTTATTATCAGTAAATTGAGGTATTCAATACTGTACTTACCACTGAAATCCAGAAAAAGAGAGGCAGAGTGAAGAAGGAAGAATGAGAGGAAGGGAGGAAGATAGGGAGGGGAGAAAGGAAGGAAGAAAAGGAAGGAAGGAAGGGAATGAGGGAGAGAGGGAGGGAGAGAAAGAAGGAAGAAAAGCAGAGAGGAAGGGAGGAAGAGAGGAAGGAAGGAAATCATTAGAACTGCCCAGCTTTTTTGGAACCATGTTTACAGGACTTCAGTGTTAACCCCCCATTAATGTCTGCATGTAGCCTTTCTTGGTTCTAACCCTGAGTTCCGGGGTAGCAGGAAAGCATGGCCAGCCTTGTGCACTGCTTTGTCTCCAAAATAAACTACTGCAAAAACAAACAACAACAACAACAAAAAAAAAAAAAAAAAAAAAAAGGAGAAAGGGGCAAGGAAGAAAGGAAGAATGAAGGAAAGGAGAAAGTAAGAAAGAAGGAAAGAGAACAAAACAAGTCATACAAACAGGTATTGAGGAAAGAAATGTAGACTTAGAAGGGAGCTTATATATCATCTAGATCAATTATTTTATTTTCTAGACTGGCATAGCATCACTCAGTGCAAATTTGGAACTGAAACCCATATATTCTGTCGAAATATTAGATAAATAACAAATCAGTCTTCTCACCGTATTCTTTCCTTGTAGTGGAGTAGTCTTTTTTTCACAATAAAGTTCTTACATCTGCCTGGTTTTTGGATATTGCTTCTTAAATTTCCCACACAGTTATTACTAATAATTCTACAAAAGTTGTAAAATAAACAGTGAAAATCTGTGAGCTGCTTGAGCTGCAATAGAAGTTGTAGATGTTTAATAATGCTTCACAGGAAAAACTGGGGTGTCCTGGTTTTAGCTCAAGAGGGTAACCCAGTTTAGTTCAGATCCTAACCCAGAAATTAATTTCTGTATCCCAAAGTGAGTACTATAAAAATGCCCCATCTACCAATGCAGACTTTGAAACACTGATGCAGGAGGCTAAAACAGAGCCATTTGTAGTACCAGGTAAGTGGAAAAAGAAATCTTTCCTATTAAAAAATAGCTTACGCTAAGTATTTTGTAGAGTTTGTCAGAGGCGAAGAATTCTCCCTAGCAATAACATGACTAAGACTGAAAGCTGATCAGAGGCAGAATTTCTGTGCATATAATGTCCAGTCTCATGTTTGTTTACAGAGTGTCTTTAAGTCCTCCAACTTTCTTGATTTACCCCCTCCTCTCTTTCTCGCTCCTCCTTTTCTAGAAAAACTATAACTTCATCTCCAATTCCATACTTTTAGGCTGTCCTTACCAAGAATTCTGTGAATAATCAGATTAAGGTGTATATCCTCCAGAGTCAGGAAATGTGTTCACTCTTCTTCCCACAATGTCAGACCTCCATCTATAAAGATCATCCCTGCTAAACACTGTCCCACTTATTCTGTCTTCCAAAGAACCACTTAAAAGAGCAGTTGTAGGTAGCAGCAGTTATTGCAATTTTTGAGGAGGTAGCCCACTGCAGGTCAACACACAAACCATTTCCAGTTAAATGTTACACATTTTTGTTCAGGTTTTACGATGACTGGAAATTCCTCACTAGTTTACTTTCTTCTCAGTGTCAAAGAAAAAATTGCTCTGTATTGGAGGAACCCACCCCCAATATTTCAACATAGGTTCTTTCTATTTTCCATAAGTGTCAGCTGGCTGAGAAATAAAGAGAAAGAGTACAAAGACAGGAATTTTACAGCTGGGCCACCGGGGGTGACATCATATATTGGTAGGACCATCATGCCTGCCTGAGCCTCCAAACCAGCAAGTTTTATTAAGGGTTTCAAAAGGGAAGGGGGTGTGAGAACAGGGAGTAGGTACAAAGATCACATGTTTCAAAGGGCAAAAAGCAGAACTAATAAGGGTCTAACAAAGATCACATGCTTCTGAGGGAACAGGACAAAGGGCGAAAGCAGAACTACTGGTAAGGGTCCAACAAAAATCACAAGGGAAAGGGCAAAAGCAGAACTACTGATAAGGGTCTATGTTCAGCGGTGCACATATTGTCTTGATAAACATCTTAAACAACAGAAAACAGGGTTCAAGAGCAGAAAACCAGTCTGACCACAAATTTACCAGGGCGGAGTTTTTCCCCACCCTAGTAAGCCTGAGGATACTGTAGGAGACCAGGGTATATTTCAGTCCTTATCTCAACTGCGTAAGACAGACATTACCAGAGTGGCTGTTCATAGACCTCCCCCCAGGAATGCATTCCTTCCCCAGGGTATTAATATTAATATTCCTTGCTAGGAATAGAATTTAGTGATATCTTCCCTACTTACAAGTCCATTTATAGGCTCTCCAAGAAGAAAAACATGGCTCGTTTTGCCCAACCCTGCAGGCAGTCAGACCTTATGGTTGTCTTCCCTTGTTCCCTAAAAATCACTGTTATTCTGTTCTTTTTCAAGGTGCACTGATTTCATATTGTTCAACTACACATGTTTTACTATCAATTTGTATAGTTAACACAATTATCACAGTGGTCCTGAGGTGATGTACATCCTCAGCTTATGAAGATAACAGGATTAAGAGATTAAAGACAGGCTTAAGAAATTATAAAAGTATTATTTGGGAACTGATAAATGTCCATATTAAAATGAAATCTTCACAATTTATGTTCCTCTGCCACAGCTCCAGCTGGTCCCACCATTTGGGGTCTCTGACTTCCCACAGCAGCTCTGTGTGGAGCTAAATAGGCAAGATTATTTCAATAGGAGAGCTGAACTCAACACCATGGAAAAAGAAGGCAGGAGAGCTGTGTGTGTGTGTGTGTGTGTGACAAATGTATCGAGGTATAATTAATATACTAAAATAACCTGCACATGTTTAATGCATACAATTTACTTTAGACATATGTACACACCATCACCGAAAAGTAGTAAACACATTCATCACCTCCTTGTGTTTCTTTATATGTGTGTCTTTTATTTTTTTAAAAAAATACTTAACGGGAGATCTAACCTCATAGCAAAATTTTAAGTGTACAATACCGTATTACTAACTCTTGGTACTTGATATGGTTTGACTCTGTCCCCATCCAAATTTCATCTTAAATTGTACTAATCCCCATGTGTCAAGGATGGTGCCAGTTGGAGATAGTTGAATCATGGGGGCAGTTTCCCCCATACTGTTCTCATGGTAGTGAATAAGTCTCATGAGATATGATGGTTTTATAAATGGGAGTTTCCCTGCGTAAGCTCTCTTGCCTGCCACCATGTAAGATGTGACTTTGCTCTTCATTTAATGCCTTCTGTCATGATTGTGAGGCCTCCCCAGCCATGTGGAACTGTGAGTCCATTAAACCTCTTTCCTTTATAAATTACCCAGTCTCGAGTACATCTTTATTAGTAGCATGACAACAAACTAATACAGCATTATATTTTACAGTAAATCTCTAGAATTTATTCTTCTTAAATAACTGAAACTTTGTCCACATCGAGCACCAAATTCCCATTTCTGCCTCCCCAAGATCCTGAATAGCTAAAGCGATCTTGAGAAGGAAGAAACCCAAAGTCATCACAGTTCCTGTCTTCTGGATTTATTACAAAGCTACAGTCATTGAAACATCTGATATTAGCATAAAGACAGACATACAGACCTATGAAACAGAATAGAGAGCCTGGGAATAAACCCACACATGGTTAGTCAATCGATCTTCAACAAAACTGCCAAGAATGCATAGTAGGGAAAAGATAGTCTCTTTAACTAATGGTGTTGGGAAAACTGAATATCCACGTGCAAAAGAATAAAATTTTGCCCTTATTTCATGCTATACTCAAAAATCAACTCAAAATCATATTGACCAACCTCCCTCCTAAAGTCCTCCAATGTTTTTCCCCTAGCTTACCCTAGGTTTTAAAAACTCTTCCACCTTCAGTCACTGGAAATCAGCATTCTACTCTCTAAGCAAAAAGAACAAAGCTGGATGTGTCAGAGGCATGTGAACCAGAGCAACTGCAACTTAAATAGGAGCTACGTAAAATGAGGCTGAGACCTACTGGACTGCATTCCCAGATGGTTGAGGCATTCTAAGTCAAAGGATGAGATAGGAGGTCAGCACAAGATACAGGTCATAAAGACTTTGCTGATAAAACAGGTTGCAGTAAAGAAGCTGGCAGTGGCTCACATCTGTAAGCTCAGCACTTTGTGAGGCCAAGGCAGTCAGATCACAAGGTCAAGAGATGGAGACAATCCTGACCAACATGGTGAAACCCCGTCTCTACTAAAAATAGAAAAACCAGCTGGACTTGGTGGCGGGTGCCAGTAGTCCCAACTACTCCGGAGGCTGAGGCAGGAGAATCACTTGAACCCGGGAGGTGGAGGTTGCGGTGAGCCGAGATTGCTCCACTGCAACAAAAAAAAAAAAAAAAAAAAAAAAAAAAGCAGGCTGAATCCTACCAAAACCAAGAAGGCGATGAGAGTGACCTCTGGTTGTCCTCACTGTTACACTTCAACCAGCGTCTTGACAGTTAACAAATGCCATGGCAACGTAAGGCAGTTACCCTATATGACCTAAAATGGGGAAGCATAAATAATCCACCCCTTGTTTAGCATATCAGCAGGAAATAACCATAAAAATGGGCAGCCAGCAGCCCTCAGGGCTTCTCTGAGTATGGAGTAGTCATTCTTTTATTCTTTTACATTCTTTTTTTTTTATTATTATTATACTTTAAGTTCTAGGGTACATGTGCATAGCGTGCAGATTTGTTACATATGTATACTTGTGCCATGTTGGTGTGCTGCACCCATCAACTTGTCAGCACCCATCAATTCATCATTTATATCAGGTATAACTCCCAATGCAATCCCTCCCCCCTCCCCCCTCCCCATGATAGGCCCTGGTGTGTGATGTTCCCCTTCCCGAGTCCAAGTGATCTCATTGTTCAGTTCCCACCTATGAGTGAAAACATGCGGTGTTTGGTTTTCTGTTCTTGTGATAGTTTGCTAAGAATGATGGTTTCCAGCTGCATCCATGTCCCTACAAAGGACGCAAACTCATCCTTTTTAATGGCTGCATAGTATTCCATGGTGTATATGTGCCACATTTTCTTAATCCAGTCTGTCACAGATGGACATTTGGGTTGATTCCAAGTCTTTGCTATTGTGAATAGTGCCACAATAAACATACGTGTACATGTGTCTTTATAGCAGCATGATTTATAATCCTTTGGGTATATACCCAGTAGTGGGATGGCTGGGTCATATGGTACATCTAGTAAACTTGTTTTCATTTACAGACTTGCTGTGAATTCCTGCTTGCGCAAGATCTGAGAACCCTTTCTTAGGGTCTGGATCAGGACCCCTTTCCTGCAACAGAAGCATCACATTACCTAACTTCAAACTCTTCTATAAGGCTACAGTAACCAAAACAGCATGGCACTGGTATAAAAACAGACACACAGACCAATGTGATTGGGCCATCTGTGTTTTCTAATTGATTACTTTGTGTTTATAGACGTTAGGCTCCTACCTGGCACAGAGATGGAGACAGAGGCACTGTCTTTCTTGGTGATTACAGTTTTAAAGAGATGGCTCCCAGGTTCGTGGGAAAGACATTCCTAGTTGTAATACTGGCAATAGGTAAGGACAAGATTTATGTTTCACAGAAACTTAGAACAAATTTACAATGGCAAGTTCTCTAAAGTAAATGCTCTAAGAAAACAGAGGGCAGGGGTCTGTAGTCAGGAAGAAGCCTGTCTAAAGTTTAGTCAAACTGCAGAGCACCTTAACGCCATCTTGGTGATCAGCATCCTAGATGCATGCTTCGTGCTAAACCACTCTCTTTTTCACAACTTTTACACATCCCCTCTTTTTTAAATGTACACATTACTCTTGAGTAAGTTCAGAAACTGCAAATTCCACTTCATTTAGTATGCAGAAAGATATCAGTTTTCTGTTCTTTTTTTTTTTTTTTGTCTTTCAGAAAACATATTAGGGACTGTGAAGAAACCCTCATGTTTTACAGCTAAAGGGCCCTTTTCCCAAGCGAGGTGCTTCACACTGATGTGAATTGAGCCACTTTGTATCTGAAACTTGCTGCAGTAAAATTATTTATTTAAACAATATATTTTCCCTCATCACAAGAAAATAGAGGTCAAGGTTCCAATGCAACTATCATGAAATGTAAAAACAAAACAAAATGCAGTTCACATATGACCCCAAACATGCCACGGGCAAGGGGATTTGGTTAATCTGCATCTATGCTTTTAATGAATGCAGAGGAACCATAGGAAGAGGTAAGTAACTCACCTATATTTGCTTCTTGGGAAATTTCTTGTGTTCATGTAATGAGTTTTACACTAATCTCTCTGGGCTATAAGAATTTGTGTACAGTCCTTCTAGTTACTAAGCATTCATTAAGTTGATTGCCAAATGGATACATTTTAGTATTTAAAGTCTGAGACTTTTTATTCCTTTTCCAACTCTGCATTATCATTTATATGAAGCCACAAAAGCACACCCCTCTCAAAGGAGAGTTAATGGACTAGTTTTGCCTGTTTTCTAGTTCAGAAGGGTATTTCCCATGGGGAAAATCATAGTTTCACTAACCATTGCTGGAGCACTTTCCTGCTTTAAAATGCTGCCTTGGGGCTTTTAGTGGGTGTCTGTGAAGAAAAGTGACAGATTAGATACAATAGGACTAACCTTCACTTCATGGATAAAGCTGCTGCTCATTACAGAAAATCTTTGTGCACTAAGCTGAGGAATTTCCTCCCTTCCCTGAGGGATCTCAAGTAGGGGTAATAAAGGGTCTTGCTTCTTTACCTCTTTTATTAAACCAGCAGATTGATATCTGGAAGGAGATTTTGACAATCTTAGGAACGATGTTATAATTGTGCTGGGCTGGTTCCCCTGTTACTTTTTCATCAGTCACCCTATTACCCGTCGAATCACCAAGGTTGAGAGGCAGAGGATGTGGAACAGACAGACTCCACGTTTCTATTAGGCAATAACTATGCCGGCAGCTGAAAGAATGCATTTGAAATGACAATTTTCCCCCCTTTAGGGAGAAGATCCATGTATCTATCCATGTATGAAAGCCACACATTTAGTTCTCAATACTATGTTCTGAATCTTTAGATTGATCATTTAAGCATTTTGCTTTAGTTCTTTTCTCTGTCAAGCTTCTATTTATGCTTGTCTATTTAGGATTAGTTCTTCTTGGTCAAGCAAAATTATGTAAAACCTACTTTTGAAAATACAAAATTAGTTTTTACTGATTTGATATGTAGCATCTTAACATTTTCAAGAGCCAAACCACTTATCTATGTATTGCCAAACTGGTAGTATTTTTATATATGCATCAGATGGTTAAAGTGAATCAATGTGCTTTTAATGTTTGCACTTATGCACATATCTATTACATCAATAAATACTTACAATTTATACTTGTCATGGACAGTGACAACAATTACTAGAAAGGCTGACTATTGGATATATGTACCTTACATTAATATAGAAGTTTAATGCAACCTTAGAAAATCCCTAAGCTGTTTTTATAAATTTGTTATAATTACTCCAAAGTAGTACATCAAAATGAAATGATTGAAAAAATCACAGTAGCGATTTTGAAGAAAGAATAATGATGAAAGAGACATGAATTTTCAGACACTAAATAATTATCATAAAGCACAATAATTAATTCACCATATTACCAGGACAAAAAAAATTATTGGAATAAATAAATATAGAAGAAACCCTGCACATAATGATTTAGAGCATAATATCCACAGTTAAGGAGTAAATAGGACTATTGATGAACTATGTAAGAAAATAAATCAAGCTAGAATACACCTTATACTTTTCAGTAAAATAAATTCTAGAAGGTAAATCAAGTTGAATTAATTAAGTAAAATTATACATGAAAAACTAGAAAAATATTGAAATAGTTATAAACATAGGGGAGGAATTTCTAATAATAAATATCACAAAAGGATTAACAAAGAATGTGTGTGATATATTGGTAACTATCTACACAATGAAATCCCAACTGACATTAAAATAACTGTGATATATAAAGACAAATATCTGCCATAATAAAGTAGTTACTAAATAGATTTAAATAAAACTCAAATTTATGGATCAAAGAATGGTTGATATCTATGGAAGAGAATGTAGAAAAAAATCACAAAAGGCTAATATATATGCAAAAACTTCACATTGATAATCAAAGAAACGATTTGTCTAATGGTGAGATTTTAAAAAATGATATAGTTTGGAAAATATTTTAAAATTATATGAATATTCTCTTTGGCAAGATCATAGTATAACAATTTCCAAACCTGTTAGCCTAAATCATTTTTATAATAAATATTTGTAATACCCCTTGACAATTCTGAGATGAAATTCATAAAAACAAACAAACTACTAACTGAATTAAGTTAGAGACAAAAATAAAATACAATGTCTAATTGGAATATAAAAAATAAAAAGTGATTACTCATATTTACTAATAATACCAATGACAAAGAAACTGATATATGTGGTCTGTTAGTAAGATTCTTGGTGACTAAGTATTTTTGATGAAGAATACTGTGAACTGATGAACTGATAAAACATCTGATACTCCTTCCGAACTGTTGCTGTATGTTCATTTTGCTGAACAACTATTCCTATTGTTCATGTTTCATTTGTTATACGGCAATGACATTGGAAAATTTTTTTAAACAAAATTATTGTTAGGAAGTTAAATACAGGCAGATTTTTATATCTATTTTCAGTAATTTTATGCAAACAGGAATGCATTATGATTACACAGGTTGTTTCTCTCATTTGAATTTAAAATTTGCTTGCCTACCATTTATTGTTACATAGCTAATTTTCAAATATCTCCCTTATCAACTTTCCTGAAAACAGTATCACCTCTGAATGTAATAGAAGAAATTATTTTATTTGAATTTCTTTTCATCAATGGACAGCTGCTATGATTAATTATTTTTGTAAGAGTGGATGGTCTTTCATGTTTTGTGATATTGGTACTGTTCTGAAAGTAATTAAAACTCTATTCTATTATTTAGGTTTTTTTTTTAAATAAAACATTTCTGTGACAATTATGGTTTTCAAACTTCCCTTTAAATCTTAGGTTTGTGCCTGTTTTATGAGCTATTGCTTTACAAGATTTTCCATTAATCATTGTGATTCCATTATTCATTAGAGAGAAATGTGCTGGTAGACTAGGCATACTGGTAAATCACTTGTGAGTAAATTGATGAACACAATTTGTAAATATTCAGTTTGAAGGTGATAGATCCTTATGCTTTATATTAAGCATTTTTTATTTTTTATAATTCATTGAGGAATAATTTCCAAAAATTATAAATAGATATTGCCATTGTAGTAATACAATTTTTATATTTGATATATTAAAGGAAGGTTAATTTACCATGAATGTGGCTACAAACAAATATAGATTAATATGCATAATATGTATTGTAATTAAACAATTATGAGCAATATCACTGTGAACGATGTGATTTTCTGATATGGTGAATGAATTTTGTAAGTTTTGAACAAAACAAAGTTTTATAATAATTATTATTATATAATAAGTAAGTAATAATAATAACTTACAATAGCTTAGCAGGTTGCTTAATATGCTAGGTACTGCTCTAAGGGATTTATATATTTTCACCCATTTAATGCCTAAGACTACCCTAAGTGATAGATACGCTTGTAATTACTATTTTATAGGTGAAGAACCTGATTCAGGGAGAGGTAAGTAATTTGCATAAGATCAGAGATATCTGCAGAAGATAGAACCTGAATCCAAGATTGTAAGCCCTAACTATTGAAGTCTCAATGTACCTGATGAGTTTAGTATGAAATACGTAGGAAATTGAACTTTTTTTAGTATTTTGTTGAGATGTTTATATTTATCTTCATGGAAGATGTATTTCTTCAGTTATATTTTTTTCTTTTAAAATCTATGTCCACTTTTGCTACCAGGTTAATTGGAAAGTATATCCTCTTCCATGTTTGAAACAGATTGTACAGAATTAGTGTTATTTCTTCTTTACATGTTCGGTACAATTCATCATAAATTAATTTATTCCTAGAGATTTCATTTTCATATCATTTCTAATGACAAATTAAATTTTATTAAAAGTTCAATGACATCTTAGGTCACCTATTTCTTCTTACATGAATATTGGCAATTTGTTTCTTTGGAGGAATTATTCTTTTTTATGTAAGTTGTCAAATTTATGTGCTTAGACCTATCTATAATATTTAATTGTTATACATTTAATAGTCATATTGACTATCGTGATAACCCCTCCTTCAATGATATATTGGTAATTGGTTTCTCCTCTATTTTTATTAACTAATCTGGCTAGAAGTTTATGAATTTTATGAACACTTTCAAAAGAATCACCTTTGGTTTTATTAATTTTGTTCTATTTTTTCCTACTTTTTGAGTTTAATTGATTTCTGATCTTTATTATCCTCTTCTTTTTTTACTTTATGTATATTTTTTATTTATTTTCCTGGTAGTTTAAGGGAGAAACTTAGATTGCTGATTTGAGACTTTTCTAATAGAAGTATGTGATATGCTTAATGCTATAATTTTCTCACTAAGCACTGCTTTAACAGCATTTATTTCCTTTTTATCTCAGTTCAAAATAAATTTTCTGTGGGACTTTTTAATTGATTCACAGTTTATTTAAAAGTATGTTTAATTCCCAAATTCCAGCTATCTTTCTGTTATTGACTTGTGCTTTAATTCCTTTGTGGTGTATTTTTTATTTGAGCTTATTAAAATTTGTTTTATCATCTAGGATATGGTCTGTCTTGCTGTATGTTGCATAAGCACTTGAAAAAACTGTGGTTGGAGCATTTAAAAATGCCATTTTATCCAATCAATCGATGGCATTGTTTAGTTCAGTTATTCTATCATTTGCTGGTTTCTTGCTACTTGTTTTTTTCATTACTAAGATAATGGTTTTGAAGTCTCCAACTTTAATTGTGATTTTTTTCATATCTCTTTTCAGTTGTATCTATTTTGCTTCATATATTTTGAAGCTGTGTTAAGTGTATGAATATTTACATTGTTACATATTGTTGGAGAAATGACTGTTTTATTAATACATAATATTTCCCCTTACCGGTTGCCATTTTCTTTTCTCTGAATTCTGCTTTGATAGCATTGGAGCTATTCCAGCATTCTTTTAATTAATGTTTGCAGATATATTGCTTTCTATGTTTTTACTTTTAATATACCTACATCACAATGGAATATATATATGAATGAAATATATATATTTGAATGAATGAAATATATATATATAATAATAATAATAATAATTATTATTATTATTATTTTAGACAGAGTCTCTCTCTGTCACCCAGGCTGGAGTGCAATGGTGCCATCTTGGCTCACTGCAATCTCCATCTCCTGGGTTCAAACAATTCTGCTGCCTCAGCTTCCCAAGTAGCTGGGATTACAGGGACACACTACCACGCCTGGCGAATTTTTGTATTTTTAGTAGAGATGGGGTTTTGCCATGTTGACCAGATTGGTCTCAAACTCCTGACCTCAAGTGATCCACCTTCCTCAGCCTCCCAAAGTGCTGAGATTACAGGTGTGAGCCACCACACCCGGACAAATTATTTTAGACAGTATATAACTGAAGTTTTTTGTTAAATCAAATGTTTTCTACCTTTTATTTGGCATATTTAGACCACTTACACTTACAGTAATTTTCGATGTGTTTCATTTACTCCCGAAATTTTATTATTTGTAATTTTTTGGTTTATTACATTTTCCTTGGCTTTTAGATTTTCTGTTTTTCCTTTCCAATCTTTGTTGCATCATTTAAGCATTTTTTAATACTCTATTTTAGTTTATATTTGTGTTTCCTTGCTCAGTCATGCACTTCCTTTTTTGGAGGGAGGGGGGCAATTCCTGTAGCGCAAGGACAGGGTAAGAACAGAAAAAAAGCAATAATAATTTCCCTTATGCTCTTTTTTGTTTTCTTTTGTTTTGTTTTGTGACGGGAGTCTCACTGTCTCCCAGGCTGGAGTCCAGTGGCAGGATCACAGCTCACTGCAGCCTTGACCTTTCTGGGCTCAACCAATCCTCCCACCTCAGCCTCCTGTGTAGCTGGGACTACAGGCATGCACCACCACTTTCAGCTAATTTTTTGTGAAGACAAGTTTTCTCCATGTTGCCCAGGCTGGTCTTGAGCTTCTGGGCTCAAGGTATGTGCCTGCTTTGGCCTCCAAGAGTGCTTGGTGAACTATAATTCCTCCAGTCAACAAGAACGGTCCACTCCTCTTCAGAGTTTTAGGTAACTACCTGTTTTTATGGTCATGCCTTTGGTATCACTGCTACCATGGTATTGCCCAGGTATTAAGGTAGAAGGAAAGAGGAAGAAAAATACAACAGGGGATTTCCTATACGTGTCCGGGAAAGTCTTTCCTTCTGCTTTGACCATAAATAGAGAAATTCTCTTGTAGCTCTTTTTACCCATACTCAGTGTAAACTTTTAGGTTTTCATCTTTCATTGGTGAGGGGGAAAGGGGAGGTAAAACTCACTTCCCTTTCAAGGTAACATAAAATTCTTATTTCCATCTCCCTTCCTACTGCCACCATTTGGGACGTGCAGAACGGGATGTCGCTGGCAACTTAGCACTTGACTCCCAGACAGAAAACAGCAAGACTTTTCCCTAGATAAAACCGAACCAATTATTTGGGAAGAACGAGTACTCTTGGAAGTTGGATACTGCTTGCTGCATAGCCCTCTCCATCCTGGAATTTGGAAATGAGTATCTTAATGTCCAGAAGATATCTTATAATCTAAAAATAATATGTTTAGGTTAACATACTTATAAGGCAGTTAACACTACAGAGGACATAGCCAGTCTTCTATTTCTAGGAAAGAACTAACAAAACATAAACCTTAAATACTTTATGTCTCATTTAAACAAATAAAAATCAGACGTACTAGGACACAATTAGTTACTGCAGCATTAGCATAAAATTTAGATAAGCAAGTGCCTAGTTTCTAAAGTAGTTATCCCAGGTAAAACTATATGTTCAATGTCTAGAATTAGTGTTAAACACTGTAGCAAAAACTCTCATGTATGGAAAGGGAGAGGGCATTTGGAAGAATATTCAATGTATCATCACCAAGATGTCCTTCAGTGTGGGCCAGTGCTTCAGGTTCCATGATCTTGACCTTACATCATGATGTACCTCCACATGAGAGGTTAACATTGACCCTATGGATTTCCTGTATCTGGAGATAAAACCTCCAGATGTAGGAATGTGTAAGGTGCCATTTTATTAGAGGCAATTGAGAATTTGCTGCCTTCTTGCAAAGCTTATAAATTTGCAATGGTGAAAAACTTTTACGATTTTCCTTTCTTTCTTTTCATTTCTTAGAGTTCTATCAAACCTCTAACTTTTCATTTATACTGTAAGCCTCGAATTTTCTCAAACTGTAGTGCTGTATTTGCCGTGGGAGTCAACTAGTAACAATTTCTCATGAGCAAATGTCTTCAGTACACAATGTTCAGTACACTGCCTCTTGCTATGTAATTTCTTAGGTCAATAAAGGCTGCCTCCTAGGGAAGGATTTCCCTTCACAATTTCCCCCCAATCAGGAGAGTCACTCTTAACAAAATCTTTACCTGAAGCTATATTTATTGCTTTTGGAAGCCTAGTTAAGATGAAAACTTCTGCCAAAAATTCTGTATCTCATGATTTATTTTTCATAAACATTTTATTGGAGTAAGTTTAGATTTACAGAAGGGTTGGAAACACAGTGTTGAAACTTCCCATGTACTCCCCACCTGATTTACTCTTGCTATCATTTTACATTACTGTGGTACATTTGTCAAAGCTGAGAAACCCACAATGGAACATTACTATTAACTAAACCCCAGACTTTGAGTTTCACTACTTTTTCCATTAAGTCATCTTTTTCTTCCGGGATCTCATTCAGAGAACCACATTGCTTTTCGTTGTCGTGTCTCTCTATTCTCCTCTGGTCTGTGGAAGTTTCTCCATCTTTCCTTGTTTTTCATGAGTTTGGCAGTTTTGAGAAGTTTTTTCAGGTATTTTGTAGAAAGCCTCTCAGTCTGAGATTGATGTTTTATTCATAATGACACTGGACATACTGGGATTATTTGGTTAGAGCAGTCCTTATCAACTTATTCCACTGTGAAGATAACTTCCTTTCTTTTAGAAATGAAGTTCCTATGCGCAGTTGACATGAGGTGGAGCGTGCGTGCACGCATGCACAAACGCAATACACACACACACAAAGCTAATCATGCATTCATCCTAATGTTTCTGACTCCAGTTCAATTACCACAGGGGCCATTCTAGCCTTCTCTCTTGTTTATCTTTAAATTCTGTCTCTGACAGTGAGAAACAGTTTCCACTATCCAATATCTATTTTCTCATTTGGTCAACTCCATTATACATGTAAATCAGTTTCAGAATTATTAATCTGGACCTAAGAGAAGCAAATTTATGAAGTATGGCATTGATGTATGTTTCCTTTTGTCTCTAGTCTTACAGTTTCCAGTAAAACACGTTGCTTTCTGAATAAACTAAGGTCAGCTTCTTTTTGCTCCTCACTTCCTTCAGCACAGTTTTGCTTCATATTCATAATATAACTAAGTTTATTTGCCATAGCCTACATTCCATCCCGAAATCCCCAACATCCTGACTGATATTTTAAAGGTTTACATACATTAAAGTTTACTCTTTGTGATGTAAAGTTGGATGGGTTTTGACAAATAGGTTAAATTATGAGTTCACTACCACAGTACTGTTACTTCACCCTAGAAGTTGCTCTGTGTGTCCCCTCTGTCCTTATCCACTCTTTCTTCTCTCAACTACTGGCAACCATCCTTTAAATGTTCAAGACCATCAGAATCTTTCTATGCATAATAGACGTGACGGTTTTATTCTCTGAAATATAACCCCCCAGTTCTTACATGTATGGAGCTGTTTTAAAGCTGTATGTGCACGTGCATGCATATGTGTCCGTGTGTGTGTGCATACGTGTCTGCATGTGTGTAGCGGAGCTCTAAAGATCTGACAAATCAGTTATGTAAATGTATGGTGAACCTCTCCACCCTTTCCTTTCTTGGTCTGAAGTTGCTTGAGGGCAATTCCAGACAACACACAAAAGGAACAAAATTTGGGCAGAAGATTGAATATTGCTTGTCTTTATTCACCACAAATTATTATCTAAAGCTAGCATCTCACCAGGGCTCTGTATCATATCCTTTGCCACTTCAGTCCTAAAGTCCTATGCAGATCTAACAGAGGAAAACAATAGAAGAAAAAACTTTACCTTTTTGTTCCGAGACCAGATTTTCTGCCCTTCCTGGGCCAGGTGTTCCTTGCCCTCATTCCTGTAAACCAATAACCTTCCAGTGTGGGCATCAAGGCTGTCACCAGCATGTCACAGTGTTACAGAGATTTTGTTTATTGCCAGTTTTGGGGCCAATTTATGGCCAGATTTTGGGGCCTGTTCCCAACATTGTTGTGTCTTGAAGATTTTAATATCAAAAATGTTTCCCCTAAACGAAATCTTTGTCTGCTTACTAAGTTTTGCATCACTCTTACAAGCTGAATTTGCTAAGGCTAGAGCCTGAAGCCCTCCCAGTTGAAAAACATCTACCTACTTGCTGCCAAAACCTCTATAAACTGCAGGGGTTCACCAAGATAAAGATACTACATAGCTTGTTAGCCAAACTTAAAGTCTAAAGCTACCTATTTGGACTGTCCCTATTAAAAACCAACCACACAATTACAAAAACCAGCCAAAGATCACACCCTAAACCCCTGGAAATGATCAAAACCAAAAACCCACATGGTCCCCACTAACCGCAGACAACACATCAATGTAAGTGTGTTGTTTACTCCCCCAAATCCACATAGACACTATTTATCAAGGCTACCACAAAGTGTAGCAGAGGTTTGTTCAGTAAGAGAAATTGGACCAGCCACAAGGATGACCTGCCTTCTCTTTTTTCTTATTGATTTGACGTAGTGTTCGGGGTTCACTAATAAATTATACAAATTTTAAAATCAGTTAAAAATATCATGTTAGGAGTCATGCAGATGAAATTAAAGGGTTATTTCACATTGATAAAGCTCATATTGAGAATGTGACTTAGTTCTGATAAACAAGAGGGTTTGCTATTGCTGCACCTCAAAATTAAATAGTTACAGGCCATGCTGGATACCTACCAAACTTCTCTCCAATTTTATCCTGCTAAACTTAGCACAGATGTGCATTCTCAGGCGTATAGGTGTGGCCCAAAGAGAAAAAAAATTAATATACTTACTACATTCGTTCTTCCTTTCAGATTTGCCTATTAAATAAGTCCTTTCTTATTTGGTGAGAAGGTAGGGAGGGAATAGAGAGAGGTCAGTGTTTCAGGGAAGGTCTCTCCAAATAAAACAGCACGGGGATACATATAATTACAGAAGAGAATGCAAATATTATCCATAGATTATGGCAATTTAAAAGTAAAGGTACAGCTAAAAATATGACAGAATAAAATAAATGATATATGTTAAAGGAGAGAGGTGCTATTATTTTCAAAATTGAATGTAGAGATTAATCAAAATGATTAGGTAGAGTTGAAGTAAGAACTGGAAGTAAAAATACTAATTTAGGGAAGGAAAAGAGGATTGTGTGAGTTAAATTCTTTTCTTTGAAAACAAATTTTAAAATTATAAAATTATAAATAAAAGTGTATGTGGTTATGAAAGTTAAGGAGTTAACTACCAAAAGAAACTCCAAACCAAGAGTTGAAAGTAGTTTCTCTAGGAAAGGAGGTCTTGTGTTTGAGAGATATGGGGCACATTATAAACTCTTCTGTACAATTTTATTTCTACCATGTTCATTTATTGCTTGGATAAAAATTGGAAATAGAAAAAGGATATGTTTCAATTTTTATGATAAATGTAATTCCAATATTGTAAAAATTTCCTGTCTCTAATTTTATGACTATGCATCGAAAGGAAACTTTTTGTAAAAATATCACAAAATAATTGGTAGAATGGAACTGCAACATTTCACGATGAATTATATATTACTGGCCTTTAAAAGAGCGTTTGTTAAATAGTAAAAAGAGCATTTGTTAAGTAGTAAAATGCTTTTGTTTAATAAGAATCTCAACAATTTCTTACCAAATTTCCTTGATTTTTGAATAGAAATTTAAAATTTTATTTTAACAAATCTACTCATTTATTTTCTTCCAGAATTCAAATATTGAAAAATATAAATTTTGTTTAAATCTGATGTTATGTGTGGTTATTTTTTTAAATAAGTAATTAAAAGCTTTTTTTCTGAAGTATTTCAGAGAGGTTTAACTAACAAATATTTTCAGTCTTGGCCTCATTATAGATGAGAGCTTCAAATTAGAGTTTTATTAGAAAAGGTCTCAGCTTTCCTGGAAATCCTCTTCACGTTGGTATTTCTGTGATGCAGAAGACCAAAAAGTACTTTAATTGCTTCTTATTTTATTAGCCTAATTGTCAGAGTAGGCTGACTGCCTGGAGCTAGCTCCTCTTTTGGAAAACAGTACCCTTGACAAAATGACAGTGTTCTTGGTCTAAAGCAAACTATTATTATTCCCTGTTTTAGGAGGTGTGATTGCTCTCTCTAGCAGCACTGACCCTTTCAAGTGAAATGGATGACATTCCAGTAAAACTGTCTCAGCATCAGCTATTGCAGGCTGGGCACTGACACATAACTTCTGACTCTGTTTTTGTTATTGTGGCTTTGTTAGTTTTAAAGCGTAAGATTTGTTAACTGATTAGCTGCTGTAAATCGAAGGTTTCAAATACTTGAGCATGAGAATCAAGGAGTTAAGATAGTTTACTTAGGGCCGTCTAAGTCATTATTCACGTGGAAATAATATAATTTAGAATAAATATGTGTGTCTGTGTGACCTACTGTAACCACCATAAGGATAAGGATTTTCCAAGAACGTTGGAATGTAAGTGATGCCTATCTAATTTATCACAGATTTATGGGCTTTGGGGCCCCAAAGCCACCATTACCTTATAGTGACTTTTAGCCCCCAAAATAAAGTTATATATATATATATATATATAGTTTTTTTTTTTTTTTTTTTTTTTTTTTGAGACTGAGTCTCGCTCTGTCGCTCAGGCTGGAGTGCAGTGCCGCCATCTCCACTCACTGCAAACTCCGCCTCTCGGGTTTATGCCATTCTCCTGCCGCAGCCTCCCGTGTAGCTGGGACTATAGGAGCCCGCCACCTCGCCCGGCTACTTTTTGTATTTTTAGTAGAGACGAGGTTTCACCGTGTTAGCCAGGATGGTCTTGATCTCCTGACCTCGTGATCCGCCCCTCTCGGCCTCCCAAAGGCCGAGATTACAGGCGTGAGGCACCGTACCTGGCAAGTTTTATATTTTAACATTAAAAATGGAATTTATCATAACCGGCATTTTCTGGAAAATTTTTATGATGTCACTTCAGTTGGATATTCTGACATTGCATAGGTTTTATGTATTAACTGTATTTATATGTACATTGTTATGTATATTTTACATAGGATAATCATTCTGACCAAGTGGTGAATTTTTAGGGGCTATCCTGACCTAAAAGGAAAATCTAATTAAAATTTTAAAATATTTTGTCATATCAGAGACTTGAATGGAAAGAATGATTTCAGCAGCGCAAAATTTCACATTGTGAAATCCACCAGCAGATATTTATTATTGGAAATAAAACCAATCATTTTTCTAAACACCAGTTCCCCTGAAATCTCTAACAGCAGTTCTACTAGGGGAAATTTCTTTTGACATTGGTTAATGAATCCAAAATGCTCTATTATCTTAACTCAAAAAAATTGAAGATAGAAGGAAATCACATGAAACTATAAACATTAGTGACAGTTACACATTGACCTCTTTAAAGTTTAGTACAGCATCACTTTAATGAGTATATCAAAGTGTGTCAGATTAGTTTTCAGCAGCAAAATTGATTTATTTATGCCATTTCAGCATGTCAAAAAATAGGGTCAGATTATTCATCCAATATGATTTCAATGTGCTTTTATTTAAAAGAATATCAAAATGTAGATTTTCCTCTTTTATTTGGACATTACATACCCAAATCAATACAAATTGATTGTATTAAATATGTATTCTACAGGTTTGTGCTCTACTTTTTGGACAGGTGGAGGTAAAAATTCTAAAAGGATTTTTTTTTTCAGTTAAATGTTAGGGGCTGGGTGTGGTGGTTCACACCTGTAAACCCAACACTTTGGGAGGCTCAGGTCGTAGGATCACTTGAGGCCAGGAGTTACAGACAAGCCTGGGCAATATAGCAAGACCCTCATTTCAGAAAAAAAATAATTCAATAACTGGGCACAGTTGCAAAAAAATTTTAGACTGCTTTACATAGGACACACTAAATCCTCCTCTTTTTCCTCCTTCCCTGCTCACTGGCTCCTACACTACTAAAAATAAAAAATAATTGCCATCTATCCTGCTTTAAATTAATGACATTTTACCCCAACTCTAATTTCATAGTCGTTATTATTTCGCTATGACTTTCATTCTCATACAATTAGTGGCTAAGTAAGGATATCAGTTACTTTAAGTCACTCAAAAACATTTTTGAACAGCCTATTTACATTTAATTTTTGAATACTCTGTTTAAAATGTAACTGCATGTTACATCATGAGAACATTCAGTTTCTCAGAACACCTTCAAACTAACAAAGAAAAAACAAATAAACAAACCAATCTTTTATTCCTAGTTTCCCTTTCCACTAGGGAGCTGGTATGTTATCATGGGATTTAGATTATACCACTCAAATACACCATAATTTTGGTTCCTAACAAAATTATGTCACAGAAAAGGTGAGGCATGTGGCCTTTTCCCACTGTCCCTGGGAATAGCAGGAGCACTGCCCTTTTTAGCTCACTACTGGTGGAAGCTGTTTTCTGACTGTTACTGAAGTATCGTGGTTCTAGGTGTCCTTCCAGCACCTCCACCAAAGTTGTTCCTGGAAGCTTAGTCTTGAGTCACTTTTTCTAGCCTTTCCAAGATTCTGTACTCTACTGAATGCTATGTAATAAATCCCTCCCTGCTTGAATTAGCTAGTGAAATTCACTCTCTGATCTCAAGGTTGGAGTAAGAAGGTCAGTTATGAGCATATTGGTTCCTTTTAAATGTGTCCCAAAAATTTCACTTAATTGGCTTTTCAGAATCTTGATATTATCTAGAGTAGTTTAATTTGATAATGAAGTGCCAAATTGTATTCCAAAGTGACTGAAGTCTTTTGCATTCCAACCAGCAATAGCTAAAATGATTGAGAGTGGGTACCTGTTGTTTGCATCCTCACCAGCCATTGGCACTGTCCATTTTTGTTTTTAAAATTTTTAACATTCTAGAAGTATATAATGGTATTACATTGTATTTTAAATTTTCATTCCTTTAGTGACGAAGAATGCTGAATATCAATTGTTTTGTTTATTTATGTTTTTATCTTCTTTAGTGAGATGTGTTCAGATAGTCTGTACTACTTTAATGAGGATTATTTGCTTTCGTAACTTTGAGTTTTAAATATTCTTATATTTTGGATATAAGTTTTTTCAGATATATATTTTTTAATTCGCCCCCCGCACACCCAGGCTGTGGCTTGATGTTTTTCTTAACAAGGTCATTAAAAGAGAAGATATTTTTAATTTTAATGAAGTCTAGCTAATCAGTTTTTTCCTTAGTGTATTATGCTTTTGGTGCTGTATTTAAAAATTTATCACCAAACCCAAGTGTATGTACACTTTCTTTTATGTTTCCTTCTATAAATTCTATAATTTCGTGTTTTATATTTTGAATCAATTTTTAGGTAAAGTATAAGGTCAGCTTCTAGCTTTTTGTTTTTTTGTTTTTCTGGTTGCACGTAGATATCCCATTGATTTCAGAGGTTAAAATGAGTTTTACAATTTATGGCAAGTGGAGCCCTTCAGATGTTGAGTTGCATCTGTCTATTTCACTGTACCATTCATCTTCCTCCCAACCACCTGCCATCTATGTTTCATTTAGTCATCTATTTACTCATACATTCATTTGTTTAAAAAAATGCAAAGGACTTAGGGTGTTGAGAAATTTTGCTAGATTATTTTGCTTGAATTGCTTATCTCAGAAAGTTCATTCACATCTATCCCTCCAATTCAGTACTCATACTATCTCCTCTCAGAGAGTAAGTCTTTAGCTTAGCTCAGTTATCGTCTCTGCAAAAACCTGCAGATCTACTTCATTGCCTCAGCAAAATTAATTATTTTCCCTACTGTCACTGTGCTTCAGTAACATTTTGTTCAGGTCACCACTATATCAATTGATATGGTTTGGATCTGTGCCCCTACCAAACATCATGTCAAATTGTAATCTGTAATGTTGGAGGTTGGGCCTGGTAGGAGGTAACTGGATCATGGGGGCAGTTTTTCCTGAATGATTGAACACCATCCATCTTGTACTGCCCTTGTAATAGTGAGTGAGTTCTCACAAGATCTGGTTATTTAAAACTATGTAACACTACCCTACCTTCTGTCTCTCTCTTGCTCCTGACATGCCTACTACCCTTTCACCTTCCACCTGGACTGTAAGTTTCCTGAGGCCTCCCGGGAAGTCAGCCTCATGCTTCTTGTACAGCCTGTGAAACCATGGGCCAATTTCACATCTTTTCTTTTCAATTATCCAGTCAGGTATTTATTGATAGCAATGTGAGAATGGACTAAAACATCAACATAACAAGTTTGTCACATTCCATGACACCTAGCTTTATACTTGGCTCTCAACCTTCAGCACACAGTACATTAGAAATATTTGTGGGCAGTGGCTATGTCTGTCTCATCTTCTTTCCATAACATCTAACATAGTGTTAGGTACATGTTAATCACTCATTTATTATTTGCTAAATCAGGATACTTTAAATAAATAAATAATATATTTTGAAAAATAACTTTATCTCATAAACACCTCTCATGTTATTATTCAATTCACATTAAACACATCCCACATACATATTACCAATAGAATTAATCGTGTAATATTTCAGTATGTTTTTTCATGGTTCATATATATATTTTTTTCTTGGTCTTTTTTTTTTATTATACTTTAAGTTCTAGCATACATGTGCACAACATGCAGGTTTGTTACATATGAATACATGTGCCATGTTGATGTGCTGTACCCATTAACTCGTCATTTACATTAGGTATATCTCCTAATGCTATCCCTCCCCCCTCCCCCCTCCCCACAATAGGCCCTGGTGTGTGATGTTCCTCTTCCTGTGTCCAAGTAATCTCATTGTTCAATTCCCACCTATGAGTGAGAACATGTGGTGTTTGGTTTTCTGTTCTTGCGATAGTTTGCTGAGAATGATGGTTTCCAGCTGCATCCATGTCCCTACAAAGGACACAAGCTCATCTTTTTTTTTATGGCTGCATAGTATTCCATAGTGTATATGTGCCATATTTTCTTAATCCAGTCTGTCACTGATGGACATTTGGGTTGATTCCAAGTTTTTGCTATTGTGAATAGTGCTGCAATAAACATATGTGTGCATGTGTCTTTATAGCAGGGTGATTTATAATCCTTTGGGTATATACCCAGTAATGGGATGGCTGGGTCAAATGATATTTCTAGTTCTAGATCCTTGAGGAATCACCACACTGTTTTTCACAATGGTTGAACTAGTTTCCAGTCCCACCAACAGTGTAAAAGTGTTCCTATTTCTCCACATCCTCTCCAGCACCTGTTGTTTCCTGACTTTTTAATGATTGCCATTCTAACTGGTGTGAGATAGTATCTCATTGTAGTTTTGATTTGCATTTCTCTGATGACTAGTGATGATGACCATTTTTTCATGTATCTGTTGGCTGTATAAATGTCTTCTTTTGAGAAGTGTCTGTTCATATCCTTTGCCCTCTATTTTTTTTTTTTTTTTTTTTTTTGATGGAGTCTTGCTCTGTCGCCATGTTGGAGTACAGTGGTGCAATCTCAGCTCACTGTAACCTATGCCTCCTGGGTTCAAGCGATCCTCCTGCCTCAGCCTCCCAAGTAGCTGGGACTACAGGCTCAGGCCACCATGCCCAGCTAATTTTTGTATTTTTAGTAGAGATGTGGTTTCACCATATTGGCCAGGATGGTCTTGATCGCTTGACCTAGTGATCTACCTGCCCTGGCCTCCCAAAGCCCTGGGATTACAGGAGTGAGCCACCATACTCAGCCTCATGGTTCATATGTAAGGAATGATTAAAAATCAGAAAACATAACCCTTAGTATAGAACAAGAAAAAGGAATCATGCCAATGGGCGCACATGCACGTATCTACAACAAACTTCTCATATTTCACTTTCTCATGCAGTCTTATCACTTTTGATGTCACAAGCAGAACTAGGCACTGGTGTTATTATGCATATTTTCTGTTAGTGACATCTAACCTGCCACTTAGCCTCCCATCAGGCCACATCATCTTATTCCAGTTAGAGTGTCAATGATTTTCACTTGTTTCCTGCTAAATTCAGATTTCAAACTTCCATCGCATTTATCTTCCTTGCAGAAAGAAATATATTTAGGTATTGAATATAGAGTCAACAACAGTTTTTCAGGAAAATGTTGACAAATAATTAGAGGTCTAGAAAGAAAGGGCAGGACAAAAGGGGGTCCGTGAAACATGGGAGAAAGAATTTCAGCAGGGATGCTCATGCAGTAGGGTCTCTGAGGAGCCAAAGATGGAGTTCTTGCTTGAGATAGGAAGAGATTTTTAGTAGTCAGCTTAAATGAGGTAAAATGAGCCATTGTCAGTGATACGTAAACTCCCAAGTGAATATTTTCTGAAAAGATGTC
Source organism: Piliocolobus tephrosceles (assembly GCF_002776525.5). Taxonomy (NCBI): domain Eukaryota; kingdom Metazoa; phylum Chordata; class Mammalia; order Primates; family Cercopithecidae; genus Piliocolobus; species Piliocolobus tephrosceles. Next base: position 118,402,239 of record NC_045440.1, on the reverse strand, counting down.
CTATCAAATGCTAGCTAGTATAAAAACTAGTGTAATACTTATTTTGAGGAATAATATTCTAAACTCAAATAATTTGAAAATCACTTCATCAGTGCACTTATGGTGAAAGATAATACCTGTTTGCATATTGAGGGTTATGAGGAGTTTCCTACACGGAGGCAATTTGCACTCCTTTTTTCCAGAATTTTGCAATTTTATTTATTTATTTTGCCAACGGCATACTTCTAGCCCATGTAATGTGTGTTGGAAAATGCTGTATTTCCTCATTTTGTTTCATTCTGATCATTTGTCTTTTCCATTTGCCAGCAGACACTTGGACTGGAATGTCCTTAAATTTGTTTCTCTGTTAAGTGTCCCAAAAGGCTCACAGAAATTATCTTTTATTTCCTCTCTTGGAAAGTAGTGTTACAATATTTATTGTAGTAATACTTAATTATAATAGTGCCAAAAGCTGTGTTAAACACGTGCAAAAAAACAGTCCCATGTTATTCTTAAGAGTGTGCCAAATCTGGGTAAATTACCTGATTCTTTATATATATGTATAGTTTTCTAAGACTAAACTTCCAATAATTATTTCTTATTATAAAAGGAATATGCAGTTAGACAAAAATGCAAACATTCAGGCAATTTATCACCCTATATTTTAGTGCTTAGATTTTGAATTATATTAAAAGAAAAAAGCTAAATAGTATGATTATTATTTCTTAAATTACATGTTTCTGCTCCGAGGAGACACCTTTGCTTTATGTACGTTCAATTGTCTCCTTTAGGTATAGCCTCAGGTTTCTTCAACAGTATTAGTTTCAATTAGACATAAAATGAGAATTTGAAGAGGACGATGACAATGCATGTTGGGAAAGGCTTTCATTTTTAATTTTGTTCTTTTTCCAAATGGCAGTTAGATCATGTCTTATAGGCTAATGGTTATTCTCAATATCTGTTTTCCATTACTCCATTTCTGGAATTTTTGTTGGAAATACAGTGACGATAGAATGAAGATTTCATTTCCTAGCGTTTCTTGCCTGTAGATGTGGTCACATGACTGCATTTAGGAACAAAAAGGACATTAGAAGAGGCTTTGTATATTAGCTGCTGGACAGCTTCCTTTGCTTTCATCTTTCTTACTCTGAACTAATGCCTAGAGCTTGGAACCATTTTGAACTGTGAGGAATGCCATCCCCAGTGGTCATGCAAGTTGCCTGCGTTCTTGACAGGATCCATGTGGAGCATGATACTTCACTACGTGAACTTCTCTGTCTGTGTCATGCAAAGTAGTGAAAAAAACACATCTATTTTGTGTAGACCACTTACTTATTTACTGGTTTAACTAGCAGTCAAATCAAATAATATAACATACAGGTGGGGGTTGATTCAAAAAGTGGAGAAGAGGCTAGGCTTATAAGTATAGCTTATCACTATACCATAGAAGAGAGCAAATATCTTAGAATAATACAATAGTGCATGCTGTACCATGTCATTTATTTGCCTTTTAATAATTTAGAGGCATTATTTAAATATCAATATTTTAAAATAAATAAATAAGATTCAATTAATATCATGGATAAAAAGATAAGCTACTATGTTTAAGATCAACAAGATTAAAATCTAGTTTTGCTGTTTAGGTGATGTGTTGTTATAGCTTCTTGGAACTTCAGTGCCCTTTACATATAATAAAACTAAAATAGGAGATTTGAGAAGCAAATAAGACGATTCATTTAAAACATATTAAAAAGTGCCTGTTCAGGAACAGAAAACCAAATACTGTGTGTCCTTACTTATAAGTGGGAGCTGAATGATGAGAACATACGTACACATGGTGGGGAGGGGACAGCACACACTTGAGCCTGTCGGATGGTTGGAGATAGAAGGAGGGAGAGCATCAGGAAGAATAGCTAATAGATGCTGGGAGGATCTGTGCAGCAAACTACCATAGCACATGTTATCCTATGTAACAAACCTGTGTATCCTGCACATGTACCCTGGAACTTAAAAATAAAAGTTGGAAATAAAAATTTTTAAAGGTGCCTGCACAAGGTAGACCCTTAATCATTATTGGGTCTCACTGCTCTCTCTCTGTTGCATACAAGTTTTGTGCTACATCTTGAAATTTGTTCAAAATAACAGCAACAGCAGCAGCAACAACAAAAACAACATGAAAGCATCATTTTTGCTTTCAAGAAAATCCATATCATGTTTAGGGGGCGAAAGATTATAATTTGTCGCTACCTTTTATAAAAACCATTAACACTCGAAGCACAGTCTTTCATCATTTAAAGCATCTTTTGCCTCGTGGAGCTTGCTCCCTAATCACCCCTATGGTAACTTACAGAGTTGCCCTAAGCATGGAAACAAATATTTTCCTTAATCCTAGGTCAGATCAGGTTATTCTTTCTAAACAGTTCATCACTGGAGCCACAGGGATAACCTAGCAGAGATAAATACTAAGCTGCAATTTTAGTTGTCTCATTCCATGCGGCTGCTTTCTGGAACATATTTCCTCATCTTTACTTGTGGTTCTCAAATTACATCAAAATCACATGTAGCACATGTTGTAAATCTAGATGTTAGTGTTACCAAATTTGAATCTTCTAAGGGTAGGAAATTTCTCTTATATTAAGGTACCAGGAGATTTTGAATTTTTTATCTAGGTTAGGGAACCAGTGTCTAGCTTGGTGACTAGATTTTGGCTTGCTTGGGCGAGGCGCATAGGGGCCAGTTTTCCTCGTATCTTCGTATTCTGCCAGTTAAGACTGGTATTCTTACAGCCTTTTGTCTTTTTGTGACCTACTGTGCTAGTTTCCTTTTCTATTCCAGAATTGGTGCCTTCCTGTGATATTTCACTATGGAAGATCCCCTCCTTCAATGAAAGAACTTTTTCTTCCTGCAAGGGTATAAGCTATCAGTTTAATCATAACAGAATATTAATCTAAGACTATAAAGACACCAAAGAATGCAGACTGATATGTATATATGTGTATTACATAGGTAAGAAAGGATAATTTCCTTATATTCTCTAATATAGTGGTTCTTACACTTTGTCATGCATCAGAATCACCTGGAGGCACCCATTTTGCTAGGCAAACCCCCAGAGTTTCCATTAAAGTAATGAGGTCAGGGTGAGATCTAAAATTGTATATTTCTAATCAGTACCTAGGTGATGTGGATACTGTGTATTCAAGTGCTACACTTTAAGAATTACTGATAAATAAAACTAATAAACACATGAGCATATGTGATATATGCATATAGGCTGTGCAAAGATGGGGAGATTATGGTTGTTCTGGTGATCAAGGGGTGATTCTCATATGAGGAGAAGTTTCGGATGTCTTTTTTATTGGCTTTGAGAGGACGCAAGACATGGAGACATTTCAAAGAATAAAGAGTGTGAGTGGAAGTCGTGTGCATTCCAGTACGTGTCAAAGGTTTCTGGAAAAAGTATAATGTTTGTAAAAGGAAGAACTACGATATATATAATGAACTAAACCGGTGTGACAATTAGCAATAACTATGAAGAGTATCAATATAAGCATAGAGGACAGCAAAGTTGATGGACTTTGATGTCAGATTAGCAAAATCACAGTTAAGTCCATTTGTAATTGTCTGATCGTGGACAAATTGCTTAATTTTTATGAATCTTAATATCTTCTGAAGAGACGGATGTTTTTTCTACAACTATTGGGAAGATTAAATTAGGGAAAAAGACATATATAGCACCTGACACAATGCCTAGTTAATGTACTCAATAAATGATAGCTCTATTTATTGCTATATTTTTGCTATCCTGATAACATAGTTTGTCACCCCTGGCCTCTGCTTGTGTGGTCAAGGTCCATTTGTGAGGCAGACAGTCTGGTATTTAAGGCTTCATATTATTGTTGTCTACCAGCCAGGCAGCAAGTCACTGCGAGTTGCTGCTTATTTTCTTTTTAAAAGAAAAAGTAAAAGTAAGTAAACTTATTTTACTTTTTTTTTTTTTTTTTTTGAGACGGAGTCTTGCTCTGCCGCCCAGGCTGGAGTGCAGTGGCCGGATCTCAGCTCACTGCAAGCTCCACCTCCCAGGTTCATGCCATTCTCCTGTCTCAGCCTCCCGAGTAGCTGGGACTACAGGCGCCCACCTCGTCGCCCGGCTAGTTTTTTGTATTTTCTATTAGAGAAGGGGGTTTCACCGTATTAGCCAGGATGGTCTCGATCTCCTGACCTCGTGATCCGCCTGTCTCGGCCTCCCAAAGTGCTGGGATTACAGGCTTGAGCCACCGCGCCCGGCCTTATTTTACTTTTTAAAAATGCATAATTCATAAACTTTTTGTTGGATAGATTTCATGATTGTAATATTTTTAAATTCTTTAGGTGAGAATATATAATAGTTTATTTCAAAGGAAAGTCTTCAAATAGATAATGTAATACATGCATTTGTTTGATACATACCTTAATTTTTAAAAAAAGATACATTATTTTAATTGTGGAAGTTACTGAGCAAATGAAAAGAAAAGAAACTACTTTCATTACATTTGAAGTACTGAATGTACACATAGAACTCATCAAGTACCCAGAGAAAGGCTTTTCTTTAAATAAAAAATTGCCTGTATGGTCATTTGAATACGTTGAACTTGACTAAATTTTAAATCTACTCCTTTTGTATACATGTGACTAATGTTACGTATTTCTTGAGATAATTCAAATCATTGGGAAAAAAGTGATTTATCCAATTCTCTTTATCCTGCCAAGTGCAGGATGTTTATTTCTTTGGATGAAAGTGAACTCTTGATATGTTAAAATATATATATATATGTATATAAATTTCTTTAGTAAACTATCAGCCCAATTTTTTAGAGGCTTAATCAGGGCTTATATTTTGGACAATGTAGCAGAAGACTTAACATGAAGATTACAAAACTCCTAGTTGTTCTAGACATAAACTGTGACATACTGGAGCCACCACATACTGACTTAGAGTTGGTTGTTGAATTTTTAGATGTTTTGAAAGCAAGTTGTAAAAGTAGCCATTATATCAATGATTTTAAATTATACTAACCTATCCTTAAGTAAATTATAATAGAAACAGGTAAAAATACTAAAAAAAATCACCAATTCCTCTATTTTACTGTAGTTTTATTATTACCAATATTTTTGAATCCATTTATGTCTATTGTAAATGTATGGTGGCAACACTGTATGATGGTGTGTACTATACAAGTTTTCTCAATGCAGCATTCAGTGATGTCATGTTTGACTGGTTAGATTACCCACAGAAGACTATGTTTATCTTCTTTGTAGAGGATGAAACTGCCAGTGCTTCGGGATATTAATAAAGGAAGGGATTTAGAGGCCTCCATGTTCAGTAGGCAACCTACTTAGTTCTGTTGTTTTCAGTTTAATTTTCCAACTTCTGAAGCACAGAGAACTTTTGTTTTATCGTCTCCAGAGCCTGCTCTTCTGGTTTTACATCATGGTAGAAAATGAGCAATCAATACCTATGCAGAGTTGGTGAGGAAATCCTGATGTTCAATTGCCTTATAAAAATGTTTTTTTGTTTGTTTGCTTTTTGTTTTTTGTTTTGAGACAGAGTCTCACTCTTGTTGCTCAGGCTGGAGTGCTGTGGTGTGATTTCGGCTCACTGCAACCTCTGTCTCCCAGGTTCAAGCAATTCTCCTGCCTCAGCCTCATGAGTAGCTAGGATTACAGCTGCCCAGCACCAAACCTGGCTAATTTTTGTACTTTTAGTAGAGATGGGGTTTTGCCATGTTGGCCAGGCTGGTCTTGAACACCTGACCACAGGTGATCCACCCATCTCAGCCTCCCAAAGTGCTGGGATTATAGGCATGAGTCACTGCACCCCACCTATAAACACATTTTTAACCGACCCACCTTTTTGTTTTGTTTTGCTTTGTTTTGTTTTCCCTTCACTATCGTTTCATTCATGGGACTTGGTGCCACTGATTTGTGAGCCTTTAGAGGACTCTCTGTTAGTGTGTTTTCATGCTACTCATAAAGATATACCCAAGACTGGGCAATTTACAAAAAAAAAAAAAAAAAAAAAGAGGTTTATTGGACTTACAGTTTCACATGGCTGGGGAAGCCTCACAATCATGACAGAAGGCAAGAAGGAGCAAGTCACACCTTACCTGGATGGCAGCAGACAAAAGAGAGAGATTGTGCAGGGAAACTCCCATTTTTAAAACCATCAGATCTCATGAGACTTTTTCACTATCAGAAGAATAGCATGGGGAAGACTTGTTCCCATGATTCAGTTACATCCCACCAGGTTCCTCCCATGATATGTGGGAATTGTGGGAGTTACAATTCAAAATGAGATTTTGGTGGGAACATAGTCAACCATATTTTTACACCCCCAGCCCTTCCAAATCTCATGTCCTTACATTTTAAAACCAATCATACCTTCCCAACAGCCCCCAAAGTATTGACTTATTTTAACATTAACTCAAAGTCCACAATCCAAAGTCTCATCTGAGACAAGGTGAGTCCCTTCCACCTGATTTTCCATCCTGTAAAATCAAATGTAAGTTAATTACTTCCTAGATACAATGGGGGTACAGGCATTGGGTAAATATGGCCATTTCAAATGGGAGAAATTGACCAAAACAAAGGGGCTACAGGCCCATGCAAGTCCAAAATCCAGTGGGGCAGTCAAATATTGAATCTCCCAAATGATCCACTTTGACTGTATGTCTCACGTTCAGGTCATGCTGATGCAAGAAGTGGGTTCCAAATGGTTTTGGGCAGCTCCGCCCCTGTGGCTTTGCAGGGTATAGCCTCCCTCCAGCTATTTTCATGTGCTGGCATTGAGTGTCTGCAGCTTTTCCAAGCCCACATTGCAAGCTGTTGGTGAACTGCCATTCTGGGGTCTGGATGACAGTGACCCTCTTTGCACATTTCCACTAGGCGGTGCCCCAGTAGGGACTCTATGTGGGGGCTCTGACCCCACATTTCCCTCCTGCACTGCCCAAGCAGGCAGAGGTTCTTCTTAAGGCCCTGCCCCTGCAGCAAACATCTGCCTGGGCATCCAGGCACTTCCATACATCCTCTGAAATCTAGGCAGAGATTCCCAAACCTCAATTCTTGACTTCTGTGCATCTGCAGGCTCAACACCACGTGGAAGCTGCCAAGGCTTGGGGCTTCCACCCTCTGAAGCAACAGCCCAAGCTATACTTTGGCCCCTTTTAGTCACAGCTGGAGCGGCTGGGACAATTCCCTAGACAGCACACAGCAGACAATTCCCTAGACAGCACCAGGGACCCTGAGCCTGGCCCAGGACACCATTTTTCCTCGTAAATCTCCAGAACTGTGATGGGAGGGGCTTCTGCAAATGTCTCTGACATGTCCTGGAGACATTTTCCCCATTATCTTGGGGTTTAACATTTGGCTCCTCATTACTTAAGCAAATTTCTGTACCCCGCTTGAATTTCTTATCAGAAAACGGGATTTTCATTTCTATTGCATTGTCACACTGCAAATATTCCAAGTTTTTATGCTCTGTTTCCCTTTTAAAACTGAATGCCTTTAACAGCAGCCAAGTCACATCTTGAATGCTTTGCTACGTAGAAATTTCTTCTGCCGGATACTATAATTCATCACTCTCAAGTTCAGTGTTCCACAAATCTCTAGAGCAGGGGCAAAATGCTTATAGTCTCTTTGCTGAAACATAAGAAGTGTCACCTTTGCTCCAATTCCCAACAAGTTTCTCATCTTCTTCTGAGACCACCTCAGCCTGGATTTTATTGTCCATATCATTATCAACATTTTGGGCAAAGTCATTCGACAAGTCTATAGGAAGTTCCAAACTTTCCCACATTTTCCTATCTTCTTATGAGGCCTCAAACTGTTCCAACCTCTGCCTGTTACTCAGTTCCAAAGTCGCTTCCACATTTTCAGGTATCTTTTCAGCAGTGCCCCACTCTACTGGTACAAATTTATTGTATTAGTCCGTTTTCACACTGCTGATAAAGATATACTTGAGACTGGGCAATTTACAAAAGAAAGAGGTTTATTGGACTTACAGTTCCACGTGGCTTGGAAGGCCTCACGATCATGGCACAAGGCAAGGAGGAGCAAGTCACATCTTAGGTGGATAGCAGCAGGCAGAAGAGAGAGTTTGTGCAGGGGAACTCCCATTCTTAAAACTGCCAGATCTCGTGAGACTTATGCACTATGGTGAGAACAGCATGGGAAAGATCCACCCCCATGATTCAATTAGCTCCTGCTGGGTTCCTCCCAGGACATGTGGGAATTGTGGGGGTTACAACTCAAGATGAGATTTGGGTGGGGACACAACCAAACCATATCAAACCAAATATTACCCAATTACATCTAAGAATTACTACTTATCCATCTGCTGTTTAGCTTTCAAATTTTTGGTGTTACTTTCTCCTTTTCTCTATCTTTTGTCCTTAATGGTTTATGCTTTTATAATCAATTTATTGCTACTTTAACCAGAATTTTTAGACTGAGGCTTAATGCATATTTTAAAAGTGAAAACATAAAATAGATATTCAAAGGCAAATTGGAAAATCTTGAGCTCTCTAGAATCTGTTACCTTAGAGAAAGTTTGAAGGAAGTTTCTGAGGGATGCTTTTTAAATACAGCTTCAGTTTTAGTTTGTCATAAATTGCCAAGATCCAGGGAATGTGAAAGCCTGAGGTAAACAGTGTTTTTATCTATGAGAAACGTGCCATATCCAGAGAAGGAGGTAATCTGCTGATCCCTGGCATGGTGAAGAAACCCATAGGAAAAACAGAAATAACAATCATGTTTATTGCCATTTGTCCAGCTATTTATTTGATACAGTAACTGTTCTGAGCATTTTATACACGTTATCTTACAGAATTGTTATGTCTCTGACATAGCCATGCTTATCTTCATTCTGTTTATGATAAAATTGTTAGTGGGAAGGTGTGAGTTAACTGATCTGGAATTTCCTAACTGCCATTAGGAAAGCAAAGAATTGAACATTCTCATTTAGTTGATTCAACATTTCTGTTTTTAACCATTGCATTATATAGAATAGTAGAGCATTGATCAAACATTTTTTTTAGTGATGACCACTTTTCAGATTGATGTAAGAGCTAAAGAAAAATATATTATTAAAAAAGTCTGTTCTTTCATTAAAGGCATGGCTTAAAAATTGTGCTCAGTTCCTTTATGATTTGAAATACGTGTGTATGCACACTTTACTTACCATAATTATTATTACCTAACATTTTTGATAATTTCTATCTTGGGAAATGATTATACTTAGATGCAAAGATAGAGAAAACAAGTCTAGTTTCTACTTAATTAGTAGAAAGTATGATCTGTATGAGGGCTTGCACAGACAGTTATAATTTAGGGTATTGAACTTAATATGTACTTGGCTCGTTATATTCTCTGTTGTCTTTTTCTTACTAGAAAACCAAGCTGGGATTTGAAAGCTGTCAGAACACAACATAATTAGAACCTTGTATTTCTATTTTCTATGTAGAAATTCACGAATGACAAAATATAATTTTATGTTGATCTTCAAACTAAATCTGACTGTCAATACTACTTGAACACATGCTGCTAACATCTCTATCTCAAGAGTCATTGGGTACATAGAAGATTATATTTTTACTAGGTTATTCGTCCTGTAATTCTAAATTGGTCAGCAATGTCAATTTTTCACAACTCTTGAGATTTGGCAACATATCACAGATAATGCAAAACTGATAGTGAGCAACAGTGGGGAACCATTACTACTTCTAGGCCGTGGAGAGGCAAGAATAAATAGTTATCAAACCCCAGAAACAATAGTTACATAAAAAAAGAGGGAATATTTTTGGCAGAGAGTAACTCAGAATTAAAAATAGCTTGACCTCACTCTCTTCCTGCCCCCTACTCTCCTCCTGGTTTCTCCCACTGTTCAAACTCAAGCCAGAGGACAAGGGAGCTTGTAGATGCAGTCCATAAATATTCACCTCTTGGGGCAATGGCAGAATGCAGAGAGGTAATAAGTGAATTTGGAATGGCAAAGTTAACTATCTGTCATTGTAGGTTATATAGTCAGTCAACATTTAGTAACCACTTACTATAATCACAATGTCTTTGGAAACCAAAATAAATATCAGGCTCCTACTTCTCATAGAAATAATCAATATATTAAAGCAGACCTGAAAGAAGTGAGGGTATTATCACATGAAAACAACAAAGCATTTAAAAAATAGATGCTAGAAAAGTGCTGAGAGCAATATTTTCCAAATATGTTGTGGGAGAAGGAAAAACTCAAAAATATCAACAAATACCTATACAAATAATTGCTTCAAGTTAATGAAGTTTTTAAGTTTTTCTTTTTTTTTTAACTCTCCTGATATTATTTTTAATAATTAATTAATGTGTAAAAGAATCATAATGATTCCACAAAAGAGAATCTTTTCAAGGACAATAATTTGATGAATTTCTACCTGTTTTTAACTTACATACAAAATTCATTTTCATAATTAGTTCCAAGAGAAAGGGCTCACTATGGCAAGTCTGTTTCCTGATCTCCTTCTTCCCACATAAACATGTTTTCTTACATCTGTCCAGACAGGCATGAGATAACAGTGGTATACCCAAGAATGCTCATACAAGGAATTCTATCTAGTTTTATGTGAAATATTGTACAACATAGATATCTTTTGATTAACAGCAGGGATTAAGAATAATATTTTGTCAATACCCCATTTCCTCTGGGAACTGGCATACTTTGCTCACACTGCAATAAACTTTTGACTTGCTTTTGCTGTTGCATTATATATTTACAAAATCTTTTATAAATGATATATATTGGTCATTTAGGAATCGTATTAATACTTTTTAATAAACATACATAATATAATTATATTTTTATTTTTAGCATTTAATCTTTTGTAATGCGTCTTTAAAAATGTACAGTAACTGATTTAAATATATAGGTCTGTTTTATCAAGTAGGTTAAAGTGGTAGCACAGACTTAATCATGAATGCTATTTTAGTCCTAAAATTATTTGAAGAAGAAAATCTCTACTGAATCGTTTTTCAAATCAGTTTACTTATTATATTTTCAGTCTCCATCAGTAATTTCAATTGAATGTTGACCTGTAGCATACGAAAACTAACCATTTGTGTATTTGTTAAGTTTATTTTCATGGTACAAAAAAAAAAAATAACCGAATGGAAAATTGATTATTTTCTCTGAGTACAGAGATGTAAAAATTCTCTTTTTCTGTACTCACAAAATATTTCTAATGCATACTCAAAACTTTCAGCCTTCAAACAGTCTGAATTTGTTATCCTGGTGAGCCTGGTTATTTTAACATGCTTCCTGTATAAATAGACTAAGTGTTTGGCTCTGAATTCTCTGGTTTAAGTGTATTTTCTCATTACTCTTTGTTCAGTTCAAGTCTTTATAAACTATTTAGAACTGGGTCTAAGGGAGAACGTCAAGCATGGCCTCTGTGACAAGTGTTATCACATTGTAGAGTTGAAATGTCGTTTCAATACACTATACAGAACCTCATGATTACATTGCCATAGTGATTGTTTTCTTTACTACTGCAGTGGATTTTACACTAGAATTTGCATTTCAATTTATTGTGACATGGAGACACAATAGAACTTATAGGCTTTTAAATTATTATTTTTAAAGTGAAAACAAAGTACTTGTTAAGTTCAAGGTTAAAACAATGTATTTTAGATTAAAGGCCATATAGTAATTAGTGGTACACCCAGGTGTGCTGTATTGCAAATATTTCACATACACACACACACACACACACACACACACACACACACACACACACACCCCTAAACACTTTTCATTGAATGGTAGATCTGATTTGATCTCTTTAATCTCTCACTCTCTTCAGTAAAACGCCAGTCAAGCATCATCTAATGTGGTGCAGCTAACCCAAGAATTTCCTTGCTGCCTGAACTCCAGCTTACTTTAGTCTCTTACTCAAAAATGAGAATTGATTATATTATACACTGAAACTCACCATTAGTCATTTTGATTATCAGAGGTTAATTTTGGCAGAAACAATATGACTGATTCAAGTAGAAAATTGCTTTGCATTATAGATTCGTATCTATCTCATCGTGGAAGGATCCAAGGTGTCCTCAACCTTGGAATAATCCTGGTCTGGTCATTTGATTTCCAGGAAATATTTACAGAAGAGAGAGTTGATGGGAAGATACTAATAGTACCACGATGGGTCTGATAATAAATAGCACAGTTTCTCAACCTCAGTAGTATTGACATTTCTGAGTGGAAAATTCTTTGTTGTGGAGAGCTATAGTGTGCCTTGTAAGACGTTTAGCAACATTTTTGGATTCTACTCAGTGGGTGGTAGCAATATCCATCTCCTAAGTTATCACAGTCAAAAATATCTCCAGACACTGCCAAACATCCCCTGGGTGACAAAACTGCCCCCAGTTGAGAACTATTGTTCTTATCTTTGGCTAGTGTGTATGGTATTTCTGATACAGCATTGTGTATTTTGGCTTTTATTTTTGAGAAATGTAATATATTTCCTCTGGTTTAAGAAACACGTTTGCCATTGTTGCTTTTTCTTGTAGCATACTCACAAAGGGAATTTTATTTTTTTACATTGACTGGAGAGAAAAAAATGTAACACCCTTTAATTCAATGTCCACATGAAAACAAATTTTTTTTTTGAAATTAAGTATTTTATACCATTAATTCATAAGTAGTACCAAAGACTTCTCCTATTATTTGGAATTTTTTAAATGCAGTTCATTAACAAGTCTCTAAAGAACTATGTAATTTGTCTCATGCTTCTATATTTAAATTCTGTTCACATGACTCTCCTAATTGTTCAACTGAAAAAATCTAATTTCAGTTTCTGTAATGTACTAACCTTTTTTGCCTATCAGAACATTTGTATAAGCCTTTTCTTCCCATATGAATAAATTCACCTCAACCCTTGTGCCCTTCCTTTAGCCAATAATTACCACTGACTAATTCTTAATAAATTAAGTATCTTTAAGATAATTAAGGTCTTTAAGATACTAACTTAATTACCATTTCCTCAGAAATTTTAACATAAAGTTGGTAATATTATTACTATTTAGACAGGATCATTTTTCTTTTTGTGACATTTAAATAATTTTAAATAGTATTCTTGAGTATATTTAAACTACATATATGTCTCCCTCAGTAGACATTATATGAGTAAGCACTATGTTCAGAAAATTACTAATTCTTAGTGTCTAGAGAAATGTGTTAGAGAACTGTCTCAGGGCTGATCAGCGATCTTCAGAATCTATTTTCCCCTCAAATTTAGCATCACCAAATTTATGATTCTTAAACTTGTAGTTCAAGAGGTATGTGAAAGTATTTTGGCATGTATAAATTTTTTAAGGTGAAGATAAAATCAGAACATTATTTGTATAAGTCAGAGGCTACACATGAAATAACTTCTCTGTAAAAGTTCTAAGATTATAACAAATGTTGACTGTAGATAAAATACTAAGTAAAATTTGGTATGAAATAGTACATAGGGAATATTAATTTACTATACTAACTTAGAGCCATCTGTTGTTTTAGGGGGTTCAGAGTACACAGAGGAGGATTAAAATGACCTTGTTGAGGATGGAAAGGTCAAGGCCTCCATCATATAGAAAGGTCCAGAGCTGGTGCTGATAATCTAGATTTGACTCTATCACTTCTTATGTCCTGACAATACAAACTGTGGTATGTAAAATATTTTGACAAGCCATTGGAAAACATAGCATGACCATGGCTGCTTCTGTCTCATAATTTGGCTCTTCTATGAAACCAGAAAAGTACCAGCACTTCTTTTATTATGCATAGGGTGGGAGAAACTGGCAGAGATTATTTCCATCTTTCTTCAAAGAGTACACAAACAATGGGTAGAGATACACAGCCTAATCATTTGCTATAAACTGAATGTTTGTGTCCCTGCAAAAATCATATGTTGAAATTCTAACCCCCAATGAGATGGTATTAGGAGGTGAGTATGTCATGGGGGTAGATCCTTCTAAATGGGATTAATGCTCTTGCAAAAGAGACCCCAGAGAGCTTTCTTTTGTCTTCAGCCACGTAAGGACATAGCAAGAAGATCATCTATGAACCAGGAAGCAGGTTCTTCCCAGACACTGAATCTGCTTACTGCTTGATCATGGACTTCCCAGCTTTCAGAACTGCAAGAAGTAAATGTTTGTTGTATAAGCCAACTACTCAATGGTATTTTTGTTATAGCAACCTGAATGAACTAAGACATTATCGTTTTTGGTTTGTTCTTAAGTTTCCTTGGATGAAACTGTTAGCTACAGAGGAAAATTAAGTTCAATCAGCATTATGTAGGGACATATACACTGACATATTGGAAGACAGTACATGTTCTGGAATGAAACAAAAGAAAAAATGGAAGAAAAGAAAAAAAAAGGAAAAGAGCCAAGAGGGAGAAATAATAACTATTTTTTTCCCCCTGAATAGGGATATTTTGACAACCCTTAATGAACATCAACAGACTGCTTCTGTTCTAGAAAGAGTGTTAAACTTGGTGTAAATGTATGATGTATAGATGATATCTGTAAAATAGAAAAAAATATATGTATATATGTATTTACATCTGATTTCCTTTGACTGAAAGTAAAAATTGGTACACTCTCATTAAATTAAGTAAATTTCAAAGAGATATAAATATAACAAAATAATGCCCATGTCCTCACTGTGGATTATTGAATCATTAAAGACAGTTTTATTTGTTTGGATATAAAGGGGGGAAGAATAGCAGTCCTTATGGGTCTTTCAACTTACTGCTTATTCATTTATTCATTTTAGCCTTAATTCCATTCCTCTCTGTTACTTTCTTGAGCTCTCATTGAGAACTAGCTGCTTAATTTTAGCTCTGTAGGCTCCCCTCCCACCAATTCTCTCCCTAAATGTGAGGATTTGAAATATTGCCTTACTTTTCCTTTCCTAAGGATCATTATATTATTTTCTCATCCAAATTCCCTTATATTTTTGTAAGTTATTTTAATTAGAGACTTAGAAGAGAGCTTTTATTGTTGCTGTTGGAGAAGAGTGGAAAGGGTGACTGCTTTCCTGGTAGCAGCTGTCAGAAGGAAGTAAGAACTCAAAAAACACATTATCTCAAGTTTACTTACAGGAATGGTTTTTGAACACATTGCATGATGAGAAAGCATTTGTTTTCCAAAATTATTTATTATAGGAATCAATCAGATCACTAGGGCACTATTACTATGCGCCATCTGCGGGAGATGGATACAGTTTTGTCACACATAACCCTTATTTATATCTCATTCCTGTTAGGGAATTTTAACTGTAATTATCTCTCAGCAGGGGATTCTTAGGTCATCAGTAGGTTAGTTGTTATCTAGAGAACACAAGCGGGAGGAGGAACATTCAAATACAATTATTACCCAAAATATAGTCCTTTTTTCCCCTAAGCTAAATGGACTAAATTTAACTACAGATGAGATTTAACCATTCACATGTTTATATTTTAGCTGCCACCAAGGTACTAGTGATTAGAATTCACAGAGCCTGAAGTTTCTAATTCACTGCTTAACCTGCTGAGTTGTATTTTTTAAAAATTATTCTATACACAAGGAAAATGGTACACAATGATGTTGTACTAATGTACACCCTGTGTCTGCAGGTAGGCATTAAAGTTAGGCTCACAGAGATTAACATGTAATAGAAATCTGGCAAGTCTCAGTTTGCTTTGCAATAAAAATAATTATTTCTCTTTTTAAAAATTACCATCATTGATACATTTTGTTGACTCAACTAATTTCAGTAAAGTGCCAAGGACATTCCTGAAATAACAGCTTTGGCATAAAATGAGGTATCTTTGTTTCTGGAGAAGCATGGTGAAAAGAGGCCAGTATTTGTCAAAAGACCTGAGGTAATATTTATCCTGTTACTTTTGTTTTGTGACCTTAAAGAGTTCATTTCATCTTTTGTTTTACATTTCCTCATCTCTAAAATGAGAATATAGATACCTGCTTTATCTGTCTAATAAATGTATTATAATGATAAGGTATATTACAGACACTTTAAAAATGAAACAGTGTTATATTACAGTAAGTTGAAATTCACGTATATGTTGAGGCACCTTTGTTTTATAGCTATGCTCTAAATTTTCCCCTGATTCATAAAAATCTCTGGAAGCATTGAGCTGAAAATTAGATACAGTAGTGATGTTAACCATTATTAGTGTTCAGTATCAGAAACATTGAAGAGTATTGAATTATGTGCTAGTAAAAGAGCTTAAAAGATAGAATACATAATACGTATTATGGTCTAATCAAGAATAATATTTATCCCACAAATAACCACAAAGTAACATTCTTAAATCATGGTTTTGAATACATTTTCTAATATTATGTCTAACATATTAAAATATTTTTACAACACGGTTTTAAGCCAAAGAAATCAAGTCCTTTTTTCCTTTATATACCACTTGGCAAAATTCAGCAGATTGTTACGCTGCGTTGTGGAGAATTTGAAAATGACTTTATGCTGTGAAATTTTGAAGATGTTATTGTTGGCATATGGAATGGATTTTGGTGGTTGAACAAACAGTTGAAATATCAAATGTAGTCATAGGGATTCCCTTTATGACTAAAATGCATGAACAGAACTGCTTTTAACTCTCAGCATAATTTTTCTAAAATTTGGTTAAGTGGAGAAGGATGAGAAAATTAATTATAATTCACAATACTTTAATAAGATCCAAACTATCCTTGTAACAACTCTAAAATGTAACATTATTTCGGTTGTGATTCTAAAGTGTTTCAGTATTTTTGTCATCTATTTTCTTGTTAACAGACATTTGCCTCGCAATTGAAAAATACGTTGACAATGATGTTCTCTTAACATTTTTTTGTTTGTGAATGAAAAACGTTTTATGTTACCAGAATACCATATTGCGTATGCAGTAATTATAAGATGGAAGAGAAATCAAAGTTTAGTGTGGCGTATCAAATGTGACAAAGTAATTCTGACCCACATTCACTTACGTGTATAAATTAGTTTGGTGCTAACTGATAATGAGCCATAACCGTAAGCATAAGTGGGGATCTAAAGATCCATTCATCCATGACACACATTGTTTTCCAGGAGCTTTCCCCTGCCTACCTACCATGTTAGTAATGGTGTAGTCTCTACCCTACCCCTACTTCAACGTAGGCAGGCTTTTGACTCCCATTCTAAGTAGTCGAGTACATGTCAGTTTTAAATTTAAAATAATGTGTTTTTATATGCACAATAATCTCTTTATGGCTCAGCTTTGTTTCCCCACAAATATTTGGAATAATTAAAGATTACACATAGACCTCTGTATATAGTTAAGCTTTAAAAATGTCAATTTTGTACCGTAACTTTCTTTCCTGCAGTTGTACAATTCGTAGTTGTATTTTATATTCAAATTTATGACTGTTTTTCCTGTTTTTTGTTTGTTTGTTTGTTTTGTTTTGCTTTTTTTTCTCAGATGAAGTTCATCTCTTGTTGCCCAGGCTGAAGTGCAGTAGTATGATCTTGGCTCACTGCACCCTCCACCTCCTGGGTTCAAGTGATTCTCCCACCTCCACCTCCCGAGTAGATGGGATTACAGGTGCGCACCACCATGCTGGCTAATTTTTTGTATTTTTAGTAGAGATGGGGTTTCACCCTATTGGCCAGGCTGGCCTTGAACTCCTGACCTCAGGTGATCCACCCGCCTCTGCCTCCCAAAGTGCTGGGATTACAGGCATGAGTCAACGTGCCGGGCCTATTTTTTCTGTTTTTTAATCATACCGGGAAATATTATTAAGCACTTTCTATGTGTACTTTACAAAATCTAATGAATCTAGTGAGTCCTGAATGAATAAACAATATAAATGGGAAAGAAGGCAAACAGAAGAATATATATTATTAGGGAATAGAGGTGAATCTGTCATTACAATACTTTTATATTATGATTATCAACTGAATTTGTAGTATTAACATAAAAAGTCCTCTCATCCTGTCATCTAATATATATTCATAGATCATTCTCTTAACTTTCCGTAAATGAGGACAATTACAGTTCTATGATTGTTATTAATATTTTCCTGACAACCTCTGAAATCTCTACATTCCTACATTCCTACTGTAGCCTGTCCATTGGCTTTCTACACACCTCTGTCTCTCTCTCTTTTTTTCTGTGTCTCTTTCTCCTCTTTCCTTCTCTGTTCCTTTCCCTTGGATTTCTCATTCACTCCTAATTTTAATTGTTACATATCTGTTGGTAGGTCCCTCAAGTAAATCTCCTGCCCTTGGCAGCAGCTCCACGTTTGTCTTATATTTTTCTGCTGAAAATATACCTGACAAACTTAAATGTATGAATTAAACATACTCTCACTCCTCTCGATTGAGGCCTTCCCCCTCTTTACTTTTTCTGTTATTTCTTCTCCCGTCCTCACGTCGAAGTTAGAAGACTGCTCTTGTGTTCTCCCGCTTACCACTCCCATGTCCTCCTCAACATCATAGCACTAGAACTGCTCCTTTCAATATTAACAATAGGAATGCTTCTTGCTACATAATAAATATTAAACTGTATCTGTCGCATAATTGATAATTTGATCTATTTACATAATGAAACACCACAACAGCATATTTATCTTTCGGCTTAAAAAAATACTTTATTGAGGTATGATTACTATGTAAAAAGCTATACATATTTAAAATGTACACAGTTGGATTCATTTGGTGATTAGTATATGTCCATAAACCATCACTACCAACAAGGCCATCAACATATCTATCACCTCCCAACTTACCAAAGTTTCCTCCAATCCTTATCATAATTTTTTTTCTTTTGTTGCAAGCATGATAAAGATCTATCCTCCTAGAAAACTTTATGTACACAATACAGTATTTCTAGCTATAGACACTATGCTGTACAGTAGAGCTCCAGAACTTATTTACCTTAAATAATTGAAACTTCACAACCTTTGACCAAAACCTCCCCATTTCCCTTTCCCCAAGCCTCTGGCAGCCACCATTTTGCTCTCTAATTTTATGAGTTGGACTATTTAAGATTCATGTATACATGGAAACATATAATGTTTGTTTTTCTCTGTCTGGCTTATGTCACTTAGCGTAATGTTTTCCAGGTTTGTCCGTGTTGTCACAAATCACACATGGCAGTATTTCGTTGTTGAATTGAACCCTTTATCATTATGTAATGCTCTTCCCTTTTGATTATTGCTGATTTAAAGTCTGTTTTTGTCTGAAATAAGAATACCAGCACCTGCTCTTTATTGTTTACTGCTTGTTTGACAGGTTTTTCCTCATTTCTTTACTTTGAACTTATGGGTGTCACTGTATGTGAGATGGATCTTTTGAAGACAGCATATAGTTGGGTCTTGCCATTCTGTGACTGTTAAGTGGGGTGTGTAGCCATTTATGTTTAAGGTTAATATTGATATGTGTGGATTTTGTCCTGTCACTGTGTTGTCAGCTGGTTGTTATGTAGACTTGATCATATAGCTGCATTATAGTGTCAATGGTGTATGTATGTAAATATATTTTTGTTTTGTGGTGGCCAGGAATGTCTTTTGTTTTCATGTTTAACTCTCCCCTAAGGACCTTTTGTAAGGCAGGTCTGGTGGTACCAAATACCCTTAGCATTTGTTTGTCTGAAAATATTCTATTTCTCCTTCATTTATGCAGCTTGTTTAGAGTGGCTATGACATTTTTGGTTGGAATTTCTTTTCTTTAAGGATGATGCATACAGGCCCTCATTCTCTTCTGGCTTGTACAATTTCTTTAGAAAGGTTTTCTGTTGGACCTAAGGGTTCTCTTTGTACATGACCTGCCTCTTATCTCTAGTTCTTTAATATTTTTCTCTTGGACTGACTTTGGAGAATCTGATGACTGTGTGTCTTGAGGATGGTTGTCTTGTATAGTATCTCATAGGGGTTCTCTGAATTTCTTGAATTTGAATGTTGACCTCTCTGGCAAGGTTGGGAAAATGTTTGCAGACTATATTCTCAAATATGTTTTTCAATTTGCTCTCTGTCTTCCTCTCTTTCAGGGATGCCAGTGAGTCATAGGTTTGGTCTTTTTATATTATCCCCTATTTCTTGGAAGTTTCATCATTATTATTTTTTCTTTTTTTACTTTTGTCTGACTGATTTGATTTGAATAACTGGTCTTTGAGCTTTGAGATTTCTCAGCTTGGTCTATTTTTCTGTTAATATTTTTTATTGTATTGTGAAATTTTTGTAGTGAGTTTTCTAGCTCTATCAGTTCAGTTTTGTTCCTTCTTAAACTGGCTATTTTGTCTTTTCAACTCTTCTATCACTTTACTGGATTCATTAGATTCCTTGGATTGGGTTTCAACTTTCTCCTAAATCTCAATAACCTTTGTTGCCATCCAGATTCTTGATTTTATATCTGTTGTTCCAGCCATTTCAGTCGAGTTAAGAACCATTGTTGGGGAGCTAGTGCAGTCGTTTGAAGGTAAGAAGACACTCTGTCTTCTAAAATTGTGATCTCCATAATCCCCACATTTCACAGGAGGGACATGGTGGGAGGTGATTGGATCATGGGGGCATTTCTCCATGCTTTTCTCATGATAGTTTGTGAGTTTTCACGAGATCTGATGGTTTTATGTTTGGAACAGTTTCTCCTTCACAAGCTCGCTCTCTCTCTCTCTCTCTCTCTCTCTGTCTCTTTCTTTCTCATTGCTTTGTGAAGAAAGTGCCTGCTTCCACCATGATTGTAAGTTTCCTGAGGCCTCCCCCAGCCATGTGGTACTGTATGTCACTTAAACCCGTAATTTGGGTTCAGTTGACTGGCTTCCTTTTTGCATCATTTCAAGAGGCCAAGACTCAAATCACCACTCCTGGACTATGTGCTCTAACCCTGGGGGTCAGGGACCAGGCCTATGGCATTCGTTCTATGGCCCCTCAATGTTGAGCGCCTCCTGAACTGGAAAGGTTGAGGTGTTCCTGGTCGGCTAGCAGGAACACTTAGATTTGTGGTTCTGGCAAAAGTGCTTCACTGGGGTGGTGGCATTGGGGTCTGTGCTCATGCACATGTGCTGGTGGCAGCAGGGTGGTAGTGTGGTAGTGTTCAGCACATGTGGCAGTGGCAGCAGGGAGGCAGAACTGTGGAGTCCACACATGTGCATGCACCTGCAGTGGCAGGCAGTGTCACAGTGGGGTTTACACTTTCCAGCAGGGATGGAGCCGTCAATGTTAGGTGCCTCTGTTTACATGCACAGGTAAAGCAGTCAGAGGAGGCTGAATGATTGCACATCAGTAATGTACTGGTAGTAGGTTGCAGTTGAATGAGCACCATCAAAGCATTAGGGGGAGGATGCGGGTGGTTTTATGCTGGTGGAGGACCATCTGCAAAAGCTCTCTGATGGTTAGGTGGAGGTCTTCCAGTGAAGGAGTTGTGGCAGTGGCTGCTATGAAATGCCTCAGTTGAGCATCTAAGGCTGTACTGCAAGCAGATGTGGCCAGGTAGGGGCCCTGGCAAAGGCTGGTAAAGAGTGGGGTATTGAGGTTGGAATGACTCCATCCCACAGGCAGGGTAGCCCTGTGCCGTCAAGGTTCAACAGTCAACAAAGACCAAAGCCACCTAGAGGAGCACGGTGAGGCTGGGGGTATAGGTATACTTGGCCATGTTCCATTGTAGCCATTCCCATGGCAAAACCTCTGGGCTCTGGACAGGTGAGAGTCCTGTTCCTGCCAACTCTCCAAGCAGCTCTCCCTACCAGCTCAAATGTCCAGGAGTGCAACTGAGTGTCCTGAAGCTAGGATTCTGCAGGTCCCTGGCAAGAGTAGGCCACTCCACACCTATTTAACTGATTCATTCCCTAGTAATTGCTCAAGGTCAGGAATGAGTCTTGGTGATTGGCCGTGCCATGCAGGGTACCCAGCTTCCTTCCCCTCGGCCCTTCAGCCCAGGGTCTACATCCTCTCTCTGGCCCCTCTCAGTGTATCCCTTCTGAAGATCTGCCAGGGTGTACCAGTCTTCTTGATAGTCTGGTCTTTCAGTGGGATAAGCTCCTCTGGGTGCTTCTAGTTGGCCATCTTGGGTCTTCTGGTCAATACTTTTTTAAAAAATAGTCATCTTGAAAGATATAAGGTGTTGTCTCACTGTGGTTTTGATTTGCATTTTCCTACTGCTTAGTAACGCTGAGCAACTTTTCAAATACCTGTTGGCCATTTGTAAGGTCCCCTGGTTTTCCCACTTTCCTTCTGCATCCTAAGTGAACACACAGAGTGCCTTGAATGCCCTGTGACTCGTCCAGCTGCAGGTTATTCCCAGGAGGCCTGAATGCAAAACTAGTCTTTGAACATTCCTAGGTACTGATACAAATGTCTGGGTTGCTGCCGAAAACACTGAAAGCAATCAACCCCTGGCCCTTAGCCATTAAACCATCATACAAACTTCATACCCTGATTCTCCAACTGTGGCCATACCTACAGGATTATTGCTTTCTTTCTCTGTCTTTCATGAGGATATGCTACAGTGCTCTACAAGTAAGTTCTCCTAATAGATACTTTGGACAGATCACCCTAGATCACCCTGCTGTTTAGTGTTTCTTTCTTTGGAATCCCAACTGACCCCATTTCCAGAGGGCTTGGGACATTCCCTTATGGGAACTCCCCTGATGTTGCTTTTGGGACTATTCCAGTCATAAGTTTGTCAGGAAGAAACAGCATTTTTCTGTCTTCTGTGGAGAAAGTACTTCTTAAATATCAGTGACTCCTTTGGCTTTTGTAATACTATTTTTTCCTTTTCAGTTTTGTACCTCACTCTTTATAATTTTTTCTGTGTTTTGTTCATGAATTTTTCTCCTCTCCTTAAAACAACATGTTCCTCCGGAGTCTCCTATTGAGCCCTCGCTTTTCTTTTCTACAGGCACGTTTAAGAGAGTTTACCCACTTGCATGGCATTAGCAAACATTTTCTCAGAAGACTTACATATCGATCATAAAGATTCGAATGTTTTTGTGACCAGAAATCTTATTTAGCCTCCTGATGGACATATCTGCTTGAAAAGTAACTGAAACTTGAAAGTTAGACTGCTTTAGTTTAAATCCTGATCTGCCACCTATAAGTCCTTGGATCTTAAGACATCTGTATTAAGTTTTCTAGGGCTGCCATAACAAAATACCACCAACTGGGTGGCTCAAACCACAGAAATGTATTTTCCTACAGTCCTGGAGGCTGGAAGTCCAAGACTAAGGTGTCAGTAGGATTGGTTTCATTCTGAGGTCTCTCTCCTTGGCTTTCAGATGGCTGCTTTCCTGCTGTATCTTCACAGGGATGTCCCTGGTCAGCATGTTGTCTGGGTCCTAATCTCCTCTTCTTATAAGGACAACAGTCACATGGTTTTAGGGCCTACCCATATGACCTCACTTTACCTCTTTAAAGATCTTGTCTCCAAATACAGTCACATTCTGAGGTATGGGGAGTTAAGACTTCAACGTGTAAATTTTGATGGAATACAATTTGGCCTATAACAATGTCCTTGGTTCCTTAATCTGTAAAGTAGAGATACTAATATAATACTTAACAGTGTTGCTCCCAGATTAAGTGAGATATGAGGTTGAAAAGTGACTAATAAATGATAGCTACTATTATTACTAAAAGGTAAAGCCTTACCCTCACCACATTTCACCTCAGCTATAACAGTAAATTATCAACACCTAGACGCTGTTCTTTCTACCTTTATATTTATCTTCCACGCTGCTTGTATGATTATTTCATTCATTTGTTTAAAAGCTTTCAACGATTCCTGTTTATATCATTCAGACACGTAAGAAAGGTGTCCAAAACTCTCTCTAAACCAACAATTATACTTTTGCAACTGAATCTTTTACCAGTCCCTGATTAACATTTTACTTTGCAGTATAAATTTTCTGTTTATAGTTACTTATAAAATATGACATTTAATGCCTCTGAATTTTTATGAAGATTACTCCCTCTACTTGAAACATTAAGACTATCTTTAGTCACATAGTTTTGCTTTTAGTCATCCCTCAAGTGCCAGTTTTGTAAACAAATCATTCAAAAATATTTTTTCAAACTCTTAAATTGGACTATTTGTCCAAATTTCATTCCATCTGTGCCATATCAGTAATATATTTGCTAGATTTTATTGCAATTGTCTACCTATCTGCCAAACATTTCTATTAGAATGCAAACTGCTTAGACACAGAGCTATATCTAATTCATTGGATAGTAATTATATTGGTTTCCATATGCTACTATATAGATTGGAATGTCTGAATAATAGAGTTAATCAGTTCATAGAAGCTAAGTACTGAACACTGCATTGGGATACATTTTATAGCTCTCCATTCAAAATTATTTCAACGTAAATGGGTATCTCTCATTCTGAGAAGTTTTAGTGTTAACACCTTTCTTCCTTTATGAAATAATGGTTATGATAGATGATAGTTTTGCTTGTATATAATTGTTAATATTGTTTTTGGTAAAATAAAATGAATCACTTGTTATATATTTTGTATTCCACCACCCAATTTTATTTTGAAATTTTACAAGGATGTGGAATTTAAAGGTCTACTCGATTGTAGCATACTCACCAAAAAACAAAACAAAACAAAACAAAACAAAAACAACAAACACACACAAAAAAAACGGCTTTGGGGTCAGGGTACTTGTATCCTGGTTGTTTCTAGATTGTGGCCTTTGGAAAAATGCCAAACTTAGTCTCAACCTTTTCATTGCACAAGAAAGATGTGTGCTCTTGCTGTATAGGGTTGCTGTGAGGATTAGATTTTGTGCTGAGCACTCAAAATGCTTAGCACAGTGCATCAAAACTTGATAAATAGTAATATTATTTCTGTCACACTGAGTAATACCATTGATTATAGTAATCTTTGAACTTAAGGTACTTAGTGCCTGTTTATCAATAAATGATGGTTAAACTTAACTGCTTAGCATATCTTGTCAAATCAATTTCCTGAACACCACTACCAAAGTTTATAGATCCTCATTGTTGGTCACTTCGCACACTGCAAGGGCTGATCTCTGGTTTTTGTCATACACTACTGCCAAGTTCTGGTAATAAACTACCTTTCCTTATCTGCCGCTGATTTTTCTTAGATGTGTTTTGTTTCCATTTTAAGAAATTACGATTATTTCTCTCTCTCTTTCATCTATCTTCATCATCATTATCTATTATATATTTCTATTTGTCTATCTCTATCTATCCAATTGAATTGATATTATTTTCTTTTGACCTATCTAGGGTATATACTCTTTATTTGACAGTGAGAAATGTCTTTAAGACAGAACTGAAGTGATATGTTTGCTGTTATCTTTTGCTGACCACTCCCTACCTCATACCTAGGAATAGTAACTGTTGTCTGTGTGTTTTACAAGTTTGTACCAAGCTTCATTTAAGCATTTATATTCTTTAAAAGTTAGCATTAATCTTTTTCATCTTTGTTTATATATAGAGCTCTTCTAAGGTAATTACTATGTGGTATTCATTGAAACATCTTTCAGCAACCAGGAAAAGGTCTAACACATAGTCAATGATTACTTTAAAAATGTTCAATAGAATATTTTGATCTTCCAGGCTTACAGTTTTGGAACTAAACTTGATTTAGTTCACTTTCTAGCCCATTATTTCTAATTATAGCAACTTCTAGTCTCTTCACTTTTAACTTTAAGAATTTATAACTGAAAATTAATAATCTGCCAAACTGATATATAACCTCTTAGGAAAAGTGCTGAGAAGGCATAATATCATCTATGTAGCAATGTTGCCAGCAGGGTGTAACTTTAATCTAATGATGAAGAAACAATTAAACAAATGAAAGTTACAGGACATTTTGCAAAGCCACTAAGTTAGATTTAAAAATAAATCAATACTGTGAAGAACTACAACAATTATAAAGTGGGGATTGGGAGACTCTTGTGGTTTCAAGAAACATGTCAACTCAATTCAGTTTTGTAATCCTTGTTTGATTATTGTTTCCAAAACCAGAAAAACAATTACAAGATAAATAGGGGATACCTTGTGCTATTTGAATATGAAATTTATACTAGGTACTTGAATTTTATAATATTAAATTTATTGAGAAGATAATACATTTTTGCTATGTAGAGTTTCCTTACTATCAAGATATACAAATTAAAATATTGACTAATAGTTTCAAGGTGTGTGCAAGTGAACCTAATGGTAGGACAAATATATACATATATATGTATGCATATGTATACACACATATATATCTTTCTCTCTATATTTATATATACACAGTATATATATGTATATATGGTAAAAAAGACAAAGCAATTGTACAAACACTTATAATGGCTGAAAATTAAATATGGATGTTTGTTATGGTTTTTCAACTATTTTATGTAATTGAAATTATTCAATATAAAAAGTTGCTGTTGCAGTGTGGATTCTCGTGGAAGAAGACACCACTAAAGAGTTAGATTTACTAGGGAGACATCAGACTCTAATGCAAATCTGGAAAAGTCTCCATCAGTTCCACAAGGAGCTCCAGGGTAAAGGGCCAGTTAGAGAAGTTCAGCATTGGGTGTAAATGTTCCTTGTGCCACTGCTTTTCTCAGGCATTCATTGGATGGGGCCCTGCAGAGAAAAGCTTGACTAGACCCAAAAGTAGAACAAGACCTTATATAATACAACAGCTCTCAACTAATCACAAAGACTCTCAACTATTAGACTTTCAACTAATCACAAAATTTACAGCTGTGCAGACCGCCTTTAAGAAATATATGTGTGGTGGCTGGGCGCGGTGGTTCACGCCTGTAATCCCAGCACTTCGGGAGGCTGATGTGGGCAGATTACGAGGTCAGGAGTTCAAGACCAGTCTGGCCAACATGGTGAAACCTCGTCTCTACTAAAAATACAAAAAGTAGCCAGGAGTTGTGGTGTGTGCTTGTAATCCCAGTTGCTTGGGAGGCTGAGACAGGAGAATTGCTTGTACCCCAGAGGCAGAGGTTGCAGTGAGCCAAGATCATGCCACTGCCAGCCTGGATGACAGAGCAAGACTCTGTCTCAGAAAAAAAAAAAAAAAAAAAAAAGAATATCCGTGTGGTTCATCTTGTCTGCCACAATTGAGTAAGTAATGATAATATATTTGCCTTCTTTTGCATAACAATTTGTAGTGTAGTTCCTAAATTTAATTCTACATTTAAATAAGTTGACTATTCACAGTTTTCTTATTCATGTGTTCCTTATGTAGATTTATTTCTTGGTTGACTGATATACCTTTATATTCATATTTTTGAAAGATTACACATTTCCTGGCATCTTTTATTGTTCCTATATTGCTGTCACATGTGAAGACTGCTTGACTGGCTGGATAATTCTTTGGTTACAGTAAATTTTTCCAAAAACCGTGTGCTCAATCTTCCTCAAACTTTTAAACAATTCCTTTTATAATTTATCATTTTGTCTTTTGTCTATCTCCAACACTCTAAACAAGTGTTATTTATACAATGAAAAACATCATAAAAGACATATTGATGGAGAGATAGTCCATGTTCATGGATAGGAATACTCAGTAATATGAAAATGTCAGTAATTTCCAAAAATTGTTCTGTAGATTCAGTGCAATCCCAATCAAAATTACAGCAAATTATTTTGTGGAAATCAGCAAACTAACTCTAAAGTTTACATAGATGTAAGAATGATACAATCAACTTTGGGGATTTGAGGGAAAGGGTGGGAGGGGGGTGAAGGGTGAAATATCACAAATTATGTACAGTGGATACTGCTCAGGTGATAGGTGCACCAAAATTCTCACAAATTACCATTAATGAACCTACTCAATAACCAAACACCACCTGTTCTCCAAAATCTTATGGAAATAAAAAAAAAAAGCTGCTCTAAAACGAATAGTTTACATACAGAGGCAAGATACAAAATAGTCGACACAATATTGAAGAATAGCAGTTAGAAGATTGACGCTATCTCATTTCAACATTTATTATAGAGTTCCAGTAATTATGACAGTGTGGTTTTGGCAAAAGAATAAACAAATAGATGAACAGAATAGAATAGAAAGTCTAGAAATAAACAAACATACATAAAATCAACTGATATTTGACAAAGGCCAAAGGCAATAATATACAGCAAAAATAGTTTTTAAACAAAAGTTGAGTCTAGTTGCTAGAACAACTTGATATCCATCTGGTATCTGTAATTTCCCTGACCTCATACCCTTTTCAAAAATCAGTAATTTCCAAAAATTATTCTGTAGATTCAGTGCAATCCCAATCAAAATTACAGCAGATTATTTTGTGGAAATCAGCAAACTAACTCTAAAGTTTACATAGACGTAAGAATGATACAATCAACTTTGGGGATTTGAGGGAAAGGGTGGGAGGGGGGTGAAGGGTGAAATACCACAAATTATGTACAGTGGATACTGCTCAGGTGATAGGTGCACCAAAATTCTCACAAATTACCATTAATGAACCTACTCACATAACTGGACCCTGACCTCATACCCTTCTCAAAAATTAACTCAAAATGAATCACAGTCTAAATTTAAAATGCAAAGCTACAAAAGTTTTAGATGATAACAGGAGAAAAACTAGATGACCTTAGGTATGTCAATGACTTTTTAGGCACAACAACTAAGACACAATACATGATAGAAATAATTGATTATCAAGGTTTCATAAAAATCAAAAATATTTGCTCTGTCTGTGAAAGTCCGTAAAGAAAAGGAGAGAAAGAAAAAAATTGGATTGGAAGAAAATCTTCACAAAATACCTATATGATAAAGAATTGTTATTTGAAAAATACAAATGACTCTCAAAACGCAAACCCTATTTAAAAATTGGCAAAATAACTTAGCGGATACCTCAACAAAGAAGATATACGATGGGTAGCAAACATGAAAAAATGCTCTACATCATATTTTATTAAGTGAATTCCAATTAACAATGAAATACTTCATACCTGTTAAAATGTCCAAAATCCAGAACCCTGAGATCATACATTGTTAGCAATAAGAATTCTCAGTCATTGCTTGTGAGATTGAAAAATGGCGCAGCCAGTTTGGGAGACAATTTGGTGGTTTCTTACAAAACTAAACTCAGTCTTACCATGTACTCCAGCAGTCATGCTCTTTGGTATTTAGTCAAATTAGTTGCTAACTTATGTCCACACAAAAACCCGCACATGGATGTTTATGTAGTCTTTTCATAATTGCCAAAATGGGAAGCAACCAAGATGTCCTTCAGTAGGTGAATGAATAAACATATCCATTCAGACAATGGAATATCATTCAGCACTATGAAAATGAGCTATGAAGCCATGAAAAGACACTAAAATAACTTAAATGCATGTTACTAAGAAGGAGGTGTGGATAGGCTACATACTGAATGATTCCAACAACTTGGTATCCTGGAAAAGACAAAACTATGGAGACAGTAAACAGATAAGTAGTTACCAGGGATTTATGGGGACAGATGGATGAATATATGGAGCACAGAGGACTTTAGGGCAATGAAACTATTCTATATGAAACTATTGTGGTGAATACTGGTCAGTAGGCATTTGTTAAAATCCAGAGTATACAACCCTAAGCCTAAACCCTCATGTGTACAATGGATTTGAGTAGTAATGTGTTTATGTATGTTCATCAGTTGCAATCAACGTACCACTCCGGTGCAGAATATTCACAGGAGAGGAGGCCATGGGGAGCAGGTGAGGGGTATGTGGGAATTTTCTGTACTTTCTGTTCTATTTTCCTGTGAACCTGAAAATTGCCTTAAAAATAAAACCTATTTAAAGGAGAAAAAAAATCTAAACTACCTGTTTGTTATTTTTTGTTCCCCCCCCCCTCACTTTGTGTGATTTTATTATTTACTTATTTATCCAACTTTTATTTTTGGTTCGGGGGTGCTTGTGCAAGTTTGCTACATGGGAAACTTGCTTGTGGTGGGAGTTTGGTGTATAGATTATTTTGTTACCCAGGTAATGAGAATAGAACCCAACAGGAATTTTTTTTCACCCTTGCAGTCCTCCCACCCCCTACCCTCAAGGAGCCTCAAGTGTCTATTGTTTCCTTCTTTGTGTCCAAATTTACTCAATGTTTAGCTCCCGTTTATAAGAGAGAACATGCAGTATTTGGTTTTCCGTTTCTGTGTTGATTTGTTTAGGATAGTGGCCTCCAGCGAAACTATCTATTTTTTATAACATCATTGGATATTAAAAATAATTTTTAAACTTTGCTTATCTGACAAGTGAATAAACAATCCCATTTTACTTTACACTTTAATTATTAAGATTTTAACAAATAGGTTTGTCATTCTGACTTCTTCACTTGTTAGTTTCCCACATATTTCTATTCTTTTTTTCTAATAATCTATAAAGACTGTATAATAAAGATAGATTCCTTTGTTATGTGCAATATTAATCTTGTTTATTATCTTTTAACTGTGTTCATGGTATATTTTGCCAGAAGTTTTAATACATTGTCAAGTCTATCTATCAGTTTCATATTAATATTATACAAATATTCTCTTGTATCTGTTTTCAACATTTTTGTAGTTTCAATCTATTTGGAATTTTATGTGTTTCTTTCATGTGATACAGGTGTTTCATATTGTGTATCTAATTTTATATTTTTCTAAATAGATGTGGTATTTATTGAACACAAATTCCAATAAATTTAAAATACCTTGTGAAATTGTTTATAAAGTGACCTTTTTTGAATTAAAAAGTAGAAATATTAAATATGTCTCAGACCTAAAGTGCCCTTCCAGATAAATTTCTATTATATGGTGCTTTTATTTTATTATTATTTTTTCCTCCCATAATGTTTGTGAAATTCTTCACAACATTAAAAATGTTAATGTAAAATAGACAAATGTTTATTACTTTTTAAAAGTTTTCTGTATTGGCGGGGCACAGTGGCTCACGCCTGCAATCCCAGCACTTTGGGAGGCTGAGGTGGGCAGATCACAAGGTCAAGAGATTAAGACCCTCCTGGCCAACATGGTGAAACCATGTCTCTAATAAAAAGATAAAAATTAGCTGGACGTGGTGGCGGGTGCCTGCAGTTCCAGCTACCCAGGAAGCTGAGGCAGGAGAATCGCTTGAACCTGGGAAGCAGAGGTTGCAGTGAGCCGAGATCACGCCACTGCACTCCAGCCTGGGCGACAGTGCGAGAAGCCGTCTCAAAAAAAAAAAAAAAAAAAAAAAGTTTTCTGTATTGAGAAATAAAATATAGTGGTAACATACATTAATGCAGTAAGAAGTGATATTCACACATATATTATGTATATTAAACATAAAACACAACTAAAAAATACTAACGTATCTAGAAAAGGAAAGAGTTCAGTAGCAGAGAAATGATTTTTCAAAAAATTATTTAAATGATTAATTTAAAATTACACGTCTTGACTTTTGAAAATCAGAACCAAAATTTAGAGGATACTGCATTTGGACCAGAATTTAAATCTAAGTCCTGAATGACTTAGTTGAGTACCCTAGCTTTTCTGAGAGTGTTTTCTTATCTACAGAATGATAAAGTTAATATCTCTCCATTACAATGTTTTAAAAATAAAACAAATAATGCATCAAGAATTTTTAAGCTGCAAAATTTGTAAACATATACCACGGTATAGTATAACTACTATAATTTTGATGTAAAAATGATTATCTTTAATTGTCAGAGCTTAGAATTATAATTCTTTGCCTAGCTATTTCAATTTGTCAATGTTGCAAGACTAAGAATATGCTATGTCATATCTCTGTAGTAGGAGCTATGGCCAGTATTTTTCTCCTGAAATGTGTGCAAGCCAATAATAGATGCCTCTCTCAGAGCTTGGGAGGATTAAGGACTGCTGTTCCAGATATGCAAATGCTCAAGAGCACGTTTCTGAAAGATACTGTACTGCCTTAAAGATAAACAAAAAGAAATGTGAATGTAGGAGCTCGGATTTTATCCAATGTGTCCTGCCATTTCAGCAGCATGGGGTGTACACTGAGCTTGATGTGGTGGCAGTTAGCGGTAGCAACTCATGAATGTAGACAGATTTATGCAGGGTGACCTTCATGACTCAAAGTGCTTGGGAGCTTTGTGATTTCCACAGGGGTTACTAACGGGACATTCCATCGACAATCACAATGAGTGTTCTACCTCCCTAGCATTTTTAGAGCACATCTTTATGCATCAGAAAACCCCAGACGTTCAAGGGCTGCTTTCTAAAGAAACACACTACTCTATGAATTTTGCAGAAGATAAAGTTCATCTGCATACTCATGAGTTAGCTAGCCACTATCTCAGTGTCTCTTTCATTTTTAACCATTTTTGCTACTTCACTGCCACAATGAAAATCCAAATTTATATTTGTTTTAAAAACAATTAAATCCATTTTAGGATTAAAATGGGGCCTCATATGTTAACGGTTTGTAGGAGGTTTAAAAAAAATTGAACCCAGAATCAAAGGGCATCGAGGCACTGCAGATATGACAAATCATATCCAAATGACTTCATTTTCCTATGGAAAGTGTTGCCTTAAGTAGATCAGTGACGCGCAAGTGCAGTAGGCTCCTGTATCTAGATTTCAACAAGACATTTTTTAAACCCAATATTAATTCCATTTTAGAAAACTTGGAATAATTCTGGTGTTCTAAAAGCAAGCTGTTATTGAACAGGTTTTAGTTGCAA
This sequence comes from Piliocolobus tephrosceles, assembly GCF_002776525.5. NCBI lineage: Eukaryota > Metazoa > Chordata > Mammalia > Primates > Cercopithecidae > Piliocolobus > Piliocolobus tephrosceles. The sequence goes on along the minus strand of NC_045440.1, from coordinate 118,369,549 downwards.
AGCAAGTTCCCAAAAATGTGCACCAATATCCACTCTGTTGTTTTCATACTTCAACTGGCTTACAGAATGGTATAACAAAAAGATCTTTAGCAAACTTATGGAAGGGGAAAATATGTTCAATTACAAACATAGTCAAAAAGACTTATATGCTAAAACAATGAACTAAAGCTAACATGATAATGTGTAGCATGGAGAAATAGTTCTGATTTCTGGTGAAACTGGAAATATTTAGCTTGGGAAAGAGAATAATTTAGAAGTAAATGAGGGCTAATTACAAAATAGTCAATGGTCTGTACTGTAGAAGAAAGAAATATCAGAGATACCAGACATATAAGTGGAATCAATGATGTCGTGTGTACAGAGACTAATTTGGACTGTATGTAAACATTGAAATAGAACTTTCCAGAAAAAAGAGGAAGTTGCTTCAAGAAGTGTGAGAATGTGCCTATTATTGGTGATATCCTAAGAGATGTGGAAGACATTTGAATTATCTATGTCTAAGAATTTAGAATGAATGGCCTTTGAGCTATGCCCTAGCTCTGAAAGTCAATTTTTTTTTTTAAACAATTGAACTCAGCTGATTTTGAAATAGTTAAAAGAGGTTCACATTCTACTTTAATGCCTTTCTTTTCCTTTTAAAGTCCAATATTAATATGTCAAAACGTATTTTATTTTAAAAATAATATAGAATCATTGTGCTATTAATTCTTCTCACCAAAGCACTGGAAATAGTATCCTGAGATATCACATTCAAGATTTTACTGCTTTTAAAATCAAGAACACATTCATTATTTTCATATAATCAACACTTCTTCCTTCACCATTGAACATAAAGTAAAATAAAAAAGACAATTACCAAAAGAGGAGTTAAGCTTATTTTCGATATTTTTCCTGATTCCAATTGCAGTAATCATTTTTTTCAACTAAGCCTTAGTGCTACATGTTTCCATAGCATACCAATCTTTATTATTCATAGTATTCCACCTTGAAATTTTGACCAATGTCTGTCTTCTCTTCTACATGGTAGGTGGCAGAGGGAAATGCATATATCCATATTAAAAAATAATTCTCAGCATCTGGCAAAGTATCTTTCTATTTTTTTTGCTAAATAAATAAATAGATAAACACATTCTTTTATATGTGAATTTTGTTGTTCACATCTCTTCTCATCCTACAATTTGTACAGAATTCCACTACATCTTACTAAATTGAATAAATGCTATATTTGTCTGTACATTTAAAATATTCACAAAATTCGTTGAAGCTGTGACTTTAAATCATAAGAGTTCCTTTGATCCTTCAAATTAACTTTTAATGGCATGGAATGTGTTTACTTCCATTAATTATTCATATTCATGAATTCTTTTAAATAGTTTTTAACATTTAAAAGTGTGTTTATTTTTCTTTGATCTGAAATCTGCACTTGGTATAACATTCTGCTTGCTCTTAACATGTGATAATATACACTTTTGGAAGCTTTTCACAAAAATCACTTTATTGATCTGATATATTAATTCATATTCATCTAAATTTAATTCCTCTTATGATACTGCTATGTTTTAAGTCTATAGAGGATCTGAACTAATTTTTTCACCCTTCAAAATAAGAAATATCTTTGACTCAATATTTTTAATGATTTCCACAGAAAATTATGTATATTGCAAAGTACTTTCTACAAACTTATGACAATTGAATGCATTATTTTTTACATAGTGGATTTGAGATAACCATGTAGTAGCAGAATTCTAGGATGGATCCCAAGATTTACTCACTCCTTGTAAACATGCTCTGCATAATTCTCAAGATTTTTGAATATAGTGAATTTCACTCCCATGATTAGAATATTTTGTAGATCAAAGGGGATTTTGCAGATATAATTGAGGTCTTAAATTTGTTGACCTAATGATAGAGCAATTATTTAAGTGGGTCTGACCTAATCACATAGTTTTATAAAAGCACTATTTGCCGCAGGCAGGTAGCAGAAGACAGTCATCAATATGCTGCAGGTTGCCTGGGAGAAAGCAATCATTCATGTTGTGAATTGTCTATGGTTGCTACATGGTAAGGAACTGCAGGCAGCATCTAGGAGCTGAGAGTTGATCCCAGCCAACTGCTAGAAAGATAATGGGAACTTCAGTCCTAGAGTTGCAAGAAAAGAAATTCCGCCCCAAACAAGTGAACATGGAAGAGAATCCTGAGCCAAGATGAGAACCACAGCTCCAGCCAACATTTTGTTTTCAGTCCACTGAAACCCTAAGTAAACAATCCAGCCATACCATGCCCTATTTATGACCTAAAGAACTTGTAAGATAATAAACTTGTGTTGGTTTAAGCTACTTCATTTAGGATACTTTGTTTTAGAGCAATAGAAAACTTAAATACTCACTCAACAAATTTGTCATTTGAATAGAGTCAAAGAAAATCTTTCCAAAGGTTCTCCTGAAGGAAATGTCAAGAATGTGTAAGTTTCAGGTTCAGAGAAAATCACACAATATAATCTAGTTCATGAAGCTGACAGTCAGACAAATTAAATGTTTTTCCCTAAATCATTTGTAGGCATAATCAGGACTGGAACCAAGGCCCCATGAGTCCAAATCAATGATTTTTCCACAGTAAACTGCCAATATATTTATTAATGATTGGAAAAGAAAAAAGTGATGCTAGTGGAAATTTTGTGTATATTATTTTAATTGTTAATATATTTCTATAATAATTTGTAGCTGCCTGCCCTCCCTTTCCTTCTCTTCCTTCCTTCCTTCCTTCCTTCCTTCCTTCCTTCCTTCCTTCCTTCCTGTTATTTAGGATCTTGTCAAGGTTCACACATTGCATTTGACTGAAATATTTCTTTATTACCTTTTAATTTTTAATAGGACTTTTACTTTTTAAATTTCTTTCTATTTCATTGACATTTTGAAGACTCTGGGAGTGTTGTCTTACATCTTATGTTCTGGGTATAATTATTTGTATTTCCCTTATGTTTTCTTCTGTTGTCTGTTTTTTTTTTTTAACGAATATAAGCAAGTCTGTGGGTTGTATTAGATTTAGCTAAACATTGGCAAGAACACTTTACATGATGTATGAACTTCACAGAGCATTGGACCAGGGGACCCATGCTGTGAAGACATCCCCCATTAAAGAAACTAACTGTAATTAAGGTGATAAATGCCACTCTTCCCCATTGTAAAGACACCTTTTTTTTCTGTAATTAGTGAGTGATCTGTGGGTTGACACTCTGACCTCATTTGGCTGTCCTATTACACACCACCAGTTTACCCAAAGCTTCTAGCTAGCATCCAGTGATGTGCCTTCTGAGTCAATTATTTTGCAGGGCTTGTATTAGTTGTCTACCACTGCTATTTAAAACTACCACATATCTAGCAGCCTAAAACAACACAACTTTATTACCTTACAGTTAGAAATCTAAAGGTTAGAATTCTGATGCAGGTCTCACTAGGTTACAATCTACTGACTAGCAGGGCTTCATTCATTTCTAAAGGCACTATGGTAGAATCTGTATTTTTGTCTTTTTCCAACTTCTAAAGGCTACTCACAAGAATTGGCTAGTGAACCCTTGCTCCATCTTTAAGGGCAGTGACATCAGGTTAAGTCCTTTTCATCTTGTGTCTTTTTAACTCTCCTCCCATAGTCACATCTTCCTCTAACTACCGCTGGTAAAGACTCCCTGCTTTTAAAGACCAATATGAATAGATTGGACCTACCTAGACAATCCAGTAAAATCTCTCCATCTCAGGGTCACATTTTAATTATATCTACAAAATATCTTTTGTCATGTAAAGTGACACATTCATAGGTTCCAGAGTTTAGAACTTAGATATCTTTGGAAAGCAATTATTTTGCTCTCCACAGGAATTGCAAAATGCCAATTAAAAAAAAAATCTGCTATTTCTTCTTTGTGTATTATCTGGCGTTTTCTGTACAGAAACACTACCCTCTCGTTTTCTGTCTATGGATTCAAAGATTACTTATAATTAAATAATCTTTAGGGTTTTCTTTTTTAGTTTTCAATTCTTTAGTTTTCCTTTTTGATTCTCAAATTGTCTTAAATTAGGGAATTTTGTTTAGTGAATTTAGATAATGTTATGGAATTATTGTCATTTTCTTAGAGTGATCATAGCATTGTGTTTGTGTGGTGATGCGTGCTAAACTGCTTAGGGTAATGCCATAATAACTGCAACTTGCTGAGAACAAGCAAATCATGGCAGAATTTTACACTGTTTATTCTAAATGGAGGATACATCTCCCTTTATTATCCTTTCAAACATTGTATATTTTTGAAATTTTTCAAACAAATGAGGAAATTGCTATATCAAAGATATATTGTTATAATGTCTAAAAACTCATGATATAAATAAGTTTAAATTGTTCTTATTTTATTTCCAGATAACACACTTCTTGAGGAAAATACAACCTTTTGTCTGGCTCACCATATTGAAAGAAAGGAGAAAGTATGATTCTCCAACCAAGAGCTCTTGTTTCTGCTCATATCTCATTTTAGAACCTACGATGTCAGAATTCTCCAAAACATTGGAGTAGCTTTCAGTGTCAGAAACTGAACTTCTGCATTTGGTTGTATTGAAAACATAAGATTCTTAAGATTAAAAAAGAGAATAGGGACACACGAGAGACATATAATAGCATGGAAATGTAAAGTATGCCAAAAAGTCAACTTAATTGAAGGGTGTTGCTAGATGGAAGCAAACACCATAGCGAATCTTGCAAAAGAAGCACTATGTTTATGGTAGAGCTATGATTTACGTCCTGTGAACATCCCCAAGGCCCCAGAATGAGACAAGAATTCTTCATTTGTTGCTTTATAATCTTCAAAGTTATGCCACTGATCTGACATTCACAATCCTGAGAAGTAGGTAAGACCAGTTACTTATTCCTTTAATAAATATTTGTTGAACTGTTGTACAATGTGCCAGGTACAGTGCTAGTTAAAAATTCCATATATGCATTTAGCATTTAGTATATTCTGGCTATTAAACCTTTGTGAGTATGAACTCACAAAGTTTATTTTGTTTGTGAGTTTGTTTCCTGTTGTTTCCTGACTTTTTAATGATTGCCATTCTAACTGGTGTGAGATGGTATCTCATTGTGGTTTTGATTTGCATTTCTCTGATGGCCAGTGATGATGAGCATTTTTTCATGTGTCTGTTGGTTGTATGAATGTCTTCTTTTGAGAAATGTCTGTTCATATCCTTTGCCCACTTTTTGATGGGGTTGTTTGTTTTTTTCTTGTAAATTTGTTTGAGTTCTTTGTAGATTCTGGATATTAGCCCTTTGTCAGATGAGTAGATTGCAAAAATTTTCTCCCATTCTGTAGGTTGCCTGTTCACTCTGATGGTAGTTTCTTTTGCTGTGCAGAAGCTCTTTAGTTTAATCATATCCCATTTGTGATTTTTGGCTTTTGCTGCCGTTGCTGTTGGTGTTTTAGACATGAAGTCCTTGCCCATGCCTATGTCCTGAATGGTACCACCTAGGTTTTCTTCTAGGGTTTTTATGGTATTAGGTCTAACATTTAAGTCTCTAATCCATCTTGAATTAATTTTCGTATAAGGAGTAAGGAAAGGATCCAGTTTCAGCTTTCTACTTATGGCTAGCCAATTTTCCCAGCACCATTTATTAAATAGGGAGTCCTTTCCCCATTTCTTGTTTCTCTCAGGTTTGTCAAAGATCAGATGGCTGTAGATGTGTGGTATTATTTCTGAGGACTCTGTTCTGTTCCATTGGTCTATATCTCTGTTTTGGTACCAGTACCATGCTGTTTTGGTTACCATATGACCCAGCCATCCCACTACTGGGTATATACCCAAAGGATTATAAATCATGCTGCTATAAAGACACATGCACACGTATGTTTATTGCGGCACTATTCACAATAGCAAAGTCTTGGAATCAACCCAAATGTCCATCTGTGACAGACTGGATTAAGAAAATGTGGCACATATACACCATGGAATACTATGCAGCCATAAAAAAGGATGAGTTTGCATCCTTTGTAGGGACATGGATGCAGCTGGAAACCATCATTCTTAGCAAACTATCACAAGAACAGAAAACCAAACACCGCATGTTCTCACTCATAGGTGGGAACTGAACAATGACATCACTTGGACTCGGGAAGGGGAACATCACACATCGGGGCCTATCATGGGGAGGGGGGAGGGGGGAGGGATTGCATTGGGAGTTATACCTGATATAAATGACAAATTGATGGGTGCTGACGAGATGATGGGTGCAGCACACCAACATGGCACAAGTATACATATGTAACAAACCTGCATGTTATGCACATGTACCCTAGAACTTAAAGTATAATAATTAAAAATAAATAAATTAAAAAAAAAAAAAAGAGTAGTCCCAGCTCTCATGACCCTCAGAGTTTATCAGCCAGAATAACTAGGCAGGCTCTTCTGTGCCTAATGAAAGGCTTTTCTCAGCATATTCTTTTATCTGTTCAATAAATATAGATGTGCTGCACTATTTTTAAAAAATGTTTACATACTATTTGATTATCTATGTTATTTATATCATTAATTGAAAATATGAAATATATTGTTAGGCTCTAGTATTGATATTTAGTTATTTTCTTCCTAATTTTTGCTACCTGTATGGAATAATGTTTGAATTTCTCATATATGACTTTTGCTAAAAATTTCCATCTGTGTATCATTTTATTGATTATAACAATTTTTAAAATATTTCTCTGTGGTTTATTTCTGTTTTTCTCTTAACTTTGCTTATAACACATATATTGTAATTTACAGGGCATTGTTTTCTTTCTCTATTTTGATAATTATATTTATTTTTATTATAATGAAGTAAATATATTTTGTACTATATGTCCATTTTCAGAATTAATTTTTTTTCTGTCTTTATAGAATGTGTGTATGTGTGTGCATGAAATACATATATTACAGGCATTTATAGACATTTATATATATATTCCATACATATACATACACTAACACACTTACATATTTCTTATGTTAAAATGTACATTATTTTCAACTTGCCCAGTTAGAAATTTAATCTGCAAATTCTGTCCATATTCCTTATATTGCTAGGATTTTTTCTCCATACATTTCATTGCTATGTCTATTAGGAAAAGTTACATATTTGTTGTGCATAGAATCTTTTATTATATTAAAGTCTTTTTCTTTGTTTGAGTTGTTGCAAAATGCTTGGATTTTAATTCCTTCATATAAATATTATGATCCTTGTTTCTTTAGGTTTGTTTTTATTTGGTAAATCATTGTGTACCTCTTTACACTTGTTTTTCAGTTTCTGTTTCTTTCAGGCAAGATTGCCTTGTAGATGGTACATTGCTGTTTTTTATTTCTAGTTGTATTATCACCGTGTCTAAAATTTTTCTTTCAGAGCTTATCACATCCTCATTTATTATTTTAAGAGATAAATATGGTCTTTTGTCTTCTTATGTCATGTTTATTTTGCTATTCCCTTTGCTTTTGTGCTTTTGTAATATGGTGTGTGGCTTTTTGCCTAACCTCCACCTGAGAAAATTCATGTGTATTGTGATTTTTAGTGCCTTACCAACATAAAAACTGAAAATTGCATGTTTAAACCTGTGTTTATTAGTTTATCAAATTTAGCATTAGTGACTCTAGTCATGAAAAATGGGGAACATAGCACACTTACACTTTGCCAATCAAATGTTTTTGTTCTTGAGCTTCTTTACGGCATATTTTTAGTGGCCATTTTCTTAGTTTACCACCTTCTCATTTGTATATATTATTTAATGTCTTTTCGAATTTTGTTAATTGTAGTACACTTTATATTAAAACATTCTGTTGTGACTTAATTACAGATATTATTTCTAATTAATTTTGGATTTAAATGTATTGAAACTCCACCCACAGGCCATTTTATGGCATGATTTTCCCATTTGGGGAATATTTATTCCTCATTTCCTTGTAGTTAATTGGATATAATGTATGCATATTTTTAAGATATACACCAAACACTAAAAATTGTTCCTTCTTGCATACTTGAGGATATGATTCTGTTTTCTTCAAATTTAAAAGACAATCTGGTTACATGTTTATTTTCTGTCAGAACTCTAGATGTGCGTCATCACCTCAAGACATATAATACTGATATAAAAAAGCCTATGATCATTCTTTGTGCATATGTGTGTATTTTCTTTAAGTTACTTGTTTCTTCTCCCTGAATACACTTGTTAAATTCTTTCTTTATTGTTGAATTTCATTAAATTTATTATAATATTGTCCTGTGTTCAACATTCACTATTAATTTTTTTTTTTTTTTTCTGAAGCAACTTGATTTCTTTTTTCTACAGACCTAGTTTTTCTTACATTTCAGGGAAGTTTCTTTCTTTGAAATTTTTAATCTAATTTCAATCTTTTTTAACTTCTTAAAAAAAGTTATTATCCAGCTATTGGAACTCAGTTCTCTGTTATAGTTTCATGATCCCATCACCTCTCTTCTTATCTAGTAGAGCGTATATGTAAGGATCATTAGCCAAGTAAAAACCGAAATACTGCTGTATAAATTTGGGAAGCCACCCATCAAAATTCAAGATTTCTGATAAACAATTGGTGGTGAATACAGTATTGAAGCTGGCCTAAGTCTTCCTAGCCCTTTTTCCTAAATTGGAAAGAACAAGTTAACAGGAAGAAGGTTTTACTGTAAAGAGAACAGCAGTTGTGCTTTACATGCACTTCCTTTAAACAGAAGGAAAAACAGGGAGCAACATGGAACATGCTGAGGTTGTGTTCAAGAAGCAAAAGAAAAACTAGCAAGAGGGCTGTCTTTGGAAGAGGTACTTCAACTCATTAATAAAACAGAGATTATTGTGCATAATCTGTTCACCAACCAGATTAGCCACACTTAACTTGTGGTGGCACAATTAAGGAGCTACAAACAGGTGCCATAACGTGGCCTATGAGACTACAACTGGAAAGAAAGAGTGAAATGTACTCTTTGTAAATGTTGAAACAGAAAGAGAAGGGGAAGAGGAGCAAACACCATCATACTTATGTAATATTTATGTAACAAATAACTTGAAAAATATTAACATATAATTTTCTATGCCTTTGAATTACGTATAATTTTCTGAAAATATTGCCTATGTCTTACTCCAATTTTGTATTAGGTAATTTGTTCTTCATGCTGGTTTTAGAGAAGTTGAAATTTGATACTGCTTTTTCAGCTAAAATTATTTTTAAATTAACATGGATCAGATTTCATGTCATTCTATATTTTTTGTTTTGTATTATTAATACTCAAAATTTGAAATTATAATAAAATTTATTATTTTAATTCAGCTATTATATATTTTCTTTTACAATGACTGTGACTGTGTTTGTCATATACATGATTTTCTTTCACTTTCTATTATTTTTCTCTACCAAGTATTAATTTTTGCATTGGTGTCATGCTGGTTTATCTTTTTTTTTTTTTTTTTTGAGACAGAGTCTCACTCTGTCGCCCAGGCTGGAGTGCAGTGATGCAATCTCGGCTCACTGCAAGCTCCGAGTCATGGGTTCAAACGATTCTCTTACCTCAGCCTCCCAAGTAGCTGGGACTACAGGTGTTTGCCACCATGCTCGGCTAATTTTTTGTATTTTTAGTAGAGACGGAGTTTCACTGTGTTAGCCAGGATGGTCTCGATCTCCTGACCTTGTGATCCACCCACCTCCACTTCCCAAAGTGCTGGGATTACAGGCATAAGCCACCACGCCCGGCATTTTGGTTTTTTTTTTTTTCTTCTTAAGTTACAGAATTCCAAAAAGAACTCACTCTCTGTTTAAGAATGATGTTAGTAATGTGAGATGTTTTTTAAAAAATTATTATTTTTATTTCCCAACTCCTCTTCTTCGTCCCCCTCTCTCAGAAGTATCCTTTAGTCTTAAAGGAATTAAATTTTAAGTATGAGAATTGGTGGGTTGTATACATTGTTTAGCCATTTATTTGATTGAGGAGTACAGAAAAGAAGCTGAGACTACTAGTGAATTTTACCATCAAGCAATTTCTCTTTAAATTTATTGAATACTCTAACCAAATGGGCTTCTTCCACTATTCTCACTCCTGTGACTGGCAGAGAGTTGAACACCTGGATGAAAGCTCAGACCTCTACAGATATGTAAACATGTGTCTTTGCTCATGTTATTTTGGTCAGAAGTTACAGTGTACAGTTTCTTTTATATCAGGATTTTCCCTGAGGGGAGAAAATCAATTGAAAATACAATATGACTTGTCTAGGAAGTTTATATATTAAATATCTCTTCCCTCAACTTGCCATTTTATTGTCATAGAATTAACTCTACAAGATGTTTTCCTTTTTTCTCCTGTAAACTGTTCAATCCACAGTCTCATCTCTCCAGCTAGGAGCTCTTAGTAGACTACTTTATAACTCCCTTTCTTGTCTACCATACCATGCATTCTTCCCAAATGGAGATATGTCTACCGATACCCAGAGCCTTTCAATTTGGTCCAAATTTTTTTGTAGCTGACCAATACACTTCTGAGTTGACTCTATGAGGTTATGGCACTTCTTAAGCATAGAGGCAGTTTTTGTCTCTACTTTTTATTCACTTCAGTAGGTTTCAGGCAGGAAGGCTATGAAAATGTCAATTTCTTTTGCCATCTTTCACTGAATTCTCTGCATTAAATTTTTATTTTTCTAAAGCATTAGAGAAATGTGCATGAACTGCACAAGTTGAATGTGACAGCAAAGTGCACCTGACCTTGGCTAGATGCCAGAATGTCAGGCACATTCATGTCTTCTCTAGCTGAAGGGAATGGCACTATGGGTCTGCACCAGTAAATTCAATGCTACCACTTGTCTTGCAGCACAGTGACTTTTACACTCTCTTGTTGAATGCAGTTAATTTAAGAAGGCCATTCCTTAAAGTGTGTTTTGTAATTTTAAAACGTCATTCTTCATAGCTGAAAGGAAATGTTTGGACTTAAAGTGCACAGGCTCTCAGAAATCACAGGTTCAAATCTAGATCGGGTTAACTCCTAAAGTAGATACAGTATCTTACATGCAGCTTATTTTGTAGGTTTCTTAGCAACTAAAGTCAAGTCTTTACTTTGTTGACCTTTAAGATCCAAGATCAATTTTCCTAATAAAAGGTAGACCTTTGCTTTTCTAAAAAGTCACTGAAAACCTATACCAACCTGAGATACCAGATTATATGTTCTGGTCACCCTCAGAAGAATAAAGTTTATTTGTTGACATAAAAACACCAACAGCAATATTGCCTTCCTTTCCCAGTGATAACAACCTTTAGATATGGTGAGGTCATTATTGTCACCCACCTTTTTGAGAATTCAAAATGTTTAAAGCCCTCAATACACGTATCACCACACTCAGGAAACTTAAAACAGTGTGATGTATGTAAGTAAATAGTAACAGTAATAGTAATCAGCTAACGTGAATTTAATACTAACTTTGTACCCGACATTGTATTTCAAATTGGATTATATTATTTTGATTGTAATACAGCCTTTAAAAGTAGACATAATTATTATCTCCTTATTTCAAAGGGTGTAACTTAGATTTAGGAAAATAAATACCTTTGTTTAGGTAGATTCATCTAATGTATAATATTAACATTATAAATTAGTGTATTATATTCTGGAATTTTGCTAAATGAGTAGATTATAGCTTCTCTTGTTACAGGGGGGAAATGAAGACTATGTGAGATGATGGATATGTTAATTTGTTTTGCCATAATATTCATATTTTACATACACACACACACATTTACCATGTGTCTTATAACATTGTGTTGTATACCTAAAATGTATACAATAAAATTTATTTTAAAAATTAATAGCATTTTAGGGACCTGTAGGAAAAAAACCCAAAAGAGCCAATATTCACATTATAGGTGTACTATAAGGAGATGCAAAAGAAGATGGTGTTGAAATAAATAATATAAAAAAATGGCTAAAACCTTTTCAAATTTAATGAAAGATATGACATACAAATATATCAAATTAAGAAAATCATCAGCAGATAAACCCAAAGGAATTCAGGGCAAGACATATTATTAAACTGCTGAATACTAAAGACGAAGAAAAAAATCTTCAAAACATCCAGAAAGAAATGTCATATTGCCATTAATAAGAAAATAATTCAGAAGACAGTGAATTTCTTATCAGAAACTATGGAGAGCAAAAGAAAATGTCAATATCTTTTTTAATGCTTAAAGAAAAGAATTATCAATTACAAATTCTGTTTGATGAAACTATCCTTAAAGAATGCGTGAGAAATAAAGACACCCTTGTCAATAGCATATCTACCTTTAAGTATGGGCTATAAGAAGTTCTTTAAAGATAAAGGAAATGACAAAAGAAATAATATCGAAGTGTCAGAAAGAAAGAAGGAATGATGAAAAGAGCAGTAATATAAGAGCATGAAATAGACCACCCTTTTCAAATGTCTTTTGTATATTATATTTGATGATAGAAACATAACTTGTTAATACCACTTAATATTCATGGTGATTATATTTAAAAGCAACATGTTGAAAAGAGCTAAATGGAAGTAAGACTTTCTACACTTGACTCAAAGTAGTAAAATTTTAATGCAACTAGACTAATAATCACACATTTATATCAGAATACCAGGAGCAATGACTGTAAAAACAAGAGTATGCAAAGATACACACTCAGAAGCACAATAAACAAATCAAGGTGGAATCCTCAAAATATGCTCATGTAATTTGTATGAAAGTAAAAAAATAAAAACAAAAATGAGAACCTGAGGAAGCAAAGAGAAAAGTTTAAAATAAAAAAGGTAGACTTAAAGCACTAATATATCAATAATTACTTTCTATGTAAAGTACAATAATACATCAACCAAAAGACAGATATTGACAGAGTATAAAACAAAGCACATGACCTAATCATATGCTGTTTATAACAAAGGCACTTTAAATTCAATTAGTTTGGTAAGTTGAAAAAACATATATAGCAAATATTAATTAAAAAAAAAAGCAAGAGGCTATGTTACTATCCGATAAAGTAGAATTCAGAGCAGAGAAAAGTACTGAAGACAACAAATAATGTTATATAGTTATAAAGAAATCTACCCTGAAGATATAATGATTCTAAATGTTTATACATTGAACATCAGAATCTCAAAATACATGAAATGAAAGTAAATAGAATGGAAAGGAGAAAGTGGCAAATTCATAATTGTAGTTGATGATTCCAACAACTTCCTTTAAGCAACTGATGGAGTTAACAGACAGAAAATCAGCAAGAATATAGAAAGCTGGAAAACAACATGAAATAATTTCATGATATACATAATAACCCAATAACAAAATAGATGAGAATCCCTGACCATGCGGGGATTTATGATACATTTAAAAAAGAGGAAGTCTGAAGGGAAATTAAAAATGACATATATTTTAAGTAGCGAGGAATAAATCACAAGTTAAATTGAATTTTGTTTTTCTTTTGCCAAAAGAGAATGAAAATACTGTCTATCAAGATTTGTGGATGCAGCTGAAACAATGTAGGAAGAAAATTGTTGTGCTAGATGCTCATATAAGAAAAAAAAGAAACATCTCAAAACAGTGACTTAAGCATTTATTTTAAGAAACTTGAAAAAGGACAGCAAATCAAATTCAAAGTAAGTTAAAAGAAAGATATAATAAGTGGAAATCAAAATAAAACAAGGATTAAAAATAATGAAAATTTGTAAAACAAAAAGCTGTTTTTTTAAAGAAGATAAGTTAATATACATCTAACTAGCTGATCAAAAAAGTAAGATAGAAGATAAAATTAGCACTATCACAAATAAAATAAGAGATCACACCAGAGAAAACACCAAAAACAATTTCAACAAAAGCCAAGATTGACAAATGGGATCTAATAAACTAAAGAGCTTCTGCACAGCAAAAGAAACTAGCATCAGAATGAACAGGCAACCTACAAAATGGGATAAAATTTTTGTAATCTACCCATTTTACAACGTCTCATATCCAGAATCAACCAGAAACTTAAACAAATGTACAAGAAAAAACAAACAACCCCATCAAAAAGTGGGCAAAGGATATGAACAGGCATTTCTCCAGAGAAGGCATTTATGTGACCAACTAACATGTGAAAGAAAGCTTATCACTGATCATTAGAGAAATGCAAATCAAAATCACAGTGAGATACCATTTCACTCAAGTAAGAATGGCGATTATTAAAAAGTCAGGAAACAACAGATGCTGGCGAGTCTGTGGAGAAATAAGAATGCTTTTACAATGTTGGTGGGAGTGTAAATTACTTCAACCATTATGGAAGAGAGTGTGTCAATTCTGAAGGATTTAAAAACTGAAATACCATTAGACATAGCAATCCCATTACTGGGTATATACCCAAAGGATTATAAATAATTCTACTATAAAGACATACACACACGTATGTTTATTGCAGTACTCTTTGCAATAGCAAAGACTTGGAACCAACCCAAATATCTACCAATGATGAACTGGGTAAAGAAATTGTGGGACATATACACCATGAATACTATGCAGTCATAAAAAAAGATGATATCATATCTTTTACAGGGACACAGATGAAGCTGGAAGCCATCGTTCTCAGCAAACTAACACAGGAATAGAAAAATAAGCACTGCATATTCTCACTCACAAGTAGGAGTTGAACAGTGAGAACACATGGACACAAGGAGGGAAACTACACATACCAGGCCTGTCGACGGTTGCAGGTCAAGGGGAGGGAGATCATTAGGAAAAACACCTAATGCATGCAGTCTTAGAACCTAGATGACAGGTTGACAGGTGCAGCAAACCACCATGGCACATGTATACCTACATAACAAAACTGCACCTTCTGCACATATATCCCAGAACTTAAACTAAAATATAAACAAAATTTTAAAAAGAAGATAATAAGGAAATATTTTGGAAATGTTGTGCCAAGTAAGATAAAATGGACAAGTTGCTTAAAATACCCTGCTTGCCAAAATCAATCCAATAATTAATAAAAATATAAAATGTTGTATTTTCAGTGAGTTTAATTAATAATGTAAAACTTTCCCTAAATTAAATGACTGATATAATGTTACTGGTGAACTCTTAGTTTTTACAAAATAAATAATATTATACAAGCAGTTTAAAAGTTAGGAGAGTAAAAAAACATATTCAAAACTTTTTAAAATGTGGCTATTACTACAATAGCAAAACCAGAAAAAGCTATTATATACAGAAACTACAGCAACAATAACTATAAACCAGTCTTTCTTGTAAACATAGATGCAAATGCCCTTAATAAAAGCTTGGAAAATAATGTTTATTCACATATTGAAGGATATCATCATGACTAAGTAGGGTAGTTCCAGTAATGCAATACTGGTTTAAACATTTAAAAATAAAAGGTGATAACAGAGTAAAAGACAAATATCATACAGTCATCTCAATATATTCAGAGAAGACATGCAAACAATTTGAAAGCCATTGGTGGAAAAAAGAACAATTTGCAAATTTGTAATAAAAGAGCATCTCAATCTGATAAACAGCATCTATAAAAATCTATAACTAACATCACAGCTAAGTTTTATTTTTAAAATCTGGAAAAAGAAATCCAAGGTTGTTCTTCTGATCACTTTTATTTAGTACCTTACTAGGGGTCTGTGATGGTTAATACTGAGTGTCAACTTGATTGGATTGAAGGATGCAAGGTATTGATCCTGGGTGTGTCTGTGAGGGTGTTGCCGAAGGAGATTAACATTTGAGTCAGTGGGCTGGGAAGGGCAGACCCACCCTTAATCTGAGTGGGCACCATCTAACAGCTGCCAGTGTGGCTAGAATATAAAGAAGGCAGAAAAACATGAAAAGTCTAGACTGGCCTAACCTCCCAGCCTACATCTTTCTCCCATGATGGACCCTTCCTGCCCTGGAACATTGGACTCCAAGTTCTTCAGTTTTGGGACTCTGACTGGCTTTCCTTGCCCCTCAGCTTGCAGATGGCCTATTGTGGGACCTTGTAATCATGTAAGTTGATACTTAATAAACCCTGCTTTATATGTTTTATATCTATCTCTCTCTCTAGTGGACCCTGACTAATACAGATTTTGGTACCAGGAGTGGCTCCAGAGGAAATGAATATTAAGAATAGAGTTCCTTCATTTGTTTGAGGGTTTCTGGAGTTGGCCGCTTCATACAATTAGATCCAAAAATGCTAAAGACTCTACTTCTACAGTATGGAGAACACTGATAATTCTTGGTGTTAACTGTTTAAAGAGTTATGCAAAATAAATGCATTTGACACTCCTAATTCACTGCTCATGAGAGGCAAGGAGCTTAGTGACTCTGTACATAATACCTTTGAACATATGTGGAGAACCAAGGAACATAATGATGCTGGTTGGTTGCTCCTAAGTTCAGTGGACAAATTGATGAAAGAAAATGAACTCAGGGATTCTAACTCTTCAGAAGCAGATACTGAGCCTCAAATGTGCTAAGATTGCCCTGAGTGAGAGTTTCATCTTCTGCAGAGAAAGAGTTGAAATTGTGGAAACACAGACACAAGTTCTTATCATGCGAGTGGCTGACCTGGAATGAAAGGTGCATGCACAGCCTCACCAGATGTCTACTGTTGAAGTGAGGGTGTTAATTGGAAAAGAATAAGGCTCTGCAACTTGGAATGGGGATGTGTGGGAGGACTCTGATAAAGCTAGGGACACTGAGCTTGTAAACGCAGATGAACCTTTTTTCCAGAAGAAACGGCTTCCCCATTCCCAGTAGTGGCAACATCCCCTCTCCAGTTTATACTGTCATCAGTCCTTCCACCTTTGTCTGAGGAGACAAACCCTGTGCTGCCTGAGCCAACAGTCAGGGCATACCCTGAGGCAGTTGCCAAGCAAGATAATGTTGATTTCCCACAGGAGCTACCCCCAACACCCTTATTTGCTTCTAGACTATAACTAGACGGAAGTCCTGCCACGCCCCTAGAGATGAGGTTGAGAATGTGACCCATGAGGAGGTGAGCTAACTTGAAAAGAACATCTTGAGTTTTCTAATTTATATAAACAGAAATATGGAGAACAGGCATGGGAATGGATATTAAGGTTGTGGGATAATTGTGGAAGGAACATAGAATTGGATCAGACTGAAATCATTGATTTGAGCCCATGAAGTATGGACACTGCATTTAATATTGCAGCTGTGCGTTTAAAAAAAAAAAAGGTTCTAATAGTTTATTTGCTTGGTAAGATGAAATATGGATTAAAAGATGGCCCACTGTGAGCGAGCTGGAAATGTCTGATCTCCCTTGGTTTAATGTATATGAAGGGATCCAAAGGCTTAAGGATATTGGGATGTGGAGTGGATTAGTCACTTTAGACATACTCATCCCAGCTGGGAGGATTCAGAAGATATACCCTTGACCAATGCCTCATGAAATAGATTTGTGAGAGCAGCACCTGTCAGATCTAATAGTGGGAATCACACTCACTCAACTACAAAATTATTCAATACATTGGGAGCAATTGGATCCTGAGGTAGCAAGGACCAAGTGGTGGCACTCAACCACCAAAGGCAAGGTGGGCATAGGTACCATAATGGACAGCAGATACAAAGCAGCAATCAGAATAGTGTTAGTCATATAGAGCTCTGGCATTGGCTAATTAATCATGGTGGTTGTTCCTAGACATGAAACTGATAAGAAGCCTACTGCATTTCTACTTAATTTACATGAGCAGAAAACTTCTAGGTCGAATTGGCAAAAGACAAATTTGAATTATAAAAACAGAATCATGGCCCCTCAGCGAATTTCCAAATTTGAGCCAGTTTACAGACCCCGAACCCCTTGAATGAAGGAGAGTCTGGGTCCCCTTGAGGAAGGACCTCACTACATCACCAAAAATTTATGCTGTTAATCTTTTTCCCATCCTTTCCCAAGGAGACCTCTGCCCTTTAACCAGGGTAACTGTGCATTGGGGAAAGGGAAATGATCAGATATTTCAAGTACTACTGGACACTGGCTTTGAGCTGATGTTGATTCCAGGGGACCCAAAACGTCACTGTAGTCTTCCAGTTAAAGTAAGGGCTTATGGAGGTCAGCTAATTAATGGAGTTTTAAATTAGATCACTGGACTCATCCTGTGGTCGTTTCCTCAGTGCCAGAATGCACAATTGGCGTAGACATACTTAGCAGCTGGCAGAACCCCCACATTGACTCCCTTACTGGTAGAATGATGACCATTATGGCGGTAAAGGCCCAATGGAAGCCATTAGAGCTGCCTCTACAGAGAAAAATATTAAATCAAAACCAATATCACATCCCTGGAGGGATTTCAGAGATTAGTGCCACCATCAAGGATTTGAAAGAAACAGGGGTGGTGATTCTCATCACATCCCCATTCAACTTTCCCATTTGGCCTGTTCAGAAGACAGATGGATCTTGGAGAATGACAATGGATTATTGTAAGCTTAACCAAGTGATGACCAATAGCAGCTGCTGAACCAGATGTGGTTTCATTGCTTGAACAAATTAACATATCTCCTCGTACCTGATTTGCAGTCATTGACTTGGGAAATGCCTATTTTCTCCATTCGTGTCCATAAGACTCACTGGAAGCAATCTGCCTTCAGCTAGCAAGGCCAGCAATGCACCTTCACTGTCCTACCCCAGGAATATAACAACTCTCCAGCTTTGTGTTGTAATCTTATTTAGAGAGAACTTGATTACTTTTCACTTCCACAAGATATCACATGGTGGATTACATTGATGATATTATGCTGATTGGATTCAGTGAGCAAGAAGTAACAAACGCACTGAACTTATTAATGAGACATATGAGTGCCAGAGAATGGGAAATAAATCTGATTAAAATTCAGGGACCTTCAACCTCACTAAAATTTAGGGACCTTCAACCTCACTAAAATTTCTAGGGGTTCAGTGGTGTGTATCCTGTGGAGATATTCCTTTTAAAGTGAAGGATAAGTCACTGCATTTCGTCCCTCCTACAACCAAGAAGGAGGCACAATACCTAGTGGGCCTGTGCGTTTTGGAGGGCAACAGGTCCCGGCTGCTCTGCAAGCTGCTTTGCCACTTGGGCCATATGACCCAGCAGATCCCATATTGCTTGAGGTGTCAGTGGCAGATAAGGATGCTGTTTGGAGCCTTTGGCAGACTCACATAGGTGAATCACAGTGGAGGCCTCTAGGGTTTTGGAACAAGGACCTACCATCTTCTGCAGATAACTACTTTCCTTTAAGAGACAGCTCTTGGCCTGTTACTAGGCTTTGGTGGAAAATGAACGTTTGACTATGGGTCATCAAGTCACCATGTGACCTGAACTTCCTGTGATGAACTGGGTGCTTTCATACCCATCTAGCCATAGAGTGTGTCGTACACAGCAACATTCCATCATCAAATGGAAGTGGTATATACATGATCGGACTTGAGCAGTTCCTGAAGGCACAAGTAAGCTACATGAGGAAGTGGCTCAAATGCCCGTGGTCTTCACTTCTGTCACCCTGCCTTCTCTCCCCTAGCCTCATGGGGACTTCCGTATGATAAATTTACAGAAGAAGGGAAGACTAGGACCTGGTTCACAGATGGTTCTGAACGATATTTAGGCACCACCTGAAAGTGGACAGCTACAGCACTACAGCTCCTTTCCAGGATATCCCTGAAGGACAGTGGTGAAGGGAAATCTTCCAGTGCCTCTGTTGTGGACTTTGCATGGAAGGAGAAATGGGAAGATGTGCAATTATATACTGATTCATGGGCTGTTGCCAGTGGTTTGGCTGGATGGTCAGGGACTTGGAAGAAGCATGATTAAAAAATAGGTGACAAAAAATTTGAGGAAGAGATATGTGAATGGACCTCTCTGCATGGTCAAAGACTGTAAAGATATTTGTGTCCCATGTGAGTGACTTCAGCAGAGAAGGAATTTAATAGTCAAGTGGCTAGGATGACCCATTCTGTGGACACCAGTCAGTCTTTTCCTGCAGCCACCCCTGTTATTGTCCAATAGGCCCATGAACAAAGTGGTCATGGTGGCAGGGAATGGAAATTAAGAATGGGCTCAGCAACATAGGTTTCACTCACCAAGGCTGACCTGGGTATGGCCACTGCTGAGTGTCCAATTTTCCAGCAGCAGAGAACAACACTGAGCCCATGATATGGCACCATTTTGTATGATGATCAGCCAGACACTTGGTGGCAGTTGATTATATTAGACCTCTTCCATCATGGAAAGGGCAGAGGTTGGTCCTCACTGGAATAGACACTTACTATGGATATGCATTTGCCTATTCTGCACACAATGTTTCTGCCAAGACTACCATCTGTGGACTTATGGAATGCCTTATCCACCGCCAAGGTATCTCACACAGCATTGCCTCTGACCAAGACACTCAGTTTATGGCAAAGCAGTGCAGCAGTGGGCTCATGCTCATGAAATTCACTGGTCTTACCATATTCCCCATCATTGTGAAGCAGCTGGATTGATAGAATGGTGAAACGGCCTTTGGAAGTAACAATTATAACACCAACTAGGTGACAATACTTTGCAGGGCTGGGGCAAAGTTATCCAGAAAGTAATGTATGCTGTGAATCAGAGTCCAATATATGGCACTGTTTCTCCCATAGCCAAGATTCATGGGTCCAGGAATTGAGGGGTAGAAGTGGAAGTGACAGCGGTCACCACCACCCATAGTGATCCACTAGCAAAATTTTTGCTTCCTGTTCCCAGGACATTACATTCTGCTGTCCTAGACGTCTTAGTTTCAGAGGTAGGAATGATGCCACCAGAAGACACAACCATGATTCCATTAACTGGAAGTTAACATTGCTGCCTGGAAACTTTGTGCTCCTCCTACCTTTAATTTAACAGGCTAAGAAGAGAGTTACAGTGTTGGCTGGGGTGATTGACCCAGACTATCAAGATGAAATCAGTCTGCTACTCCACAATGGAGGTAAGAAAGAGTATACATGGAATACAGGAGATCCATTAGGGCATCTCTTAGTATTACCATGCTCTGTGATTAAGGTCAAAGAGAAACTACAACAGCCCAATCCAGGTAGGACTACAAATGGCCCAGACCCTTCAGGAATGAAGGTTTGGGTCACTCCACCACGGAAAAACCACAACCTGCTGAGGTGCTTGCTGAAGGCAAAGGGAATACAGAATGGGTAGTAGAAGAAGATGGTCATCAATACCAGCTACAACCACATGACCAGCTGCAGAAACAAGGACTGTAATTGCCATAAGTATTTCCTCCTTCTTTTTATTTTTTTGTTAAAAACATGTTTGTGCAAGTATACACTTGTATGAAGAAAATATCTTTATTTTATTTTCTTTTTCCTTTATCTTGTGACCTAAGATTTATTGACGTCATATAAGCATTTAAATATTGTTAACTTTATATAATAGTATTTGGGTTGAGAATTGGTACGTTTTTGGTTGCACAAAGGATAGTTATGTTAGGCACAATTATGACCTTATTATTGTCTCTATTTGAAGATTATGTATTATCTCAGGAGATGTGTATGGGTTCAATTTGACAAGGGAACTTTTGAGGGTTAATACTGAATGTCAACTTGATTGGTTTGAAGAATGCAAAATATTGATCCTGGCTGTGTCTGTGAGGGTGTTGCCAAAGGCGATTAACATTTGCGTCTGGGGTCTAGAAAAGGCGGACCCACTCAGGACCCAATCTGGCAACTGATTAGATGATTAGGGTATCATCTAATCAGTTGCCAGCACAGCTAGAATATAAAGCAAGCAGAAACACTTGAAAAGACTAGACTGGCCTAGCCTCCAAGCCTACATCTTTCTCCCATACTGGACCCTTCCTCCCCTGGAATATTGGGCTCTAAGTTCTCCAATTTTGGGACTCTGGCTGGCTTTACTTGCTCCTCAGCTTGCAGGCAGCCATTTTGGGACCCTTTGATCACGTGAGTTAATGCTTAATAAACTCCTCTTCAGATATATATCTATCCTACTAGTTCTGTCCCTCTGGAGAGCCCTGACTTATACAGGGTCCTTAGCTAGAGAGATAAAGTGTACACAAAAAAAGGAAGTTTTATTAATAAGAAAACAATTATAACACTTGTCTATATGCAGACAACATCATAATCTAGAAAGAAAATCCTAAGGATTCTATAATAATATTACTAGAACTAAAAACTTCATTTCACGAGACATAAAAAATACAAGGAGAGTATAAAAATAAACCTTACTTTTCATATACAATACTAGTACCACTTAAATTAGCAGTTTAAACTTGAAATACTTAATTTTAAAAAACACATAATACCTTTAAATTGAGAACTAGAAAACAATGCATGCAGAAATTAAAGAAACCCTAAACAAAGGGAAAGATGTGTTATATTTGAGAGATGGGAGGGTCGGTATTTCAAGATGTCAATTCTTACCAAATTGATACATGGATTCAACATAACTCTAACTGTAATAAAATCCCAGCATTTGATTTTCTTATAAACTCTGAAATACTGAAAATTTACAAGACAATGTAACAGACCTATAATGAGAGCAAGACAATCTTTAAAAGGGAAACATTAGTTAAAGAATTTACATGATCTGTTTTCAAGAATTGCTATAAAGCTACAGTAATATAAGATTCTCAAATATTTTAGTCTCAAGACTCTTTTGCACTTTTAAATATTTTTGGAAATCCTAAACAGGTTGTTTTCTGCTGTTTATGTAGAGATACCATATGGAAAATTAAAGCTGATAAATTAAAAATTATATTCATTAATTTATTTTAAAATCAAATTAATCCACGATAAGTTAAATAAAAATTGTTTTTTAAAAAAGTATATTTTTTCAAACAAAATATAGTGAAAAGAACAGCATTGATTTACATTTTTTAAAAACCCTTTAATGTCTAGCTTAACAGGAGGACAATTTCTGTTCTGTCTTCAACCTATTGAAATGTATTTTGATTGAATTACGTGAAAAACATCAAGCCCTGCACAGCTATTTAGTGGGTAGAATGGTAGTATTTTAAGTCTTTTAATATGATGGTAGATATTATTTGTAATATATCACCAAATCTAGACAAGTATAAGCTTCTGAAAGATTAATTACAATGTATACTCTAAAGGCATGTCAAAGAATACTTTATACTCTTTTAAAATCTAAACATATGACCAGGCGTGGTGGCTCACGCCTGTAATCCCAGCACTTTGGGAGGCCAAGGCGGGTAGATCGCGAGATCAGGAGATCGAGACCATCCTGGCTAACACGGTGAAACCTCGTCTCTACTAAAAATACAAAAAATTAGACAGGTTTGGTGGTGGGCGCCTGTAGTCCCAGCTACTCGGGAGGCTAAGGCAGGAGAATGGCGTGAACCTGGAGGCGGAGCTTGCAGTGAGCTGAGATCCGGCCACCTCACTCCAACCTGGGTGACAGAGCAAGACTCTGTCTCAAAAAAAAAAAAAAAATTCTAAACATATATTCACATTTTTATTTTGAACTGCTCTTTAATATCCATGCATACTTTGTAATATCATGCTGTAATCTAGGGTTTTTATTTGTTTGTTTGTAATGCTGCCTTCTTCCAGTTTTGTTTTGAGGCCCTGGTTTAGAGGTGAGTCAAGTCCCCTGTTTTTAGTGCTGCCTTCTCCAAGTTTTTTTTTGAGGCCCTGATTTAGAGGTGAGTCAAGTCCTCCTCTTGAGCAACTGATTAAGTCCTCACCTCAACCATAGTGCTTATTGGGCTCTCACACTGAAGGTCACTATGCACTTTCCCTATGCACCTGGGGTCCAGACAACTAGAGATAGCCTCCATGCCATAGAGCCTGATAAATTATTCAAATAAGCAAATCCACAGAAAGCATGGGAAACTTTGCTAACTCAAACACATTTACCATATATAATTTACCCCTACAGCTCTAATTTGCTATTATTATGTCCTTGGGCCTTGTGTGACTCTGCCTGATAGATTTTTCTTATTTGGAGCTGTAAGTATCCAAGTTATATTTTCCATGTATCCAAGTGTCTTCGTGTTTTGTTGCTTTAAAAAATCTTTAAATCTTATAAAACATGTACATTGTTCATTTGGTAAATATAGTTTGCTGAGTTATGTAAAATTTCCAAATGTTGACCAGTTTAATTTTACATTATAAATTAAGTTTATTAATATCATTAGCCATTTTATTAAAGGACTTTTAATATTGGGATGCTGTCAAAGTTCTGGAAAAAGTTTTCTAAAATTCTAATTTTCTCTTGAAAGCTTGAAATGTATTGTTGACCACAAAAACTTCCAGTTGTTTTCTTGAAGTAATAAATGCTTATTATATTTATATTGAAAAAAATTACCAAATACCCAAATCTACGTGATCATAATTTGCCTGTAGGATGTATATTATCTTTTCAAGTAAAATAGCATTCCATGAAAAAAGTAGCTAGGTCAGCTATGAACTTCAACCATCCCACAGGTTTTTTTTTGAGCCATTCATCATCTTTACATGCAGAACTTTTTAATGTGTACTTCCCATTTCACCACATGTAATTATATATATAAATGTTTAATATAAAGTTGAGTTTCTTTTTCATTTGCGAGTGTGTGATGGTAAAGATGCAATGGATATTAGTTCAGTTCTGTGCTATTCCCTCAATTTGAGCTAAACTAAGTGACAATCATTTTTGCTCGGCATTGCTTTTGTATCGTTGGTATATTGTAAACAAAGAACAAGGCAAATCATTTCTTAATATTACAAAGACTTCATGGACTTCACAAAGTTTCTGGGGTAACCCCAAAAAGCTCCAAACTTTTAGAATCACTTATATAGTTTTGAAAGTCATTTACATAGACATATATAGCAGTACAGCAGAATACAGAGTCCAGATATACACTCTGACCTATTTTCAACAACGGTGCCAAAATGATTCAATTAAAAACAGATTCTTTTCAACAAAGCCTGGTTAATTAAGTAGCTATCTGTATATTTCACAACACTTTCCTCTTACCTCACACAATTCATAAAATAGAACTTAAAATGAATCAAAAACCTAAAGTGAGAATGCATAGAAGAAAATTTTTGCAAACTGGGGTAGGCAGAACTTTTCTTATTAGAATACCAAAGCTCAAACCAAAAAAAGAAAAAATAAATAAATTAGATTTTAATACAATTTAAAATTACTTCATTTCAAAAAACACAATGAGGAAAACAACTAGACATACCACAGAAGAAGAAAATATTCCTCACACATATGTATAACAAAAAACTTTTATTCAAAGCCTGTAAAGGAATTTTACAAATCAATAATACGGTAAATAATCAAATAAAAATGGGGAAAAGGCTTAGACACTTACAAAAGAAGGTGACCAAAAAGTGCATCATCCAAGGTCAGGAGTTCGAGATCAACCTGGCTAGTATGGTAAAACCCCCATCTCTACTAAAAATACAGAAAAATTAGCTGGGCGTGGTGGCGGTCTCCTGTAATCCCAGCTGCTTGGGAAGCTGAGGCAGGAGAATCGCTTAAACCCGGGAGGTGGAGGTTGCAGTGAGCTGAGATGGCACCGTTGCACCCTAGCCTGGGCAACAAGAGTAAAACTCCATCTCAAAGAAACAAAATGAAACAAAAAAACAAAACAAACAAACAAAAAGAAATAAAGTAGCTCCCCTCACCTCAATTATTTTTCATACATTTTGGTTCCAGTTTGTACAGTTTTTTTACAATGCATCTCCAGGATAAATATTTTCCTTGTGTTTACATTTCCCTACATGGTTTTTTTTGCTTTGTTTGCTTGTTTGCTATTTTAAATTTTAAATTAGAAGAAAGTTTAACTAGAAGAAACTAGTTTAAACTAGAAGAAACTACTTTCTTCCAGTTTAAAATAACAAGTACCAGTTTTTATATACTCTAATCTAAAGTAGCAGTTTTTGCATACTCTAACCTAAAGTACCAGGTTTTATACATCCTAACCATCACTGGGTACAAATATTAAATGGTTTTCTCCTAATCTAAAGGTTATATATTCTTTTTTTTTTTTTTTTGCAGTAAGTGGGCTCAATTTGGCATGCAGGATTCATGTTTATTGTCATTTTTTCCAGTCATGATAAAATTCCTAAGAAGAAATACTTCTTCAGTGTTGTTGGGAACAATGTTCAATTCACCCATAATCTGATATCCTTTAAAGCTGATAAAAGTGACATCTAGATAAATGCTCCCTTTCACTGGTGGGACAGAAGCTAAGTGACTTTTCACAGTTTTCTCTTTAGAGAAAGAGCAATTGAGTGACTTCGGTAGAGTTCTTGAGAGAGGTGCTGATTGCCTTGTGCTTTGAGCATCAAACATGAATATTGTTCATGAAAAGAACAATTTTTGCCAACACAGTCAAGTGCTATGGACTCTACTGAGTCCTTTGTTCAAGTTTTGAGTAGGTCACCCAAACTTTGACATTAAAGCTAGTAAAAAAGAAAGTGATTTATAAATAATTTTGTACCAATCATATGCAATAAAAGCTCATGTTGAAATAAGAAAAGTGGTCCCATCTTCTAACCATATATTAATGTGTACTTATTATCTCTATTAATAGTTTCATATTATGTACCTGAATTCCCATAATACATGTATGATAGCTGAAAAGACTTTGAGAAATTGTGCTAAAACCATGTAATTAACTACCACTCTATCTGAGAGCTGGTATTTGTGATTTCTTTAGTAGAGAACAGTTGATGTTCTAAATTTGTATTCTTATGATATTTGGTATTTTCTATGAAAGCCACTTCCCCATATTTTTCACTACCTATGTTTGTGAGGGCATGTAAAAATGAACTGTAGTAAGAACGAAATCGATAGAATAGGTTATTGCCTTTTAATTAGCTTCGATTTCCTGAGGGAAATCATTGAAATATATTAACAAAAATTGAGAATAACTAGATTTTATAAAGACAATATTAGAGACTATTTAAAAATGACTATCATGCATTCAGAAAGATTTATTAACACAAAAATATGTTTAAAAAGTATGTTCTATACACATATATAGGTTAATACATATCTTAAGTAAACTTGAAAAGAGGTTTGCTGCCTTTTTCTTTTCTCTCACCTTCTTCCTCTCTTTGATTATTAGAGTTTGATAAGAAAATAATCTCAGTGTTAGTATGATTAAGAAAGTGGATACAAGTGTGCATTACAAGAAAGTTAACTGGTTTCACATTATTTTCAATTTACGGTGTATTTTAATACACCGTAAATTAAATCTGAAATGAGATTTAAAAGTAGAGAGAGAATAGAAACTTTTCTCTGCTCTAAGGCATTTAGATATACTGTTCTCTCTGCCTAACACATTTTTCCCCAACTCTTTCCTAAATACCCCTAGACCAATCATAGCCTCTCATAGTATTTTGTGTATGTGTATCTTTCTTCTCAGAGCTACCTCCTATCCTTCTTTTGTTTGATTGCATATTTCATGGTCTCAATATTGAAGTTATGTTGTCCATATTTCTTTTTTAAAAGTCTGCCAGTTGGGTTTGGTCAGTAGGGGCTTTTGTGGAAATTTGGAGGATGGGATGGGAAGAAGGGTTTTCTCCTCCTCTTTCTCTGTCCTGACAAATATTTTTGCCAGTGAACATGTCTTGTGCAAGAATACAATTCCCACCAGGTGGCCCTGCCAATGGGCTCTTATAATTCCCCTTGCTCTATTAGTCAGTCTCTCCAATACGAAGAGTAATAGCAGTTTCCTGCTGTGGCTCATCTTAGGCTTACTCACAATCCCATTTCTGCCTTTTCTATACTTTCCTACTACATTTGTGATCAATTCTCCATATAAAATCTCCTCTTTTGAATTAGTTGAAATGAATATTGTTTTGCTGATTGAAATCTGACTGATATTGCTTCGTACTTTCCTTATAGGTAACACCAATCTC
The DNA here is from genome assembly GCF_002776525.5 of Piliocolobus tephrosceles. NCBI lineage: Eukaryota > Metazoa > Chordata > Mammalia > Primates > Cercopithecidae > Piliocolobus > Piliocolobus tephrosceles. The sequence continues at coordinate 118,341,655 of NC_045440.1, read as the reverse complement.
ACTTTTGCATACTTTTAAAATATTTCCTCCCAATGAGACTAAATTGTAGAAAAATGTAATGATGTTGGTCTTTTTCCCTTTTATATTTCCATTCCCTAGCAAAGGTCTCCACTCATAGAAATTAATGTTTGCTGGAGAAAGAAAGGAAAAATGAAACAATGAAAAATTAAGGGAGAAAGAGAAAATAAAGTAACTTCTGTTTTATATTTACAAAATAAAAGAGGATTTAAATCTCTGTAATTAAGGACAACATACTTTTCGCTTAATCACATAACTAAAATTAGGCATATACGTGGGGATGACAGAAGAAAATGATAAGGGTGAGTTTGTGATTGAAGAGGCAAAGTGGAAAATACAAGTATCTGTCTGCCTTAATTAAGAGACAGCAAAAATATTCTTTCTTGGAATATGTAAAAAAAAAAATTAGCCTGTTTTTAAAACTATCTTTATCTCTTAAAAAGGTTTCATAATTGGCAAATTTTTTTTTGTTTTTGTTTTGTTTTGTTTTGTTTTTTGCTGTTCAAGCAAACTCAAATCAAAACAAAGTATTCTCAGATCACACAGTGTCTGCTACATTCTGCTTCCCAGGTGCCTTGCCTGTAGAGGAGAGGTTGGAAAACTTTCTGCTACATCTACATTTCTCAGGGCCTTGTGAGAAATCTGAATTAGGAACTCATTTCAGTGGGAAAAAAGGTGGCAAATCTAACATATTTTGCAGGTGCAGAGTGCCTGTGAGCTAAGGAAGTAGGGAGACATCTGATCTTCAGGCCCTGGTTAAGTTGGTGTAACTCTGGAACAAGCATATGGATCTGTAACTTCCTGGCTATGGCAAACACAACTGTTTTCCACCTGAGCCTTTTCTGATATAAGATCTGTTAAAAGGGAAACTTTAGACAAATTAAATTGAACAGAGTTTATTTTATCCAAGAACAATGATTTGATTCCAGCAGTACTCAAAACTGGAAAATGTTCAGAGAGCTCCACTCAGCAGCAAGAGTAACAAGCTTTAAAGGGTGAAAGTGGAAGCAAAGTAGAGGAAGCACCTGGACTGACTACACTGAGACATCTGCCTTATTTGGGCATGTTCTGATCAGTTGGCTTCTGGTGATTGGCTGAAGTTTGGCAGTTTGTGATTGAAACGCAGCCATTTGTTATGAAACATATACTCCTAGTTCAGTTTTGGTTTGTTTACATACTAAGTTAGGTAGTTGTCTGTTATGTGGAAACTCAAAGTCCAGAGCCAGCCTCAGGCTAATGGCCTCCTGCTTATTTTATTTAACAGATATGAAGGTTGACTCTGAGACCTGCTGCTCCAACCCTATCAACAATTTGTAAACACTAGATTCTCAGAACTAAATTTGTTTGTGCTTAAAATGGCTAAAGTGTTTTCTGTTGCCCAGAGCCAAACCCTGTCTTTATAGGATCAGTTTGCATTATTATACCAATATCATAACAAAAGTAAATTAAAATTTATGTACACGTTTAATAGAGAATGAAGGCATTTTTGGAAGGAAATCAAAACATAAGATTCAAGTTGTAGATCTCTTGTTTGTTTTTTCTTTTTTAAATAAATCTGACAAGTAGTGGTGGAAAAGACATTTATTCAACACAAATTTGAGAACTGGACACTCACTGGGCTATATATTAAGAAAGCCTCTATGGTAATAAAAGTGTTAATTGATGAAAAATTTCCCTATTTTGGTCTACCTAAGTACCTCCAAAGTGACAACAGCCCCTCATTTAAGGTAGTGGTCACACAGATGTTGTCAAATGCACTAGGCATACAGTATCCACTGCACTTAGAGATTCCAGTCATCAAGAAAAGTAAAGAAGATGAATGAGATATATCAGAAAGCAGTCCCAAAATACTCACCTTCCTTGGGTCACTCTTCTTCACATGGCTTTACTGCAAGTGAAAAATACACTCCTTCAAAGTTAGGTATGAGCCCTTTCAAGATGCTGTCTGGATGGCCTTTCCTTACCAGTGATTTCTTATGAGACCAGGAGACCTCTGAATTGGTAAAGCGTGTTCCCTCTCTGGCTCGCATTCAACGGGAATTAACCCAACAAGCAGAAGCACAACCCCAAGAAATAGAACCACCTTTATTTAACCCAGATTTAGTACTGGTAAAAGCCTTCCCTTCTCTCTCTCTCTCCCTGAGCCCAAGCTAGGAAGAGTTCTGAACTGGCCTTCTTTTGACCCCCTCAGTGGTAAAAGTTACAGATATCAATTCCTGGATACATCACATTTGAGTCAAAATCTGGAAAGCTGAGAAAGCAATCCCTAACAGCCCAGAGGAACATCTTAAATATCAATGTGAAAAAATAGACCTTAAGCTGAAAATCACAAAAGATAATTAAATGAGTAATGGTTAGTCATCTTACTCAGTCCTACTTTTACCTTACCAGATACTTTCACTCATTTCTATTTTCCTTTTGAGATTTGCCATCAGATATTAGAACTTCTTTTTGAGGTATACGTGCAGGGAGATTTTAATTATTCATGGGATTGCATTTGTAACTTCATAGACCCCTAAAGGCAAATGTTATGTCTTAGCGAGTAAAATTTTAGGTGAAAATTATCTACTACAACACATTTGTGGGAATTATTATACTCACTCTACTATTTGCAATAGTGTTATACATGGTAGCGTCTTCTAACTAGAATATCAGACAGTTCCCATTGCAGTAGTATTTTGGTTAATTATTATTTTTATAGCAGGAATAATAATTACCAATTGGAAGTAAGCATGAAATTTTTATAATCACTGAGTCTGCCAGGAATTTTTATTGGGTTTTGTAATATGTCACACCCTACAAATGCAAAGAAAGTTAAAAACAAAAGAGATTTTATATAAGAAAGGATCTTGCATAGTAAATTCAGGTCCTAAAGAGAATAACTGATTGATTGAAAAGAGGAATGTTTATGAGAAATCAGAAAGTTAAAGCATATTGTAGATGGTCTGTGGAAGTTGTGAAAGAATTCATAATTCCAGGAAAGATTTAGCCATGGTTAACACTAAAGTTACTCTAGCCACCCAATAATGTATTTCTCCCAAACATATAACAAGTTATTAAAGATGACCTAGATCTAAAATTATCACCTAATGGCAAGTCAAGGGGAAAATATGTGTTTTTCTCAAAGAAAAATGTTGCTTTCATATCAATGCTGCTGGTAAAATACAACTACATCTGGTGGAGGCAAGCTGGTATTATAACTCATCAGAATGGCTGATAGGTATCAAACTCTACTCTCATGGTTGTAATCTATAGTACCCCCACTATTAGTGGTAATCTTAATACACATAACATTCAAAGAAAAATGTGTCTCTTCTTGCTTAGAAACAATCAATCTCCAAATGGTGCTGCAGATAGAATCAGGCATGGACATGCCTTTCTTCTGAGGACCCTTAGATCAACCCCACAAGGAGCCCTAGCTTCTGTTACCATATGATGCCCCTTTTTAGCAGGAAGTAGCCAGAAAGAGTCATCATCTAATACCCCCTAACAGCAGTTAAAGTTATCGCTCCAGAGGGAGGATTTATATATGAGTTGAAAAGAAAGTATTTAGGCAGTTAGTGAGGGTACACAAGTCCTCAGCAAGGTTTTCCTTTTAATAAAAGGCAGCCCACGAATTATTTTCTTTTCTAACGAATTGTAGCCTATAAAATCCAGCTGCAGTCATACAAAGAAGAGCTAGAAGCTTGCATGGATAAATGCTGTCAGCTATCCCAATACAAAAGGGGCTACATGGGGACTAGGAATGTCTACCATGGTGGCTTCATATTCTCTTCTCCTTGACAACCACGTGTGCAGTAGGGAGCAGACAACATGGTGCTGGCCAAGTAAAGACCCATTTGCATAATAAAAAGATTAGGGTTGGGTTGCCAGCTTCCTCATGCACTATGTAAAAGTCACATCTGGTGCAACCAATCTTTGGGCCCTATGTAAATCAGGCACTACCTCCTCAAGCCTGTCTATAAAACCCTGTGCACTCCACTTGGGCTGGAAGTGCCATTTGGGCACCCCTCTTTCTCACAGGAGAGAGAGCTACTCTCCTTTCTCTTTCTTTTGCCTATGAAACCTCCACTGCTAAAATCACATTTTATGTGTCAGTATACTCTATTTCCTTGGTGTGAGATGATGAACTTTGGCTATTTACCCCAGACAATGACACTGCTTCATTTGTAGGTGTGTGATCTTATTTCTGAGTTCTTTGTTTTGTTCCATTGGTCTATGTGTCTGTTTTTGTACCAGTACCATGCTGTTTAGGTTACTGTAGCCTAGTTTGTAGTATAGTTTGAAGCTGGGTATTGTGATGCCTCAAGTTTTGTTTCTTTAGCTTAGGATTCTCTTGGTTATATAGGCTTGTTGGATCCATATGAATTTAAAAATAGTTTGTCCTAATTCTGTGAAGAATACCAATGAGTAGTTTAACAGAAATAGCATATGGGTTTACGGCTGAATTCTATCAGTGGTAAAAATGTACATTTCTGTTGAACCTATTCCAAACAATTTCAAAAGAAAGGGCTCTTCTCTAACTCATCTTATGAGACTAGCATTATCCTGATGCCAAAACGTGGCAGAGAAACAGCAAGAAAAGAAAACTTCAGGTAAATAATTCTGATGAACACCGATGCAAAAATCCTCAACAAAATTCTGGTAAACCAAATCCAGCAGCACATCAAAAAGCTTATCCAGCACAATCAAGATGGCTTTATCCCCAAGATTCAAAGTTGGTTCACCATACACACATCAATAAATGTAATTCATCACATAAATAGAACTAAAGACAAAATCACATGATTATCTCAATAAATACAGAAAAGTCTTTCAATAAAATTAGACATTTCTTTATGGTAAAAACTCTCAATAAACTTGGTATTGAAGGAAGATACCTCAAAATAATAAGAGCCATATATGACAAACCCAGAGCCAATATACTGAAAGGGCAAAAACTGGAAACATTCCCTTTGAAAACCAGAATAAGACAAGTATGCCCTATCTCACCACTTCTATTCACCATAGTATTGAAAGTTTTGGCCAGGCAAGAGGAATAAATTGAGTATTCAAATAGGAATAGAGGAAACCAGAGAAAACACACAAAAAAAGGAAAAATATTTCATGCTTATGGGTAGGAATAATCAATATTGTGAAAATGGCCATACTGCCCTTTGACCACTTTTTAATTAGTTTTTTTTTTTTTTTTTTTGCTTTTAAATTTGTTTAAATTCCTTATAGATTCTGGATATCAAACTCTGTCAGATGCATAGTTTGCAAGTATATTCTCCTATTCTGTAAGTTTTTTATTCTGTTGATAGTTTTTTCTTTTATTCTGTAGAGAAACTCCATAGTTTAATTTATTCACATTTGTCAATTTTTGTTTTTGTTGCAATTGCTTTCAGCATCCTTTTTATAAAATCTTTGCCAGAACCTATGTCCAGAATAATATTTCCTAGGTTTTCTCCAAGGATTTTTATGGTTTTGGTTTTACATTTAAGCCTTTAATCCATCTTGAGTTGATATTTGTACATGGTATAAGGAAGGGGTCCGGTTTCTGTCTTCTGTATAATAGCTAGCCAGTTATCCCAGCACCAGTTATTGAATGGGGAGTACTTTGTCATTGCTTTCTTTTGTCCACTTGTTGAAAATCAGATGACTGTAGGTGTGTGACTTTATTTCTGGGCTCTCTATTATGTTCCAACAATCTGTGCATCTGTTTTTGTACTAACACCAAGCTCTTTTGATTACTGTGGCTATGTAGTATAGTTTGAAGTCAGGTAATGCAATGCCCCCAGCTTTGTTATTTTTGCTCAGCATTGCTTTGGCCTTTTGGGTTCTTTCTGGTTCCATATGGATTTTAGAATAGTTTTTTTGTAATTCTGTGAAAAATATCATTGGTAGTTTGATAGAAATAACATTGAAAATTGGTTTGGACAGTATGGTCAGTTTAACTATATTGATACTTCTTATCCATGAGTGTGGAATTTTTTTTGTTTATGTGAACTCTTATTTCTTTCAGCAATGTTTTGTAATTCCCATTGTAGAGATCTTTCACCTCTTGGGTTAACTGTATTCCTAGGTATTTTATTTTTGTGTGGTTATTGTGAATGGAACTATGTTTTTGATTTGGAACTCATCTTGATCATAATTGATGTATAGAAATGTTACTGAGCTTTGTACATGATTTTGCATCCCAAAACTTTGCTGAAGTCATTTATCAGATCAAGGAGCTTTGTGACAGAGACTAACAGATTTTCAAGGTATAAAATGATGTCTTCTGCAAACAGACATAGTTTGACTGCCTCTCTTCTTATTCAGAGGTTTTTATTTCTTTCTCTTGCCTGATTTCTCTGGTTAAGATTTTCAGGATCATATTGAATAGGAGTGATAAAAGTGGTCATCCTTGTCTTGTTCCAGTTCTGAATAGGAATGCTTCCAACTTTTGCCCATTCAGTATGATGTTAACTGTGGGTTTGTCATAGATGGCTCTTATTCTTTTGAGGTATGTTTCTTCAATCCATAGTTTGTTGAGGGTTTATAACAGAAAGGCATGCTAAATTTTATCAAAAGCTTTCCTGTCTCTATTGAAATGAGCATATGTTTTTTGTCTTTAGTTTTGTTTATGTGATGAATCATATTTATTGATTTCTGTATATTGAAGCAATCTTGCATCTCTGGGATAAACTCTACTGGATTGTGGTGAATTACTTTTTTGATGTGCTGCTGGATTCAGTTTGCTAGGACTTTGTTGAGGATTTTTGTATCCTATGATCATCATTTATATTGACCCAAAGTTTTCTTTTATTGTTGTATCTTTGCCAGATTTGGGTTTCAAAATGATGCTTATCTTTTACAATGAGTTAAGGAGGAGTCTTACCTCCTCAATTTTGGGGGAATAATTTCAGTAGAAATGGTACTAATTATTTTTTATATGCCTGATAGGATTCAGCTGTGAATCTGAAAACCTGGGCCTGGACCTTTTCTGGTTAGTAGATTTTCTTACTGATTCAATTAAAGAAGTTGTTATTGGTCTGTTCAAGGTTTCAATTTTGTCCTGGTTCAGTCTTGGGAGGTTACATGTTTCCAGGAATTTATCCATTTCTTCTAGGTTTTGCAGTTTGTGTGTATAGAGGTGTTCATTACAGTTTCTGATTGTTGTATTCCTGTGGGATCAGTGGTAATATCCCTTTTCTCATTTCTGATTGCATTTATTTGGATCTTTTCTCTCTCTTTTTAAACGAGTCTAGCTACAAATATATCTATCTTCCTTATTTTGCTACAAAACCAATTCATCAGTACCACTGATCTTTCCTATGGTTTTTTGCATGCCAATTTCATTCAGTTCAGCTCTGATTTTCATTACTTCTTGTCTAATGTTAGCTTTGTGGTTGGTCTGCTTTTGATTGTCTAGATCTTTAAGGTTTGATGTTAGATTGTTGATTTGAGATTTTTCTAACTTTTTGATGTGGATTTTAGTGCTATAAACTGTTTACTCGGAAGTCATTCAGGAGTGTTTGTTTAATTTCCTTGTAATTTTATGATTTTGAGTGATCTTCCTGGTATTGGTTTCAATTTTTATTGCTCAGTGACAGTGTTTTTGGTATGATTTTGTATTTTTTTCTTAATTTGCTGAGGATTGTTTTGTGGCTAATTGTGTGGTCAATTTGGAGCATCTGCAATATACAGATGAGAAGAATGTATATTCTTTTGTTTTTGGCTGAAGAGTTCTATAGATGTCTGTTAGGTCCATTTGGTCTAGTATTGAGTTGAGGCCCTGAGTATCTTTGTTAGTTTTCTGTCTCAATGATCTCTCTAATACTATCTCTAATACTTCAATTCTAGTAAGGTGTTGAATTCTACCACTATTATTGGATGGTTATTGAAGTCTATTTTTAAGTTTCTAATAACTTGTTTTATAAATCTGGCTATTCCTGTGTTGTATGCACATATATTTAGGAAAGTTAAGCCTTCTTGCTTAATTGAAATCTTTGCCATTATATAAGGCTTTTTTCCCCCATCATTGCTGGTTTAAATTCTCTTTTGTCAGGAATTAGAATAGCAATTACTGTTCTATATTTTTATGTTTGCTTGGTAGCTTTTTTTTTTTCTTTAATCCCTAGATTAAACACCTAGAGATATCATTGCATGTGAGGTTGGTCTCTTGAAGACAGCATAAACTTGGGTCTTACTTTTTTATTCAACTTGCCACTCTGTGACTTTTACATGGGGTGTTTAGCCCATTTATACTTAAGGTTAATATTGATATATGTAGATTTTATTCCATAATCATTTTGTAACCTGGTTGTTATGCTGACTTGATTGTGTAGTTGCTTTATAGTGTCTATGGTCTATGTACTTAAGTGTGTTTTTGAGATGGCTAGTAACAATCATTCATTTCCTTGTTTAGTACTCCCTTAATATTAATACCTCTTGTAAGGTAGGTCTGGTGGCAACAAATTCCCTTCACATTTGCTTATCTGGAAAGGATCTTATTTCTCCTTTGCTTATACAGATTAGTTTGGCTAGATATGAAATTCTTCATGGGAATTTTTTTTTAACGATGCTGAATATAGGCCCCCAGTCTCTTCTGACTTGTAAGGTTTCTGCTGAACATTCTTTCATTAACCTGATGGGGTTCCCTTTGTTTGTGACCTGCATCTTCTCTCTAGCTCTTTTCAATATTTTTTCTTTCATGTTAACCTCAGAGAATCTGATATCTATGTTTCTTAGGGATGGTTGTCCTGTACAGTAGCTTGCACAGGTTCTCCAAACTTCCTGAATTTGAATGTTGCCCTCTCTACCAAGGTTGGGGATATTTTAATGAATAATATTTGTAAATATGTTGCCCATGTTACTTGTTTTTTCTCCTTTTGTTTTAGGAACATCAGTAAGTCATAGATTTGTTCTCTTTACATAATCCATATTTCTTGGTGGGTTTTTCATTCTTTTTTCTTCATTTTTGTCTGACTGAGTTAGTTTGAATAATGTCTTCAAGGTCTGAGGCTCTTTCCTCTGCTTGGTCTATTCTGTTTTTATACTTCCAATTATATTATGAATTTTTTTTTTTTTTTAAGATGGAGTCTTGCTCTGTTGCCCAGGCTGGAGTGCAGTGACATGATCTTGGCTCACTGCAACCTCTGCCACCTGGGTTCAAGGGATTATCCTGCCTCGGTCTCCTGAATAGCTGGAACTACAGGTACGCACCACCACGCCCAACTAATTTTTGTATTTTTAGTAGAAACGGCATTTCACCATATTGAGCAGACTGGATTCAGACTCCTGACCTCGTGATCTGCCCAACTCGGCCTCGCAAAGTATTTTTATTGGCGAAGTTTGGGCTGTGATCTAGTAGACGGTGCGTAAGTGTAATGGCCATTTAGCAGGCTCTTGCTCAGCCATGTGGCTCTTCTATATTTCCTCGCATTCGTAGCTGTGCTCCCTTTCAGTGCTATGAGAGTGTGGGTTTATTTCTTGCTGGCTGCAGATGTCAGGTTGGCATTCCTGGGCTGCATACTTCAGTGCTGGGGTGAGGTCAGGCTTTATGTTCCCCGCCCAGGCTCGGGACAGCAGGGGAAAGGACCTTGGCAATAGCAATGGTAGGATTTTGATTTGTCTCTTGGGACTCCACTTCAGAGAAACACAGAGCCACTACCAATTGCAGCAATAAGTCTGATTGGAGGCAGCTGTAATATGGGCCCAAGTCAGGGGGCTCTGCCTGGTGACAAGCAGGGTAAGCAGCAGGCTAATGGGGAGAACAAAATGGCCTCTTTTCTTTAGGGCAGATGCAGCATGCTAGAGGTGTAAGTAAAGAACTCAGGGTCTTTGTTCCTATGACAGTCCATGGGGAGTAAGGGCAGTACTACTGCACTGGCCATGGCAGAAGGGTTTTCAGTTGCCTCTGGGAGCTCCATCCTAGAGAAACACAGAGCCACTGCCAGTGAGAATATTCAGCCAGGGACTGGAGCAGTTGTACTTTGGACCCAAGCTGTGGGCCCGGCTTTGTGAAGAGCAGAGGTTTGTTGCTTACACGGAGAGAAAGCGGGCTTCTTTCCATATGGCAACCATGGCATGCTGGAGGCACAAATAAAACCCTCAGACTCTGTTCCTTCCTCATTCCAAAGGCAGTAAGGGTAGAACTGCTGCTCTGGCAGTGGCAGAGTGTCTGTCAGTTGCCTCTGGAAGCTCCTCCCCAGAGACACACTACTAGAAATACTCAGTGAGGGGTAAGGAAGCTGCTCTGCAGTCTGAGCTGGAGGCCCTGCCTGGTGAAGAGTAGGGGTTTGGCGTTCACAGAGAAGGGAGACTCGACTCCTCTCCATATGGTGGCTGCAGCGTGTTGGAGGTGCCAGCAATGCAACCAGGCCCTGTATTCCTGTATTCCTTCCCCAGCTCAAGAGCAGTAAGGGCTGTACCGCTGCAGTTGCTATGGAAGAGGGACTGTGGATTGTCTCTGGGATTTCCATCCCAGAAAATCGCAGAGCTGCCACTGACAGAAGTGTTCAGGTGGGGGCAAGGTTGTTGTGTTGGCCCAAGTCAAGAGACTCTGCCCAGTGAGGAGTAACAGGGGCAGGGATTCCTGTGGAAAGCATTCTGGCTGCTCTTCCATAAGGCAGTGGCGCTGTGCTTGAGGCCCGTGTTAGTTCTTAATATCTTTGCTCCCTCCTGGGTCTGAGGGCAGCAGGGCCTGAGGCTGTGGAGCAGCAAAAATGGTGGTTCTCCCTGCTACCTCTGGGAGCTCCATCTCAGGAAGTACAGAGCTTCTTCCCGCCCCAGTGATCAGGTGAGTGTGGGGTGGCTGGGATCCTGATAGAGTTGATAGACTCTACCCAGGGAGGAGTAGCAGGAGGAGGAAACTTCTTGGAAAAAGTCTGGCTCCTTTTCCATAAGGCAGTTGTACTGTGCTGTGCTTGGGGGCCTCTGTTGGTCTTTTTTTTTTTTTTTTTTTTTTTTTTTGGTGGTGGTGGTGTTGCTGTTGTTGCTGTTGTTGTGATAATTCTGCAATTTTAATGATTACATAACACTTAATATTACGGCTATTCCATAATCAATTTATAAATTACCCTATTATTGAGCAGTTTATTTATAATTTTTAGCCTGTGTTAGTCTTTAATCATTTCGCTCCCTTTTGAGCCTGAGGGCAACAGGAAAGAGGACTGTGAGCCTGTTGGCTACCTCTAGGAAATTCATCCCTTGGAAATGTAGGGCGGCTACCTGCCAGAGATCTCAGGTAGGGCTAGGGTAGCTGCACTTCTGTCACTGGTTGGTGAACTTGTCTGGAAAGGTGTAATGGAGGCAAGGCTTGAAGTCTGTCTCCTCCTCAGTCCCATGGATTCAGCCCCTATTATGGGATCATGGACTCCTCTGTTGTTGGAGCTGCAGCCACTTGTGCCAGCGTGTTCAGGAGTCTAAAGCCCCTGAGACTCTACCTGTTTCTGAGTGGCAGCTCTGCCCAGTTTCCATATAGCTCTTTGTGTGAGTCTGGAAGCCCTGGTGTGGGGAGTCACGCGGGATCTCCTAAACCAAGGGATGCAAAGGTCCATGGCAGAAATGTGTGTCCCCAGGGACCATCACACAGTCATCACTTCCTCATGGTGGGGAGCCTCCCCTGGCTCTGTGCCAGTCCTGAGTGGGTGACTGTCCTGTTCGCCCTTCTCTGTTTTCTGTGGGTCATGTTTCTTCCTTGATGAGTCCCAATATAGCCGCCTAGACAATCCAGTCAAAGAGCTAGTGTTTACCTATCATTCTTTATCCTCTCTGTGAGAGTGGAATGCACTAGCTGGTTCTAGTTAGTCATCTTCTCATCCACTTTTGTACTAGGTGTATATATTTATGGGGTACATGAGATGTTTGGATACAGGTATGTAATGTGAAATAAACACATCACGGAGAATGAGGTATCCATCCCTCAAGTATTTATCTTTTGAGTTACAAGCAATCCAATTACATTCTTTATTTTAAAATATACAATTAGGGCCGGGCGCGGTGGCTCAAGCCTGTAATCCCAGCACTTTGGGAGGCCGAGACGGGCGGATCACGAGGTCAGGAGATCGAGACCATCCTAGCTAACATGGTGAAACCCCATCTCTACTAAAAACTACAAAAAACTAGCCGGGCGAGGTGGCAGCGCCTGTAGTCCCAGCTACCTGGGAGGCTGAGGCAGGAGAATGGCATAAACCTGGGAGGCGGAGCTTGCAGTGAGCTGAGATCCGGCCACTGCACTCCAGCCTGGGCGACAGAGCGAGACTTCATCTCAAAAAAAAATTAAAAAATAAAATAAAATAAAATAAAATAAAATATACAATTAAGTTATTATTGACTATAATCACCCTATTGCACCATCAAATAGTCTTATTCATTCTTTCTATTAATTTGTACCTACAAAGCATTCCCACCACCCCCACTACAATTACCAGCCTTGGCAATCACCTCACTCTTTGTGACCGTTAGTTCAATTGTTTTAATTTTGAGATCTTACAAATAAGTGAGAACATGTGATGTTTGTCTTTCTGTTCCTGGCTCGTTTCACTTAACACAGTGATCTCCAGCACCCACTCTTGAATCAGACATTTATTTGATATCTAATCATCTGATCCCCTGCACTTCTTATTTCCATATTTTATATTTTAATTTTATCCTTAATAATATTTCTAATTGATTTTACTCTCATTACTGTGTTAGCCACAGTTAAAACATGTGGATGCTTTTGGGAATGCAGATCAGTTGATGGGAAAGGTTGTCAGAGCTTAAAAATAGATCTGAGCCAGGCGCGGTGACTCACGCCTGTAATCCCAGCACTTTGGGAGGCTGAGGCGGGTGGCTCATGAGGTCAGGAGATCGAGACCAACCTGGCTAACACGGTGAAACCCCCTCTCTACTAAAAAAATACAAAAAAAAATTAGCCGGGCTTAGTGGCATGCGCCTGTAGTCCCAGCTACTCAGCAGGCTGAGACAGGAGAATGGCGTGAACCTGGGAGGTGGAGCTTGCAGTGAGCAGAGATCGCGCCACTGCACTCCAGCCTGGGCGACAGAGCTGGATTCCATCTCCAAAAAAAAAAAAAAAAAAATCTGAAATGTAATATGTGCTGGAATATTTTGGAACATAAATAATCATTGGAAACGGACACGACACTAATTTGATGTTTTAGATGTTTTGATTAGTGACTATGATTTCATGCCATATTCTGTCATTTTTTTATACAATCCCTAAAACCTTTTAAACAGATTTCAGATATGGGCTAATCATTTTAATCAATGGTCAATAAAAAAGAATACTAGTGCTATGAAAGACGTAATTAAATTCAATGACACATAAATGAGGCTTTCGGCATTATTACTTCAAAAACCAATGTAATCATTTCCATAGTTAGCTTAATCCAAAATAAGTGGGAACTTGGTATATTCTGGTTAATTTATTAATTGTTTTGTCATTAATTATTTTGTTAATTTGTTTATTAACAAAGCAAGCTAATCAAGTAGCTATGAGGTCACATTTTTTTCCTGCTCTTGTTTGAACAGCTGCAACATCCAGTATTCTGAAACTTGTAAAAAATTTACCCATTTAAATGAAGGCAGAGTTCTGTTATTTCTTGAAACAATTCAACATCAATGACAATGGTAGGTTGAAGGGAAAATGTGAGGAGAAAATGTTAACTTTACACAATGGATGCTAATTTTTCTCTTTAATAAAAGTCCTATAGAATTGTTCATTGTTAACTAAAATAATGATAAAAAGATAGAAATACAAAGTGTAAAATAATTGATAGTCAAAATTGTAGACTTCACAAAATCAGCTAGTTAGGTAACCTGACAGCTGTGTGTTGCAAAAATCCAAATATATCTTTCTACACAAAAGACTCCAATTTATACCTTTTCCTGAAGCGAAAGCTTGTTTCCACAGAAATATCTCTTATTTCCTTATAGGCTTAAGATTTCCTTAAGGACTTCAAACCTATTATATTCCTAGTTTAAGAAAAAAAAAAAAAAAACTACAGGTAACCTTTTCATGCATTAGCCAGTGTCATTTTTTTTTTTTTTTTTTTACTTTTAAGCAAACTAAAGAATATATCACACATAAGCACACTGGGCCTAATAGGATTTTTATAAATTTTAACATTCAATTCAGATTGGTTTTTTACATGCACATAACTGTTGAAAACAAAAAACTTCAAAAAGAGTGACATTTGGGACCTAATTTTGGAGTAACTAAAATAAGAGCAATTAGAGTGTTCTAATATCCTATTTTTAAAATCTATAGTAAAAGAGAGAACAGTATTAATTTAAGATAGATGTTACACATAATAGTATAGCATCTTTATTTGAATAATCATGTATCTATTAATGTAAATGTATTAATGACAATATTAATAGTTTTTCATTTTAAAATATAAATGTATAACATACAAATATATTAAGAATAAAATAACATAAAAACCTGTACACTCAAGCCAAGATTATATGCACAGATATGTTTTAAATATTATTTTTTAAAAACATGAATTCTGAAAGCAGAAACTAATTATCTCTCCGTGCTCAAATGAGTAACAGAAATTGTGCCTGCTTGGCAAAGTTATGCCAAGGAATTTATTTTTGTTATTTTTTTTTCCCTTGTCCAGCTCATATCTGTATTAAAAAAGTAATTTTGAAATCATTACTTTGTTATACAATAACTTTTGTGAGTTGGGTTGACAGTTAAAAACCAAAGATCTGGTTCTTTTTAGGTGTTACTTTTCATAAAACGCAATGTGATAGATTGTGCTTCTGGGTGGGTGGATGTATACTCTAGTTACTTGTGATGTTTCTACATCGTAATTGATTTATAAATGGCAATATAGTTAGAGTGATTTTAATTTTTCAGAGTTGTTACCCTCTTGATTATCTTTTTTCTTTGCTGTTTTATTTTGAAACATTTTAGCACTTTAGAAAAGTTGTAGAAAACAGTACAGTGAACACCTATACTCTTCCTGTATATCCATCATTTTAAAATCTTTCCTTTGCTCTTTCACTGTGTGTGTGTGTGTATGTGTGTGTGCGTGTGTGTGCATGCGTGTCTGAACTATTTGAGAATTAGTTGTAGACTTTAATATTTTTCATCCTTAAATAGTTTGGTGTTTATTTCCTTAACAAACTTAACTACAACATATTCATTATATTCAGGAAATTTAACTCTGAGTCCCATTATCTAATACAGAATCCATATTCCAATTTCCACATTTGCCTCCCTCAATAATTCCCTTCATACTTGTGTTATTTTACTATATTTTTAAGGATACAAAAATCTAATCAGAATTGTGCCTTCTTTTAGTTGTGATTTCATTGATCTCTTGATCTAAAATATTTCCCCAGGCTTCTTTCATTGTTGTTCTAAATATTTCATGAAATTAACATTTTAAGAGCCCAGAATAGTTAGACTGAATGAAATATTTAGGACAAATATTTTGCTAAACATCCTTCCATTGGATTTGTCTGATTGTTTCTTCATAATTGAGTTCAAGTTGAACATTTTAATAGAAATGCTACATAAGTGACATTGTGTCTTAAACCACCACATCAGGTCAGGAGACCCCTGCTGTGATTTTGCCCCTTTATTGATGAAGTTAGATTTGGAACAATAGTCAAGGAAGTTTCTACCTCTACCTCTGTCTCCTTTTTTCATTCTGTTCTAACAAAGCAGCCACTTGTAATTTAATCTTTAATCTTGGTCAGTCACTCAAGTCCCAGTGTCCAACTAGTTGCCTTCCTTTCTATCTCCAAATTTTGAAGCCCAAGTATATTCTAAATTACAGTCTTTCCTTGTTGTAATTCTCCAAGCTTGCTCAGTTAAGAAACCCAATTAACAGGTATATACTAAATAATTTGAAGAATATAGATTTTGTTGATGAGATCATTTCAGTACAAACTAAAATTGTTTTAAAGAGCGAATGAAGGTACCCTTAATAATATCATCAGAGCAGATCTTAAAACAAATTATTATATCTGTTAGAAAATTAAATCCATTTCACCCAAGATAAGCAGGAAGGACTTTTTTATTTTTTAACAAATGAGAAAAAGTCATATAGAACCATTGGACTGGCTGGAGAAGCAGAGTCTTGAGTTCTGTTTTAGGGACACTACTCAAAGTTCTATAGCAGCATGAGGGAGCTGCTACCTCTTCATGACCAGGAAGCTATCACCACGTCTGTGAGATCCGTACCATATTACTTCTTTGACAGTCCACGCTTGCCAAAGAGATGCTTTGTGCTTGGCTTGTGGACATCTATAAAACTACTAAGTGCTAGACTATTAGATTTTTAAAACACTGCTAAAAAAAATTGAAAAGCTTATATAACCTTACTTGCCAACAGAAACAACAAAAAGAAAATAAAAGAAGAAGCATAAACAGCAGATTCATTATGCTTCCACTGTCAGAAATGCTGAAATAAAATTTACTCTCTAGCATTCCCCTGTGGGATGATCTTGAAGCTACTCTTGGGAACTTTTCCAGCATCACACACTTTCTTGGCTTCTTCTCTTTCCTCCTTTTCTGACTCACAACAGCCTTCTCCAGGGAACACTTTCTCAATCAGATACTTGCCATCCCCCTCAGGGGTGCTTCTGGAAAATCTTGTCTAAAATGTAATGTGGTTAAAGAGTACTTCCACAAGCCCCCATATTACATCTGCCCACTTATCTACAAAGATGTTCATGTGTCCAGCTGTTATTATTGTTATTTTATCCATGTGCTTCTGCTATTAAAATGATGAATTATTTATGTTTCTATCTAAGGCCAAACCATTACTTTATCTTATAACTGCTATCTTTTCTTGCCTACCAAAGACATCACTTCAGTTTTTCCCTCTGTCTTTTCCATCTCTCTTTCTTCTCATTATTAGAATGTCACCATCAGGATATAAATATGATGTTTCTTTCCCCAGCTATTGCTAGAGCTCATTTATCTTCATTCGTACATAGTAAATCACCTTAAGAGTGTTATACATGTAACTTTCTACATCATATTTCCACATGAATATCTTCCAGATATTTAAAGTTCACTTATCTCTCCATAAGCTCCTCATCTTTCTCTGACTATCCTTCCCAAACATGCACAGGTTTCCACATTTCATTAAAGACATGCTCATCATTTTACTGGTTTAATCAAAAATCTTGGAAAAACTCTCACATCCCTTATGTCATCAGATGACTTTGAATAAAAGAGTGACAGATTCTTTTGAATCCACCTTCAAAACATATCCAAAATTTGATCACTGCTTGTCTGTCCTGTTATTCCTCATTCAAGCCACCATCTCTTGCCCCAGTGAATGAGATAGTCTTCTGCTGATCTAATAGCAGCTTTGATACAGTAGAAATAATTCTGAATAAGCATCCTAATTAATACTCATATAATAATTTGAAACCATGTCACTTACTTCTCAGAACCAATAAGTTTCCATCTTATATAGAATAAAAGCCAAAATATTGACAGTAAACTGTAGCATATTACAAGTTCTCTCCTCATAACTTGTCACCTCTTCTTAAGTCTTTTGCTCTAATATTGTCTAATATTATCTTCTTCAGGAAAAAATAACAGATTGCTTTTCTTTCTCACTAAAGTTAAGTGAAGCTCTCCTGAATTCAAAGGCAATTGGAAGATAAATAGTTGCATTCTACTACACATTTCATACAGAAGCTGAAGGATATTTTTATATATAATGTGCCTAGTACAAACAGAATGACTTTGTCATTGCTGACTCCTCCTGTTACAGGTAGAGGGCATCCAGGATCTTGGCATCTTGAACAAAGAATTGGACAAAACGTACAAACAAAGCAAGGAAGAAATGAAGGGATTTATTGAAAATGAAAGTACGCTCCACAATGTGGGAGCAGACCTGAGCACAGGGGCTCAAGGGCCCCTCTACAGATTTTTGGGATGTTTAAATACTCTCTAGAGGTTTCCGTTGGTTACTTGGTGTATGCCCTATGTAAATGGAGAAGATGAAGTAAAGTTACAAAGTCATTTACTCAGCATACCCTCTATGGAGCAGATATTTCCTGTTATTGCTGAAGTGTGAATTGACCTTATATTCCCTGCCTCCAGACCCTATATTCCTTCCTCATTTCCCTGCTGAGAGATGTGATTCTCATAAATCTTTATGGGAGGTGAGGGGACCGATGGTCTTTCTTATGTAACTGCTTCATGCTGGCTTGGGGAGTAGTCCCTACCTATTAGAGATCGCAGAACTCTTGCCCTGCTCTGTCTAGAGGAGACAGGGTAGCTTCTTGATGGCCAGTGGTGGTGTCTTCACCTGGAACTTGCTTGAAGTTTGTTGTATAATCATCTGAAGCTTGATGGTCTCTAGGCAAGAGGAAGTGTATTTGGTTATAAGATTTAAGGGGAACTTCAGGGGATGGATACTTATGCTGTCAGGAATGTTTGTTATAGAGATTTGTAGGAGAAAAAATAAAACCTAGTCTGTTCTAGAATCAATGTGTTTCCTTAAAGTCTTAGCACAAACAACTCTACTTTGGCTTGGTTTGGTCTGTTGGGGCCTAGTGCGTGAGCTTGTTCCAAAACAATCGCCTCCCAGAATTTTGTTTAAAAACTTCCTCCTTTTTGGTCAGGTTCTCACTTAGGTAAGATTGTGACCAAAACTTAGGGTCTTAGTGCTGCTCTCAGTTACCATCATTTTGGGTTTCTGGACTCAGCATATCATTCATAGGTTACAGTGTCCTCATGGTTGCACATTTCTATCAGCCCTTGTCATTTTAGTTGAAGAGAGACCATATGACAGCCTAGAGATGACTGCATCCAAACATTTAAAACCTTTGAGAGAATACAGTGTACCAGGGAGACTACTATTATGACAATTGGAAGGATAATACCAAGAGTTAGGAGTATGCTCCTTATCCCAGGTCCCCATAAGCCAAACCTCCTAACATCAAATAGATCAAAGAATTAGCTAGATAAAGAGTTTATTCACTTTACTAAGCAGTCTCTTTGTTAATCCCCTACCACTGAATTTCTATAATCTTCATTTGATGTATTTCTCTATAGGTCACAGCTGCCAGCATCTGCACAGATACTTCTTTGTTCAGCCTATTCTATCATAACTTTCACAAGAGAATTTGAAGTCTGTTGTGTAACTGTAGCCCTTTACAGTAGAATTTGCTATAAAGCCTATCTGGGGAATACATTTCTAATCATTGTCTCTTGTACTTTAAACCACAGAATAGGACCTAACAAATGATGCTCTTCTAGAAGAGTGAAGGCCTCCTGGCAATGATCTCTTTAACCCATGATGTGGCTTAAGAGGAGTGAACCCATGCTTTGTTTCTGAATGATGATGAGGCAACATATGTACTATTAAGGTTTCTTACCTATGTTGGGCCTTTATCTTTTATCTACTAAAATATAAGTTTGTCTGGGTGTGGTGGCTCATGCCCATAATCCCAGCACTTTGGGAGGCTGAGGCAGGTGGATCACCCGATGTCAGGAGTTTAAAACCAGCATGGCCAACATGGTGAAACCCTGTCTCTATTAAAAATACAAAAATTAACCCTGCATGGAGGCAGGTGCGTGTAATCCCAGCTACTTGGGAGGCTGAAGAAGGAGAATCACTTGAATCCAGGAGGTAGAGGTTGCAGTGAGCTAAGATCACGCCATTGTACTCCAGCCTGGGTGACAAGAGGGAGACTCTGACTCAAAAAAAAGTATAAGGATATCCAGGTATAAGGCTGGATACAAATTCTTTCACAAATAAAAGTATATCCCATAAGTGTACATAACAGATCGCTTTTCTACTTCTATTGTTCATCAAGGCATAAGCAAGGGTAAGATAAGAGTTTCATGATAGTAGAAGTCTTAATCTGTGAACTTGGGAAAAGCTGTTTACATAGAGGATGTCATCTTCTTCTTGGGAGAAATTTCTCTGGTTAGTTTTATCTTAAGGGTTCCAATGGGTGTACAGTTCCAAGAGTGTGGATGGACTGTTCTCAGATGTCAGATTATGAATCCAAAGTTTAAGGTCCTGAAGTTTTGTTGTAGTATAGATGGTAAGGACAGTTTTTGATGTTCTCAGAAGATCCAAGTCGTAAAAAGCTTTTGTACATGGTGAAAATTCACTGTAGCATAATAATCTACTGTCATAACATCAGCCCTCTTGCATGGGAAAGCTTTTATACAACCAGAAAACATGCACTGAAAATAACAATAGAATGAAATCCCTTTATAAAATGTTTAAATGACCCACCAGGTGACCAAATGTACCTGAAACTGTAATTGTTTTCCCAAGAACATAGGACCAAACATTGGTTATAAACTATTTTAGCAATTTATAAGTTACCACACCAATGTATTCAATTTGGTTTATTTTACCTTTTCCATGATGAGTCACAGAATGCAGAGCTTTTAATAAAAGCTGTAAGGACTCAGTAAGGGCAAAGTGACCATGCTGGTTCTCCATAAGTCCATGATTAATTAACATTAGACATATCCTCTTGAATACTGGTTGTTTATCCAAATTATGTGCATATGATGGGTTACCATAGGTAATTTGAGTTAGACCATGGAGTTATTTCTAATTGCATATTTAAACAATTTTAGTATGGTTTAACATGAAAATTTGACAAAGTATTTTCTTGGTATTTAATTAATTTTTTGTTCTACTTGGGTCAGTAGCTATTTACATGGAAATTTGGTTATTTCTGTGGTTTACAATAACTTAAGAGAATAACTATAATTATAATTAACAGCATGTACTTACACATTGGGATTTTAGAAATCTGGTATAATTTTGGAACATATATGAGTATTATTCAAAAAATACAACCTACAGAAATTGAACATCATTTTGGTAATCCCATGTACCTAAACATGCCACATAATCTTGTAAAACTCTTTTCTGATGTTTTCAGAGGTCCTCCGATCCATCCAAAAAGCCAGGCATTAGGAAAGACAATTAACTGAAGTTTGATTTTGGAATTCCAGATTACCATAAATTATTTATTTTTTCAAAATAATGACAAATTTTAAAGAAGCAAAACCTTTACAAAAAGAGAAGAAAGCCCACATACTACTATTCTTACACATGTTGCATGTAAAACTGTTTCTAATAGTCTCAATTGTATGCTATAATGGCAACCCTTAGCAATTTTAATTTTAATGTAAAACCTGGTAATTTATGTTAATTATGTGCTAAGTGCTGATAAGGTCTGATTATTTCCAGCATGACTGGGTTGTGATCAGCTCCACATATTCTCAGGGGCAAAAGCCCTTTGGCAAAATGGTAAATATAGTGTGAAGTAACGCAAGCATGTATGTGAAATTTGGCTTCACAGTAAATTCGGCTTCATGCTTAACTATATTAAAAAAAGAATTGCCAAACTGCTGATGCATTTCTCTACAGTACTTTTTATTTTACTTTAATCAAGACTGAGAACTTAACTATGAAAAATGTTAGTTAGCCAAATGTCTCCAATACTTTATCAGGTTTTAAAGAATATTTTATTATATAATCTTCTCCACATCTTTCTCCCCTACTTAATGATTTCTTACTACATTGTTTCATAAATAACCTTTTCAAATCTGTAATTTTAACTAACTTTTAAATAACCTCTGAATTACACAAAATTATTCTTTTGTTCACTAATAAAATAACCCTTTCTGGTACCTTTTGTATACAGAATTATGTTAACTATAATTTTTATCTTTAGTAACCTAAAACTTTAGTGAAACCCTTGAAAAGCAAGAAATCTTGAACTACCAGATATGGGTATTTACGGATAAGAGCTACTCCATAATTTTGGAAACATGTTTCCCCATATCAGAATTCTTTCTGAATTCAAAATGACCCAGATATTAAATGAGCATCAAAAATAACTTTAAGATTTTAATTCACACAAAACGTTTACCTAAAACATTCATCCCTTTCATTGTCCTCAATTCTTTCACTTTTAATAAGAGAGACATGAGACATTAATTAACATATGTAAATCTAGGCAGAGGGTCCCCGCTACACTAGCCATAAAGTGACCAAAGGAGAGTATGTGGAACCAGATGGCATTACTCAGTTACCCTGATGATATATAAGCTTTCACTGAACACAGTTTCCACCAAGGAAAAGGAATGCCCATGCAGAGATGAGAAGGAGCCAGTGCAATAATTCCAGCAACTCCAATGGCCAGAAGGTATCCTGTCCTCTAAACAACTGCACTAGGTATAAAACAATCCTTAACAAATGCAAAAGAACAAAAATCATACCAATCACACACTCAGAACCCAGCACAATTGAATTAAAAATCAAGACTAAGAATATCGCTCAAAATCTCAGAATTACATGGAAATTAAGCAACCTGCTCCTGAATGACTTTTGGGTAAATAGTAAAATTAAAGCAGAAATCAACAAGTTCTCTGAAACTAATAACCCCAAAGACACAACATACCAGAATCTCTGGGACACAGCTAAGACAATGTTATGAGGAAAATTTATAACACCAAATGCCCACATCAAAAAGCTGGAGAGATCTCAAATTAACAACCTAGCATCACAGCTAGAAGAAATAGACAAGCAAGAGTTAACCAACTCCAAAGCTACCAGAGGACAAGAAATAACCAAAATCAGAGCTGAACTAAAGGAGATAGAGACAGGAAAAACCATTCAAAAGATTAACAAATCCAAGAGTTGGTTATTGGAAAACTTAATGAGATAGATAGATTGCTGTCCAGACTAATAAGAGAGAATATTAAAATATACACAATAAGAAATGACAATGCAGGTGTTACCACTGACCCCAGAGAAATACAAAGAACCATTACAGACCTCTATAAACCCCTATATGCACACAAGCTAGAAAATCTAGAGGAGATGGATGATACATTCCTGGATATACACACCTTTCCAAGATTGAACCAGGAAGAAATCGAATCCCTGAACAGACCAGTAATGAGCTCTGAAATTGAATTAGTAACAAATAGCCTACCAAAGAAAAAAAGCTGAGGACCAGATGGTTTCACAGCTGAATTCTACCAGGTGTACAAAGAAGAGCTGGTATCATTCCTACTGAAACTTTCCCCAAAAATTGAGGAGGAGGGACTCCTTCTCAACTCACTGTATGAGTCCAGAATCATCCTAATACCAAAACCTGGCAGAGACACACATGCAAAAATAAAACTCCAGACCAATATCCTTGAAGATCAGTGATGCAAAAATACTCAAAAATATACCAGCAAAGCAAATCCAGCAGTACACCAAAAAGTGAAACTACCTCATCAAGTAGGCTTTATCCCTGAGACTCAAGGTTGGTTCAACACACACAAATCAAATAAATGTGATTCATCACATATACATAACTAAAGACAAAAACCACATGAGTATCTCAATAGATGCAGAAAAGGATTTCAATAAAATATAACATCTTTTCATATTAAAAACACTCAAAAATTAGTTAATGAAGAAACATACTTCAAAAGAATAAGATCCATTCATGACAAACCCACAGCCAACATCATACTGAATGGACAAAAGCTGGAAACATTTCCCTTGAAAACCAGCAAAAATCAAGGATGCCCTCCTTCTTTCACCACTCCTATTCAACATAGTATTGGTAGTCCTGACCAGAGCAGTTTGGCAAGAGAAATAAATAAACAGCATACAAATAAGAAGAGAGGCAGGCAAACTATCCCAGTTTCCAGATGACTTAATTCTATATCTAGAAAACTCCACAGCCTCTACTCCAAAACCTTTTCAGTTGATAAAGAACATCAGCAAAGTTTCAGGATACAAAAATCAATGTACAAAAATTAGTAGTATTCCTATATACCAAAAACATTCATGCTGAGAGCCAAATCAGTAACATAATCTCATTCACAATGGCCACAAAAAGAATGAAATATGTAGGAATACAGCTAACCAGGGAGGTGAAAGACCTCCACGATGAGAATTATAAAACGCTGCTCAAAGATTTCAGAAATGACATAACCAAATGGAAAAACATTTAATACTCATGGATAGGAAATAACAATATAGTTAAATTGGTCATAATGCCCAAAGCAATTTATATATTTATTGCCATTCCTATTAAACTATCAGTGACATTTCTCAGAGAACCAGAAAAACTATTTTAAAATTCATATGGAACAAAAAATGAGTCTGAACAGCCCAGGCAATACTAAGCAAAAAGAACAAAGCTGGAGGCATCACATTACCTGACTTCAAACTATACTACAGGACTACAGTAACAAAAACAACATAGTACTGGTACAAAAATAGATGCAAATCCCAACAGAATAGAATAGAGAGCCCAGAAATAATGCAACACACTTACAACTGTCTGATATTCAACAAAGCTGACAAAAACAAGCAATGGGAAAGGATAAATTGAAACTGGATTCCTTACTTACACCATATACAAAAATTAACTCAAGATGGGTTAAAGACTAAAGTGTAAAATTCAAAAGTATGAAATTCCTGGAAGATAACCTAGGAAATATCATTCTGGACATAGGAGCTGGCAAAGATTTCATGATGAAGTCTAAAATAACGATTGCAACAGAAGCAAAAATTGACAAAAGGCATCTAATTAAACTAAAGAGCTTCTGCACAACAAAAGGAACTACCAACTGAGTAAACAGACAACCTACATAATGGGAGAAAATATTTGCAAACTACGCATTTAACAAAGGCCTGATATTGAGAATCTATAAGACCCTTAAACAAATTAACAAGCAAAAACCAAACAACTCCATTAAAACGTGGACAAAGGACATGAACAGACATTTTTCAAAAGAAGATACATGGCTAACAGGCATATGACAAAATGCTCAACATCAGTAATTATCAGAGAAATGGAAGTCAAAACCATAATGAGATACCATCTCACATCTCAGTCAGAATGGCTACGATTAAAAAGTAAAAAAGTAACAGATTCTGGCTAGGTTGCAGTGAAAAGGGAATGCTTATACACTATTGGTGGGAGTGTACATTAGTTCAGCCATTATGGAAAGCAGTGTGGTGATTTCTCAAAGAGCGAAAAGCGGAACTACATGGCACCCAGCAACCCCATTACTGGGTATATATCCAAAAAAATATAAATTGTTCTGCCATAAAGACACATGCATGCATATGTTCATTGAAGCACTATTCACAATAGCAAAGATACATGGAATCAATATAAATGCCCATCAACAGTAGACTGGATGAAGAAAGGTAGTAAATATACACCATGGAATACTATGCAGCTATAAAAAGGAACAAGATCATGTCCTTTGCAAGAACATGGGTGAAGCTGGAGGTATTATCCTTAACAAACTAATGCAGAAATAGGAAGCCAATTATATATCTGCATTATATTGAGAGGAAAAAAGGGAAGGAGGAAGGAAAAAAAGAAAGAAGAAACAAAGGAAGGAAGGAAGGAAGAAGGAGAAAGGGGAAGGAAAGAGAAAGAAATGGCAAGAGGGAGGGAAAAATAAACAGTTGATAAAATAAGTGAATCAGGTAAAATACACAGTGTAAATGAAAGATAAGATAAAGTGTTGAGCAAAATATTAAAGAGGAAAATTATGGACTGAATTAAATTATTTAAATCATAATGGAAACATTTAAAATATAGAAATTAAATTAGCATAGTAAAACCAGACTTGAAAAGGTCATCAGAAATAAAGACAAACACAACAAATATTTTAAAACAAGGAAATGATAGGTATTGATGGAAAAAAGACAGACAAATCAAATCAGAGGCTGCATAAGAAGGAATCAGATTAGATTTTTAAAGTGCATTAGAAGTCATATCACTGGGAGAAAGGACATTAACATTTTCAAGTTATTAACCAAACTACGTACAAGAAACTTGTAGCAATTTGTATTCTTTCCAACAACAGGATATATTTTTTACTTCTTATCTTTTGACTGTTTTTCATCTTTATTTAAGTATAGTTGACAAATATGAGTTGTATATATTTAAGGTGTACAACTTGATGTTTAAATATATATATCTATCGTGAAATAATCACTACAATCAAGCAACAATAATTAACATACTACCTTATATATTTTTTCTTTTTTCTTTCTTAATTATTTTATTTCTATATCTAAACTACTTTGATAAGAAACATGGCATATTATATTCATACTTTTACTAATATGATGAACATTTATGTTGATTTATAATTATAACATGAGCAACAGTGATACTATCAATAACAGCTGAATACTTAAAATATGCCAAGCATTACATTACCTTATTTGATCTTTCTAACAAACCTAACAAGTTGATACTATAATTATTTCTACATTATATATAAGCCATTAATATTTAAAGAGTTCAAGTAACTTGTGTATGGTTAAATGGCTAATATGCAGTGAAGCTGCGATTCAAACTTGTCTCCTCTTAAATCAGAGCTCTGAAATTTTAATCTTTGCTGCTTCTTGCATAAACTCTTTGAATATTAAAGACATTATCATTTCTCATTCATGAATATAAATAGCTATTCTTCAGGTTATGGTTTGGAGTTTTTATGTTTTCAGCTATAGCAAATTTTTAAAAAAATGTCTTACATTGTATTTGTGGTGAATATTTCTTGACAATTGATAGGTTAATATATAAATACGGTTTTAAAAATAATTTTAAGACCTTAAGCTATAACCTTATCCATTTAAGAAAATTCATGTATTTATTTATTTAAGTGTATGCTGTGAAGTTGAGATAAATTATTAATAGAGTTAATTTTTGAGTGCAATTTATCTTATCACACGTTCATTCCCTACTGATAAGTAATTCTTGCAAATAATGTTAAATTATTTCAAACACTAGAATTTTGTCCTTGCAATAATATATCATTGATCAAAACATCTGTTTATATTGTTCAATGACTATATATTTTAATATTTGAAAGATCAGGTACCCTGTTATGCTCTTTTCAAAATATTATAAGCTTTACTGATCTGGCTAATTTTTTTTTCAAAATAAAGCTACCTTAAATCATGGAATAGATCCTAACTATAGAATCAATAATTTTTTTGTAATTTTTATTTAAGGTTCTGGGGTACATGTGCAGGTTCATTATATAGGTAATCTCATGTCACAGTGATTTGGTGTACAGGTTATTTAGTCACGCAGATACTAAGCATAGTAGTTGATAGTTGTCAGGTACTCTTATTCTCCATCTACTCCATCCTTCTGCCTTGAGTAGGCTCCAGCATCTGTTGTTTCCCCTCTTGTGTTTATTTGTTCTTATTTAGCTCTCATTTATGAGTAAGAACATGTATATCCCTTAAAATACTCATTATTTCTTCATATTTTATATTTTATATTTCAGTTTAAATATTACCACTCAGGAAGCTAATCAAAATTATTTAGAATTGAAGAGACTCCCATCCAATTATTTCATTATTCATCTAATATTTCCTATACATGTATTTACTGTCAGTTATTACAGTGTGCCATTATATATTTATTTTAAACATTTTATAATTTTTAAACTTTTAAATTTGTCTCATCAGCTATCTCCATGGTGTGAGCTTAGGGAAATCAGGACTTACCACTGAACACCCAGCAAAAGACCAGACAAGCAGTCAGTTTTCAATTAATACTTCTAAAATAAAATGAATTAGCTTAAAGAAAATGATAACATGAAGTTATATAAGTCTTGAAAAACATTCATGTTGATAGGGATTTGAGTTTGATATTGATATGTAGCAGCTGTACAAATATACATATCTTTCCACAATAGTTTGAATCTTCTTGAAGCCAAAACAATCTTCTTTGATAGGTAAATACATCAAGGCAATCAGACAGTGAGCTGTGGTGTGTGCCTTCTCCTTCAAGGAGAATGCTTAAAGAATGCTTGATCCTGGGGATTCTGAACTGATTAGACACTTTAACAGACAAAATAATTTTCTTCTTAAAATTCAGTTTCTATTTTAAGTTAAGACGTTGTAGGAGGGACTCATTATATCGGTTTTCAAGGACTGATTTAATTAGCGAAGGCCCTTGAGTTCCATTCAAATGTGAATGTGCTTCCAGTCCTATATATGAAACCCAGAAGTGGTGCTGATTTCTCAGCCTTACTATACTCATATTTAGAGTGATTGACAAATATTGAGATTGAATCACCATCTTTGTATAGGTAACAATTCATGGACAAAAATATACAATCATAAAAATATTAAATTTGTCATCCATACGTTTTAATAACCATGCATACATTTGTATATTCAATAACTTTTAGAAAACATTTTCTTGTTTTACTTTGACCTGTCAGTAACACCAAATTTCAGCAAACCTCTATCCCCCACTTATAAATAGATGTTACTAAGGTTTAAATAAATTAAAATGATTTTGATTTTTATAAAAAACAAAAGCATGACTACAGTATATGAACTAAAGGACTGAAGTTAATGTTCAAATTTGAATGGCAAGTTTGACATTTGTGTTGATAAACTAATTTCAAGTAACATAAAATCAATGTTAATAATAAGGAAATGTGGTATTACTTTGTGATGTTTTAATTGATGTTTAAATACGATGCAAGTAAAAAATATATTTCATGTGAATATGTCAGGGCTAAGTTCAAAAGCAGAATAATAATACGTGGGTGAAATTAATCAAAATAAGAAAAAAAACAGAAATATTCTGTAATAATGTGTAAATTATATATGTTAAAACAGGAGGAACTATTTTACTAACCTAGCTCTTTCCAAGTCAAATATATAAATTCTATTCCTATGTCTCCCTTTCTATTAATAGTCAGCATGTCCTATGAAGGTAAGTTTCCACATAATCTCCTGTGCTACTGCAATACATTTTTAGGCATTCTTTGACATTTTGGCATTATTTCACACAGTAATGCATTGAATCTATTTTTGAACTAAGTGATCCACAAAAATCTCAGAGATGTGTGATTGAAATCTCTAAGAACTTTTTAGCAAGCCCCAAACCTCTTGTTTTTATTTTGGTTTACTCCAAAAGGAACTAATAAATGAGGAAAAGGTAAATAGAAGGAAAAGGTTGCAGAGAAGTAATAGATCTCTGTTGATTTCCTGATTTCTTCAGTTGGCACATTTAGGTCAGTGGTATTGGAAGCTAACATGAATTAAAGTACTTCTCAGGTGAGAGAAGCCAGAAGAGCAAACAAACTGCCGGTTATACCCTCTACTCCTGTAAGTATCCAGAAGCAATTCATACTACCCTTTAAGGGAATCCTACTGCTTTTCAGCAAGTCACATTTCAGTGCCCTCATGGCTTGATTCTTCACCTTTAAGTTCTTGTTATGTCAGCAAAAGAGGCATATCCTGTTATCTATTTTTTCAAAATAAGACCAGGAAGTTTTTGTTTATATTCCCTTAGGGGCTTTTATTACATTTTGCCTACTGGCAGTCTATGCTAAAGCAATCTGTCTAATTTTGTTTAACCCAATGCTCCCAAACGGATCTTTTCCCAACTTCCAGTTAGTGTTTGGTACAAATATGCTGTAGAGAATGTAGACCTACCGTGATCTCTCCTTATATTTGTATTTCTACATGCATCATACTAGAATAATATATTAAAAGAACTGAGACATAATTTCTGTCATCTCGGTGAACTAAAGTCACAAAATTGCATCTGAAAACTTTCTATGGAGCATGTCTTTAATGAGAATATACAAGAGCATAACTTACATACTAATGTAAAGCTAAATTTATAGTGCAGAGTGTGGTTTCTTGTATCAGCTTCCAACTCCTCTTCTGTAAGAAACTTGTAACAACCTTTAACCAGTGGGTCTACGGAGAGAGTTCCAAAGTAATTCCAGGTCTTCCTCTGTAGACTTCATTCAGTTTTTGTTAGGATATCCCTTCCTTGCTACAGATCAACTTTTGCTGTGTTTTGTTTTTAATTTTATTTACTTATTTATTTTTTGAGGTGGAGTTTCGCCCTTGTTGCCCAGGTTGCAGTGCAGTGGCAGGATCTCAGGTCACTGCAATCTCCACCTCCTGGGTTCAAGCAATTCCCCTGCCTCAGCCTTCCAAGTAGCTGGGATTACAAGCACCCACCACCACGCCCGGCTAATTTTTGTATTTTTGTAGAGACAGGGTTTCACCATGTTAGCCAGGCTGGTCTTGAACTCCTGACCTCATGTGATCCACCCACCTTGGCCTCCCAAAGTGCTGGGATTACAGGGGTGAGCCAGTATACCTGACCTGAATTTTTTTATTTTAAATAACTTTCAGTTGTTTCTGAAAGCGCTAAGAACACTTACTCCCACACTGCCTAATTTCCTTTTTTCCTTATGACGTCATGAACTGATTCTAGTAAGTTGGTATGTGTTCTCCCAAACCTTCTCTATACTTATGTAATCATATCTTTAGCTATACAAATATGCGCCCTGCATTTTTCAAAACAATATATTATATATGGTCTGGATATTTCTTAACTTCATATCCCTGAAATCCAGTATATAAAATTTGGCATGGCTTGCATGTTATATAGTATTATGGAATATCATGTAGCTGGTGGGAATATAGGGAAAAGTATGATTGTATATTGCAGTGGAAAATGTGAATTAATATAGCTGTTTTTGGAGGGAAATCTGTTGATACCTATTCAAATGATAAATTCAACAATGCTTTTATCTTTAAGAATTAAATCAGTACAATATAGCATTATATATGCAAGTCTTATATGATGGTACAATTTATGACAATACAAAAATGGTAAATACATTAAATACATTTCAGTAAGGTTATTTTTTTAAATAGTGGTGTAATACTCTTTTAACCTAATGTTCTCCTATTGTCACCCTATTTCTATCTAATCAATACTCAACCTTACTAAAAAAAAATTCTGACTTAAGATGTTGCTAAAGAAACATATATTTCCTCTCCGAGTACCCATTAAAATGAGCAAAAAGGCTATAGGTAGTTGGATAAATAAGTCAATAACTCAGAAGGAAGTATAGGACTGAATATTCAAAATTAAAAGGACATTACGCTGGTCCTGGTAACATTCTGTTCCTTGACTTGGGTACTGGTTACCTAAATGTGTTTATTATGGAATTTTTTTGAGCTGCATGTTTAAGGTTTGTGTATTTTTCCTTATGTATCTTAATGTCAATAAAAATTGAATTAACAAAAGATATGCCTTCTTATAAAGTATGACTTTCCATATTATGCTGGGTTTTAATAATCTGAAAAGAATGTGCATTATTCCTCCCTTCTCCTCTGATCTTTGCAGTACAAACATGCTATTAATTAGCAGCCATTTTAGAAGGGAAATGGGAAAATTTAAGTATAAATCTGGGTTTTTTAACCTTGGCACTATTGACATATTTTTGCTGGAATAATTTTTACTGTGAGAGGTTGTCCTGTTTATTGTAGGATACTTAACAGCATTCCTATCTTCCATCCACTAGATGCCAATAACACCCTTCCAGTTATAGCAATCAAAAGTATATCCAGACGCTGCCAAATATCCCTTGGAAAGGAAAATTGTCCTTTGTTGAGAATAGCTGGTCTATATAAAGTAGATGTGACAAAGAAGAAACGTGGGGCTGAGTCTAGAGAAATACAACTAGATCATTACCCAGATTAAAAAGCCAGATGGAAAACATGCTGAGAACCTGTCAATAAAGGGAATCAGGTAAATTTCATGAAGAATGAGCAAAATTATGAAAGCAAAATCTATACCAGTGGGTTTGTAATACCAATACTATGTATCCTTGTCTTCAGTCATAAAACCAACTTTTGAAATTCAAGAGAATACCAAGTTGTCATGCAGAACTGCTTTGACAAAAGAAAGACCCATAAATCTACCATTATAATCATTGATTGTATGTATTTCTGATATTCAGCCATGTATACTCTTTCATCTCAGTAAGAATGTTATTTATTATTCTAACTTCATTTACATTTGATCACTTTTAGTGCTTTTGATATTGTGAAGAATGCCAATGATTTTAAGGAACAAAGGTTTATGTCCAAAAGAAATGTATCTCAAAAGAATGCTTTTGATTATTTGAGTTCTCAGAGGTGAACAGTTTTCAGTTAGCTTGTACTAACGTTTTATACCAGCTGCTATGGTGAATGGTGTATCCCTTAACTACTTCTTACTTTTGGTAACATCTTTAATGGAAAGTGCCATCCATCAGCTACTGTGTCATATTTTGATCTAAGTGGTTGTGTTAACCCAGGTGACCCTAGAAAGTAAGGAAATGAATATATCAGGGAGGATGTAACTGCTGGCAGATTGTGAGGATTTTTATAGCTTATATAGTTAAAATTCCTCATATTATTAAGTGCTGTTGTACTTTAAAGGATAAAATATTTTCATGGGAAATGGCTTCTGTTTGTGTGGAATGCCTTCAGGGGACAAACGATGCATAATGTAAAACGCTATGAATGAGGTATTCATTATTACAGATGATTTACAGAATAACTGCAGAGTAACACACCCACAGATGCAGAGAGGATTACGTTTATCCTGCTCCTTCCAAAGTGAGGGCCATATTTAATACATTTCATATATAATAAGTCTTGAATTAATAAATGCTTTTTATCAGTCTACCTCTCATAGAAGCTGAGAGGACATCTAATCCCTAAGACGTTTGGATACAGACAAATAATGTTTAAACAAATGCACTGTCAGTATGATATTATAATATATTTACTAAATATTATGTTTTATCTCAGTTACAACTTTCATCTTATGTGTATTAAAAAGCTTACAGAGTTATTTTTGAAATTGTGTAAGGATTCATCATACTGAAAACATGGTTTTGGAAAATAACTGATGCCTGAGCATAACAGTCCCCATTCTCTATTTTTCTTGTGCCATACTCAATATTAATTTTACAACTACATTGAAGATGCTTTGCCCAGATATTAATATTTTTGAGTTTTCTGCATCTGTATTGCTGTACAAACGGTAGAAAAGATTGTATAGGGAAATCCCAGCTGATAGAACATTTTACTCAGTCTCGTGTAGATTTACTACTCTGCATTAAGGGACCTTTCCTATCCCAACTCGCTGGACTTACATATACACACGTAGGGTTTTTAGAATTCCAAAGGAGTCTGAGAGATCTGGCATGTTGTGTGATTGGATGAGCATCCATGTGTGAAATGCCGTACATGATTAGGGCAAGGAGGAAATATTTCTGCGTCTCAGTCAGGTGCCAAGAGCAGTTCCATGTCTTGAATAAATTTTTCCTGTGTAAGCAGACTGTTCAAGGAAAATTCAATCCCATCTCTGTGGTTCGAAATCTCTTTGGCTACAAGTGGAGACAGGGCATTTTAGGGTTATGTGTATTTTGGGGGACAGTCTACTGATATTTTAAAAATTTTAACAAGATTTGCTAGTCTTTTGTGATCACAGATTATTTGCTGTGGTAAAGGGTACAGCTCTAAAACATTGTTAGCCCTTGCGTCTTCAGGTTTCTGAAATACAATACTAAATTGAAATCTTTTTTTTGAAAAATCATGTACAGCCGACTCTGCTCCCTGCCTAGATTAAGTGTATGTGTGATAATGGAAGCTCTGGCTGGGATTTGCAATTAGAAGTAGTTTTAGGCTAGGAGCCCTGATAAGGAGTAGACTTGTTTTTGGGAGAAACAGAAGGGGCAGATACTGACAGAAGATTCTGTAACATGTTTTCCTAATGTTTACAAGCAGCTAACATTTTGTGGCATTTGATGATGTTATTTTTACCATAAAGACCGTTTTCTAATCCTGGATCTTTTCTTACTGGTATTTTGTCCATTGCTAATTTTCCTAACTTCTTTAATACTCATTTCTCTTATTTATAACGGGAAACAGTAGAGCTTGACATGATTATTTTGATAAAGAAGGTAAGTACTAAGTAACTTTAAGGCAGCTAGGTGGTTGGCAGGAAATTCTAGTTGAGTTTTGAGATAATTCTCCTCTATGTGTGACACATTGGACAATGGATTCACAAAACGGATGTAATTTATTAGATTGCGAGATTCAGGGGTCATGGACTATATCTAAATTCACTTTACATAACAACATTCATTGCAGTATGTAGTATAAATAGTTCCAGTGTGTGTTGAATGAGCTGATTGATGATGGAGTAGATTCATTTCTGGAGTAGAGAGGAAAATCTGGCACTGTATTGTTATACCTAGTTGTGTGCTGCAGAATGGAGTAGATGAGACTGGAATCTGGTTCTAGAATTTCCTCATCATCATAGATGCAAAATATTAACTTACTGACCAAAGTATTAATTTCATGTATAAGAATTATTTTCTTGTCATTTTTTAATCTACAATCAATACAATTTCTTTGATCATTTTAGGAAATACACTTTATTATACATAAATACTAGATAATTTATTATCATGATGCTACCCTAATATTAAGGAAATGCTGATCAAGATGTAATTTGGTGTATATATTTTACACACTTATGGAAGAGATTTCTTTATTCTCCTCACAAAAATGGAATATTATATTAAACTTGGAGTTAGTACATGAAAAATGTACTGTATAAAGTTAACATTTTAATGGGCAATTCATAACATTTGTTTCTTCTTTTTGTATCACCTCTTTATATACATATTCTTTGTTTAAAATTGGGCTTCAAGGTAGTTTTTATATAATCAACTTCATATATTTTTGATGTATTAACAAAATATTGTAATATTGGCCTATTATTAACAAAGGAATTTATGTATTAGAGAAAATAACCATTTTAGTTATTTGGTAATTAATAAGAACTATATACAGTTTCTAATATCTTAATGTTTAGGTCCTTTAAAAATTTTAAAAATTCTTCCTGCTTAGATTTTAACAATAACACAGCATAACTCTAACACTGGTTTATTTCTAAAGAAGACATTTAATTCTACAGTTAGTATGCAAAACATAGACCCAATTTATTTGTACTATTAAGTCCACATGAAAAAGAATAGACATAGATATAGATCAAGAGATAGATTTAATTTGCTTTAAGACTGGTTAAGTCTCCCTTTGGGGGCCATTTATCCCAGGTGTTACACCAATTTCTGGTCTCCCTGAGATATTTTCCAGATTAAAAAGCTTGGAAGGCTTCTATTAAACAAAAGCATAAATGAAAACAAAAAACCCTGAGAAAGGGGAATAATATTTGTATTGAAGAGTTTTATTGGTCAACTAAACACATAAGGAAGACAAGGAAAAGGACCCCAGTTTCTTATTTAATAAAAGTAAATTCCTTAAGGTTGAAATGGCAGGATCCTTTCAGAAATAGTAAGAAAGAGGCAAAGAAACTAGGAGAGCACATTCCCTATAAAAGAAGAAAAGAAAGGCTGTGCAGGGGAAAGCACTCATTTTCAATACTGTAAATATTTTGGAGGTTTGTTATACATAAAAATAAGAACTTATCTAAAGTTTTGTAGCTACGGAGAAAGCATTATGTGAGATAGAGAGCCCTAAATGAATGAATTTGTTGTGATCATTTACATGACATCTGTGAAAGTGGTTTATAGATGGGAAAATCCCCTACCAGTGTGATTCTATTGTGTCAGATTATATGGACTCAACCTTGCTTCATCCACTTTCAGAGATTTCCCAGAAATTTGGACACTTTCTCTATTCATTAAGTTTTTTTCTCCTGAAGGAATATAATTTATCTACTATGCTATAGACATATCTACTTCATGTTCTTTCTTAAAATCACATTCTTTTTCTTTTTCTCCAGTTTATCTCATAGGTAAGATTTTAGTAATTTTATAGTTTTGTAGTGGTAAGTAGGGAATAATAGCTTTGCTTTACTTCTCTGGGACATAGAATAAAATATTTTTTGCTGGGAGCTGAAATAGTTAAATAATTGAGACTAGGCAAATTCATGGAAATATAATGCAAATTAGTGGCTGTCAGGGCATTTCAGATGGTAAATTTTTTATATATTTCACTACAACAAGTGTTTTCAAAGATTGTGTAGGGTAAGGAGGGGCGTTATTCTAGGATAAGATTTATTTGAATTTGAAGCCCAAATTTATTAACTGTTTCCTCTGCAAGCTATTTAACTTTTTGAATTATAAATTAATTAACTATATTATGGAAGACCATTCAATCACCAGATATTTCACAGAGTCAGAGACTGTGGTATAATAGGGAACAAACCCAATGTTGATCCTTCATCCTGTGGAGCTTAAAGTTCAGTAGAGGGACTAGATGTGCAACAAGCTTCTACAGAATGAAAAATATAATAGTAAAATTCTTAATGTTTGTCACTGTTACTTGAATTAGACATATGTACTGCCCAGTGAAATAATAAGTTCAAGGTTGTGTTATTGTTATTAAGCTTTTAACTTTCACACTAAAACTTATTCTATTCCAGAGTGAATATCTCATTTCAACCATCTTGAAAATGTGTGCAGTGAGTCATGAGAAGTTGACGCATTGATATTTATGGCTTACTCAGTGAAAATCATTAGCACCTCTGAGGTTTTAAATACACACTCAAGCAGGTATGAAAGCACATTTACACATGTACAACACACATCTACACACACACAAATATTACTGAAAACATACAGAACACCTTTTTGTTACATCAGAAAATAGCATGGCTATTAGCTAGTGAATATTTCTAATCAACTCATAACTCTACTTTTCCTGTGTTTATTTTCTGTGTTCAATACAAGGGAGTCTAGTAAAGCCATAATGAACTTCTTTATGAACTTTATAGCAAGCTGAAATCTGTATGTTCTTTTCAAACAATATTAAACCACATGTACTTGGTGTATGCTATGAAACCACAATTCCATTTACAATATTTGTATTAAATCTCTTGGTGGTATCTGGCTACTTCAGATTCTAACCATATGTAGTCCCTTGATGATAAGCCTTTGATCTTGGAACCACAAAGAGAATAAAATTCAACCAATCTTATATTTAAACACACTGTTGTGTATTTAAACACACTATTATATAATAGACACTACATAATAGGAATAAACATTCAAATTCTAAATTTAGAATGATATATTTTGGGCAAATAGCAGAGCTTCATGAGCCCAAATATTATTCTTAGTGTTACATCTTATTTTGGCATAGTACAAATATACTCACATTGCTGGCAAAATAAGAGCTCCTGAATCATTCCAATCAGCTAACTATAAATTCTGATAACTGAAGAGTCATCAATTTCCTTCCTCCTTTGTGCTATGCTGACATATTTAAATATTTGAACAGACTTTTTTTTGTTAACTGAACTTGCTCCATGGATTCAGGCTTTCCAAGACACTCTAGTGATAGCCCATTATGTGCTCATTTGGGTAATGTTTTTCTCTGCATAGACACTTATTTAGACTTCAGTGTTTTCAGATGGTTCCCATATAAAGATGCTAATAAAGTCAAGATTTTGCAACAATTGGTATTATCAATATGACAAATAAACCAGTACTATCTGATATTAAGCTTTAAAAACTTGAAAATAGTACAATATAGTGTATGGTTTGTTTTAGGCCATGGTTATATGAGACCCCAGGACATCCATGTTATCATATTATAAATATAATATATCTAATATTTTTCTCATTATAGTAATGTGTTTTCTTTAATTTGTAGTTTTTCCAATTTGGGGACATGAAAACCCTCTTGACTTGGAGAGCTACTCCTCTCATTTCCAATGTAGTTCTCATAGGGGCAGAAAATCATGCTTATCCTGAGCACAGCTGATTGATAGAGTTTCTGAGCACGTTACACATGTTAACTCATTCATCCAGGTAACATTCTTATGATATCGGTAGTCTTTTTTCAACAGAATTTAAAATTCTTTTGTTAAAAAAGAGTGAACATTGAAAGAAAGACTACTGATACCATTAAAGATTTGGTCTGGTTGCTCCTGAAGCCACCTGTTGCTCCTGTGTTTCCTGTGGTTTGGCTGGTCACAAAGTTTTCCTTTTCCCTAGGCAATCAAAATAGATTTTATAATATATTCATCCAAAACAATGTTTTAAAAATAGCAATATGCTTGCTGACTTACTGAAAAGGAAGTAAAGGTGTTTTCAGGTGAAGTTAGAGAGGTCATAGGAACAGGGACAGATGTTGCAGGGCCTTGTAGATCATTGTACTGACTTTGGTTTATACTCAGAGTGAATTTGGAAGCCATTCCTGGATTTTGAGAAGAGAAGTGGCATGATCTGACTTAACATTTTGAAATAATCACTTAAAGTATTAAGAATCAGAATTAAAGGAACAAAGAAAAGAAACCAAATTGGAACTTCTTCAGTAAATCGGGTGAAAGGTATTACAGCAAGTTACCCTGTAACCAGGGTAGTTACTGTGGTGATAGTGAAAGGTTAAGGTAGAAACAATAGAATTTCTTGATGGCTTACAAGAAGAGTATGAGAGAAAGAACGATCTGTGATGATCCTAAGAATTTCAGTCTCAGTATCTATCAAATGAAAAGGAGATTTAAGGTTTTCAGAGGAAGGTCAGGATTTCAAAAACAAATGAATAGAAGGAGTGGTCAATAGTATCAAATACTACATAGCTATCATGTATTACAAAGGCTGAAGAAGTGTCGGATTTGGTAACTAAAGGTAAATTTGTGAGAGACGATTTAGTGCAGTGGTAAAAAAGATACGAGACTGGAAAGCTGGAAATAAGAAATAATAGGTGAGGATATGAAAATGGTAATGAAAGTCATCTTTTCAAGAAGTTTAGCTCTGAAGATGTGAAGACACAATTGTGGTTAGAGGAGGACATAGGATTGGAGAGAATATTTAAACATAATTTAATAGAAATAGAAATAGTTTCCTGCATTTTTAAAATACATTTTTTTTTTACATAATATTTACATTTCTTACATGTGTCCAATGCATATGGCTATAATTTATCTCTGGGAAATGTAAAATATTTTCCTGCTTTTAAGAATATTTATCTCGGGATGAGTTAAATCATGAGCAATTTTCAGTGAACACGACTTTCACTTTAACAAATTACAAAGAAAACATACTTTCTTGGGCACCATCCAATATGGCTAAGATAATGAAATGTAATACCTGCTAGTACATTTACTTTCTTCTAACTTTACTTTGTGTTTCCTGAAACTTTGGCACTCCTCAAAAGTGTCTGCAATCAGCTGGTGACAGAATGTTTTTAGAAAAATTAGGAATAATTTATTAATGTCATATTCCTTTGTCTTAGTTCTATGTTGTCTTGCCTCACTTTCACAGTGGTAAATTTTTTCCTAAATGATGTAGGAATCATTCATACTAACTCTTCCTTAAAGTTCCTTATGGTGAATGTGACATTTTAAAGCTCACCTTTGTTATTTTTAATGCTGGTACACAAAACTTGTTAAAGTTTACCCTGTGTGAAAGAGATTGATGGGCAAACCCAATAGCTGTCCCTCTTTCTTCCAGAGTAAAGAACTCTTTGTTTTTATAAGAGTACATCATGGTAGAAACTAAATCTTTTATTTCCTAACCTTCTTTGTTTCAAGTGATGAACATGTGATAAATTTCAGACTAATGGCATGAATAAACATAGGCTTATGGAACTTTCCTTAAATTACATTTGTTTCATGCACTTTTTCCTTTCTTTTTATTCTTTCCTCAGTTTTCCTGCCTGAAACAAGGTATTATTGTTATTATAGCTTTTTAGCCATTATCATATGCAATGAGAACAAGACTCATACATCAGGAATTGCAAGTAATCACTTGGAATGAGGTGTATCCTTGAGGACTTTGGGCAACAAAGCTAACATGCCAGCCTGAAACTTTTTAATAATAAAAAGGTATATATTTAAAGTATGCAATATGATGTTTTGTATCCCTGATCTCCTTACCTGTAATTTCTTGTAAAGATGGAAATACATTTTTAACTTATTTAAGTCACTATTTGTGGTCTCTGTAATTTATATCCCTTAAATGATATATCATGATTATCATTATTAAATTTTAGAACACTAAAATTCAGAATAAAGCATATTCAATATTTAATGAAGTATATTTAATATGCCTTTCAAATAGAATAACTGACAATTACTATTCTATTTCTATGATCCATTTCACAGGCATATTTTAATACCTTTAAAAATATATCTTTGAAGTATTATGTACACAGAGAAAAATATAGAGATCCTTAAGGGAATCCAGTTGTGTCATCTGTGCTGAGATACAGAATAAAAC
Source organism: Piliocolobus tephrosceles (assembly GCF_002776525.5). Lineage (NCBI taxonomy): Eukaryota > Metazoa > Chordata > Mammalia > Primates > Cercopithecidae > Piliocolobus > Piliocolobus tephrosceles. The sequence goes on along the minus strand of NC_045440.1, from coordinate 118,301,571 downwards.
ATTTATAGCACACCAGAAGATATCCTCACATAAACTCTAGGCTTTTACCATTTGAAGGTAAACACTACGTTTACTTCCAACATGGTTGATTCATTTTGCCTGTTTTTGAAATGCATATATTTAGAATTATTCAACATATAGTCATTTTTGAGCGGGTGGTGAGTGGCTTCTTTCACTAAATGGTATGCTTACGAGGTATCATATAGCAACTGTTCATTATTATTCTATTATAGCTTCCCATTGAGTGAAAAATATGTAGTTGATTTGGAGATGTGTCACCTAGATCTCCCCTCTACAGTGAGTTTGTTGTCCACTGCAGGGAGTGTGGTATCAGATGGTTTCCAGCTCTAAGCACCTTAGGATCTACCTGAGTGGCAAAGGACCACTTTCTTCTTCTTTTTTAAACCATACATTTTAGTTTTTTAGAGCCACTTTAAGTTTACAACAAAATTTAGCATAAGGTACAGAGATATCCCACATCTTATCTGCCTTCACATGTACATAGGAAAATTGTACAGAAAATACAGAAAGTTCCCATAAACCCACTGCCCCCCAATCCATGACCTCCTCTCCTATGAACATTCTGCCCCAGAGTAGTACATATATTGCAAATGACAAACCTACATAGATACATTATTACCCCAATCCATAGTACACATTAGGGTTTAGTCTTAGTGTTTTATAGTCTATGGGTTTTAACAAATGCCTTTTCCAGAATACCATATAGTTGGAATCATACAGTATGTAACCTAGCCATGCTGCCTGCTTGCACTGAGTTAGGTAATATGCATCTAAGTTATTTTCATGTCTCTTCATGACTTTATAGCTCATTTCTTTATAGCATTGAATAATATTCAATTGTCTGGATGTACCAGTGTGTATTTATCCATTAGCCTACTGAAGAACATCTTGGTTCTCTCCAAGTTTGGGCAACTATAAATAAAGCTGCTATAAACATCAATGTGCAGATTTTTTTTGTGTGTGGACATAAGTTTGCAACTCATTTGGCTAAATACCAAGGAGCACGCTTGCTACATCATATGGTAAAAGTATGTTTAGTTTTATAAGAAACTGACAGGCTGTCTTCCAAAGTAGCTATATCATTTTGCATTACCACCACCAATGAACAAGAGTTCCTGTTGCTCCACACCGTTAGCAAAATCTGGTGTAGTAGATGTTCTGAATTTTGATCCTTTTAATAGATGTGCTGTGGTACCTCATTGTTGTTTTAATTTTCATTTCCCTGATGACATATGTTGTGGGACATCTTTTCATATGCTTATTTGCTGTCTGTACATCTTTTTGGCGAGGTGTCTGTTGATGTCTTTGGCCCATTTTTAATTCATATGGTATTTTATTTAGTATAGAAAGCTCTTATGTAATATTGGTGATTTTACTCCATATATATACATTTACATATATTTGTAATTTGTAATTGTAAATTGACAAATAATAGTTGTATATATTAATGGGGTACAGAGATATGTTATGATTTATGCATACAATATGGAAAAATTAAAACAAGTGAATTAACATATTAATAATCTCAAACAGTAATTTTTTTGTGGTGAGAACATTTGAAATTTACTCTCAGTGATTTTGAAATATACAATACATTGTTATATACTGCATTCACCACACTCTACAATATATCTTAAAAATACCTATTCTGCTTGTCTAATTGAACCTTTGCACCCTTTCAACATCATCTCCTCATGCTTCCACCCTCTTTCCCCAGTCTCTAATAACCACCATTCTGTACTCTACTTTTTGAGCTTGATTATTTTAGATTTAGCCAATTTTCTAGTCAGTTTTTTTCCTTATTGTTGAGTTTCAAGAGTGCTTTTTGGATGATAGTCCTTTACAGATATGGCTTTATAATATTTTTTTCCATCTGTGGCCTGTTTTTTAATTCTCTTGACTGTCTTTCAGAGAGCAAAAAATTTAATTTTAATGAAGTACGGCTTACTGATTTTTTTTCATGTTTTCTGCTTTTTGCACTGTATGTAAAAAGTCATCATCATATCCAAAGTTATCTAGATTTTCTCCTGATATTGCCTAGGAACTTTATAGTTTTACATTTTACTTTTATATCTGTTATGAATTTTGAGTTCATTTTTGTGAAATGTGTAATATCTTTGTCTAGATTTTTATTTGGCATGTGAATGTCTATTTGTTCCAGCACCGTTTGTTAAAAACACTATACTTTTTTGTATTGCCTTTGCGCCTTTGTCAAGGATCAGTTGACTATATTTAAGTGTGTCAATTTCTAACCTCTTTATTCTTTTCCATTGTTTATGTTTGTCTATTCTTTGACCAATACTACACTGTCTTGATTGCTGTAGCTCTACAGTATCTCTTGATGTAGGGTGGTTTCATTCCTCTGACTTTATTCTTCTCTTTCAATACTATGTTGGCATTGTGGTTCTTTTTACCTCTCCATATAAACTTTAGAATTAGTTTCTCAATATTTACAAAATAACTCACTGAGAATTTGATTGAGATTGCATTGGATCTATAGATCAAGTTGGGAAGAACTGACATCTTGACAATATTGAGTATTCTCATCAATGAACATGGACTATCTCTCCAGTTATTTAGTTCTTTGATTAATTTCAACAAAGTTTTACAACTTTTCTCATATAGGTCTTGTTAGATTTATAACTAAGTATTTTATTTTAGGAAGTGTAGAATTTGGGAATCCTATTTTTTCATATCTGACATATAGAAAATGATTGACTTTTATATGTAAAGTTTGTATTCTGCAACCTTAGTATAATCACTTACTAATTCCAGGAGATTTTTAAATGAATTCTTTTGGATTTCCCACAAAGATGATCATATCATCTACAAACAAAGCTTTATTTTTTCCTTCTTAATCAATATGCTTTCAACTTCCTTGCCTTTTCTTATTGCATTATCTAGGGCTTCCAATATGATGTTGAAAAGGAGGGGTAAGAAGGGGCAATACTGCCTTGTTCCTGACTTTTGTGAGAAAGCTTATAGTTTCTCATCGTTTAGTGTAATGTTAGCTATAGGTTATTTATTTATTTTTTTTTTTGTAGAAATTCTTCATCATTTTGCTGAAGTTTCCCCCATTCTTGGTTTACTGAGAATTTTTATGATGAATGGGTATTAAATTTTGTCAAATGCTTTTCCTGCATCTCCTCATATACGTTTTCTTTTTCTTTTATAGGATGTTGATGCTATGGGTTACATTAAATGATTTTTGAATGTTGATTCAACCTTGCATATCTAAGATAAATTCCAGTTTACCTTGATATATTATGTTTTTTATACATTGTTGGACTCAACTTGTTGATAATTTATTAAAGATTTTTGCATCTATGACCATGAGAGAAATTGGTCTGTAGTTTTCTTTCCTTTTGAGTTTTTTTTTATTTTTTATTTTATTTTATTTTATTTATTTATTTTTTGAGACAGGATCTCTCACTCCTGTCACCCAGGCTGGAGTGCACTGGCATGATCACAGCTCTTTGCAGCCTTGACTTCCTGGGCTCAGGTGATTTTCCTACCTCAGCCTCCTGAGTAGCTGGGACTACAGACAAGTATCACCATGCTAGGCTAATTTGTTGCCATGTTGCCTCAGCTGTCCAGGACTCCTGGACTCAAGTGCTCTGTCTACCTTTGCTTCACAAAGTGCTGGGATTATAGGCATGAGTCATTGTGCCAGGATATATATTTTTTTTCTTTTAATATCTTTATCTATTTTGGGTGTTTGGATGATGCTGGTCTCAAAGAATAAATTAGAAGGTATTTCTTTTGCTTCTATCTTCTGAAAAAGATTATGAAGAGTATAACACTATACCAAATTATTGGTATAATTTTTTTCCTAAATGATTGATATAATTCATCAGTGAGTTTATCTGGGCTTGGTGCTTTTTGTTTTGGAAGGTTATTCATTTAATTTCTTTAATAACTATATGCATATTCAGATAATCTATTTCTTCTTGTGCTACTTTTGGCAGACCATGGTTTTTCAAGGATTTGTCCATTTAATCTAATCTATAAATCTATAACTACTTTTATAAATCTATAACCAAATTTATACACATTAAATTGCTTATATTACTTCATTATCATTTTAATGTCCATGGGATCTGTAGTGATGTCTTTTCTTTTATATCTGAAATTAGTGATTTGTGTTCTCTGATTTCTTAGTTATCGTAACTAGACACATATCAATTTTATTGATCTTTGCAAAAAAAAAAAATAACAGCTTTGGATTTTATTTTTCCTAGTAATTTCCTGTTTTCAATTTCATTGAATTTCACTGATTTTTGGTTATCTTTCTATTAATGGTTTATATTTTAATTAGACCCTTTATGATATCTATTCTTTAAAATTTGTTAAAGTTTTTGTTTTATGGCCTAGAATGTGATCTATCTTGGCAAACATTCTATGTAAGCTTGAGAAGAATGTGTACTCTGTTGTCATTAGATAAAGTAGTCTATGAATATCCAGTTGGATGATGGTGATGTTGAGTTTAACTACAACAAGTTAGCTCTTTACTGGTTTTCTACATTCTGGGTCTGTCCATTTCTCATAGAAAGGAATTGAAGTTCAGCTATAATTGTAGATTCATTTATTTTTTCTTGGAACTCTGTTAGTTTTTGCCTCATGTATTTTGATGCTGTGTTGTTAGGTGAATATAGATTAAGCCTTGTTATGTCTCTTTGGAGAACTGGCTCTTTTATCATTATGTATTGTCCCTCATTATTCCTAATAAGTTTCCTTGCTTCAAACAGAGAGGCACTTTTTATAGACCTTGCACCTTTCTTCAGGGCAGCTTGTATCTGCTGATAGAGGGTCAAGGGATAAAGGCCTGTATACTTTGCCCCAGGAAAGGACACTCTGATAAGCAACATTCACTCTAGATTAAACCTCTTTCTCAGCGTTTGCTGAGGTTATGTCACGCCTCCATTACAGTTCAGTTCTGCCCAATCATGCTTTAACTTCTCCTTTCCCTAAAAGACACTGATCACTAATAAACACCTTGTCTTCATACCTGCTTTCAGCTATTCCATGCAATGATATTTGAAACCAAAAAGGTATTTAATAAAATGGGATTTTAGAACTAGACCACTACTATCTGATTGGCTATGAAGACTACATTACTGGTGGTAGCTGGAGCACAGACAACCCCAGGCACAAGGTCATGAACGAATTATTGAAACATTCACCAATAGTTAATTTGAAGAATGTCACCCATGGAAGAGAATGTACTAGCTGGCAAGATATATCAGGTATTAAATATGCATGAAGAAAAGAGAAAAACTAAGGTAAAGAGATACAAGTGCTAATTGCCATTGCTGCTGGAGGGCAGCAACGGCAAATAGGGACAAATAGGGACAAATTTACTCCTCACCGTACCCTAAACCCAGGAAACATTATGCAATGCGCGGAGACAATCTTGGCTGTCATGATGAGGGAGGGGTGCTACTGGATTACATGGGGTAGAGAATAGAGATTCTATAATTCAGAAGACAGGCCCCATAACAAAGAATTACTTAGTCTAAAACGTAAATAGCACTACCATTGTAAACCCTTATTTGATTCAAAGAGACTGAAAAAGCAAATTTACGTATTAATAACTGGCAATTGAAGCTAACTGTAAAAGCTAGAGGGTATCTTTTGTTGTATTGAAAATTTCTCTTTCTCTCTAGAGACTGAGCGGGTACATATGGAAGCAACGTAATGAATGGAGTAGTCCTGACCAAGGTATGTACACTGAGTCAAAAGACCCACACAATGATTATTTCCCAAGTCTCCTAAATTATAATTTGGATTGACATACTTTGCAGTCCAAGAAACCCCACATTGGGTTCTTTTGTCTCCAGGGTAAATAATATGACAGTGAAAAAGCCAACTAGAAGTCTCTGAAACTACTCTACATCCCAGCCAAGAGAGTAAATCAATGAAGCAGACACAAAAATAAACAAACTTATTTTCCCCTGGGAAGGGGATGGTGGTGTTTAGTACTACCTTTAAGGACCTAAAAATACCATGGTGATAGTTCCTATATAATTATACTTAATTCAATATTCTGGATCCTGCAGAAATTAAATATAATCAGGAAAGCATTTATACTCCTGCAGGTTGATTCAGGTATTGGGTCCTATCTCAGCTGCTGTGCCAGATATACCTTTGATAGAGCAGATTAATATGATCACAGCAATATATTATACTGCCATTGCTTTAGTGAATAGATTCTTTTTATCTCTGTCAGAAACGAATATCACAAATACTTTTTAGCCACACAGAATAATAATATATGTAGAAAGATTCTCCTCAATGCTATGTTAGTTCTCTTGTCTCTGTCACAATATAAAACACAGAGATCTTGATCATCTGAATGTGCCATAGATTATCACACTGATTCATCACATCAATGATACTAGACCAAACAGGAAAAATAAGCAACATGTTACTGGTATAGTTAATGTAATTGTAACATTCATGCAAGTATTCAGGGCCTGAATCATTTATAGAAGTTTCAGGGTTCCCATTGTCAGGGGCATGGCAGGACATTTGTTTGAAATAAAAGAGACATAATTACATCTTGCACCTCCTGTAATGAAAAGGAAAGCACAAAGCCCCATAAACTTCTTCAGCTTCTGAAGTCAGTCTTCTAAGGAAACTAGGAATATTGCTGTGGCCTATATACAACGCGACACAAAATTGTACCAGTAAAAAAGAGTTCTAAAGCAGTTGCAGGATTGCAAGCAAAGCCATGTTACTAAGACCAAACCACCATGCTTTATAATGCTGGAGATATTGATGATGGAAAAAGATGCTGGGAACAGTTTGTAGTAAGTCCTCTGGGATAATCATAACACAGAATTCTGGAGTTTTGGAGCAAGGTTACGTTCAGCAGAAAATTATACATCTTTTGAGAAGCAGTTCTTAATGCTACTTGGCCCTGATTGGAGGCAAAATAATGACTGTAAGATACAAAGAATCATACATCTAGAACTAGAAAGTGGGTTGGTTTGAAGATGGAGAGTAATTGCAGTACAGCCTTACTTAGGGGTGGCCATATAAGACATTAGTAAGGAATAATCATCTAATTCAGCAGAACTTTCAGAACTTCAGGTGGCACACCTTGCCATCCAGTCTGTACAGAATAAGAAGTCCTCCAATGTTGTACTACATATAGATTCATGGGTCATGACAAATGAGCTTCTGAGCTGGTCAGGAGTTTAAAAGAGAGAGAGAGAGAGATACTACACCACTTTGTCACTTTTGTTATAAATAATACATATAAATACATGTTGAAATCCTTTTTCCATTGTTTTATTGCTCAGTCCTTGTGTCAGTACATACTGTATTGATTCTTATAGCTTTGTTAACTAAATAACTAAGAGTATGAGTCCTCCAGCCTCTCCAAGTTTATCTTTACTCTTTTATTCTTCTGGGTCCTTTGAATTTAACTATAAATTATAAATTGAGTTTTCTAATTTCTACACAGAAAGCGAAACCTAATGGGATTTTTATTTTGATTATGTTGAATATATAACTCTGTATAGATATCGAAAGATAGATAAATAGATATAGATGTTGGATCACTTAAACTATTAAATTTGTTTTAATTATAAAATAAAAGGTACAGTTTAAAAAATATCCAGTTCAGGTCTCTTCCTAGACATTAAAGCATATGTCAATCTGTCTTCCTAAATAAATGTTCCAAAGGATATCAAGATCAATATATCCAAATAAGACTTATAATCTAAACTTCACATAAGTTTGCTCATGTGTTTCTCATTTCAGTTAATAGTAGTTGTTATACCATTTATAAAAATGTTAACATAATTATGAAAAATCATTCTTTCTCTTTCTCAAAAATCCAATCACCTAATGAATGATTCCTTTCCTAATTTGTTGCTAATACCGTATATGTGTATACACACACACACACACACAGAGCATTTGAACAACACTGCAGAGTTCCATGCCTCCAAACTTGAACATGTTGATATTGAAGACAGTGCTGATTGGGACAGTCTCCTTCAAACCGGAATCTAGAACTTAGGAATTCTATATTTGAATGCAATGTAGTAAAATAACTTAAAATGGATACCTAACTTCAAACACAAGAATGATAAATTCTCCAATATGAGAAATAAAAAGTGAACTCAAAAATAATATTGAAAGATGCTTGAAGTTGAGTGGATAACATGATTGGGAAAGTTATTATAGGCATTTATTAAGTATTTAAAATTCTTGCAGAAAGATGTTGAAGACTCAAGTCTGTATGATGCAGAGCTGCAACTGAGGTTCAGTAATATACACAACAGCCAAAAGTAATGTTCTATTTATGAAATAGAAATTTAAAAATATAAGCCTCAATCCTACAAAGAAGCCTGATGCTCCTTGATATCTGTGGTAGAAAAATAGTCACATAAATATTTTGCAATCTCAAATTTGGATTATTCATGAAAATAGGAATAAAATACATAAATCCAAGACATTGACATGAAAAAAACTCTAGGACAATGAAACCCATTAATCTCCCCGGAAAGAGAAACAGGTGGACTGGACAGCACTGCATTTCAGTGCAAAGTCCCCAGATTACTTTGTTCTCTCTCTCCGGAGCAATCAGATTCTCTCCATGTCATGCATCACTGCCAGGAAATAGGTAGGGGTGATGCAGGAATGTAAGACTGTCTTTCCAACTCTCTTTAAGTGCCTCTTTTCTTGATATGATGCTAAATCTAGGTACTTGGAACCCTTACTTATTTATTTATTTTTTTGTGAAGGTCATTTCTTATGTGGCTAGTTTGTTGGGGAGGACAATTGCTGGACTGTTATATTTGGCCATTTTGCTCCACTTCCTCCCTCTCTCCCTTCCTTCCTTCCTTCCTTCCTTCCTTCCTTCCTTCCTTCCTTCCTTCCTTCCTTCCTTCCTTCTTTTCTCTCTTTCTCTCTTTCTTTCACTTTAAATTCTGGGATATATGTGCAGAACGTTCAGGTTTGTTACATAAGTATACATGTTCCATAGTGGTTTACTGCACCTATCAACTCATCATCTAGGTTTTAAGGCCCATCTGCATTAGGTATTTATACTAATGCTCTCCCTCCCCTTAGCCTCTACCCCCCAACAGGCCCAGGTGTGTGATGTTCCCCTCCCTGTGTCCATGTGTTCTCACTGTTTAACTCTTACTTATGAGTGAGAATATGCAGTGTTTGGTTTTCTGTTCCTGTGATAGTTTGCTGAGAATGATGGTTTATAGCTTTTTCCATGTCCCTGCAAAGGACATGGACTCATTCTTTTTTATGGTTGCATCGTATTTCATGGTGTGTATGTGCCACGTTTTCTATATCCAGTCTATCATTGATGGGCATTTGGGTTGGTTCCAAGTCTTTGCTATTGTAAATAGTGCTGCAATAAACGTATATGTGCATGTGTCTTTGTAGTAGAATAATTTTTTTTTTAAATGTAGCATTGTTGGCATGGTGGTGAGCATAGCTACCTCTCTCTTTTTCTTAATACATTCTGTTCAAAATAATATTTTATTATGAGTACTGATGTAATCTCCATACTTTCTATCAGGCTTTGTGTTTTCTACATGCTTGAGTCAGCAGTTCTTTCTGTGAATAACTTGTGTAATTTGATGTGTGCATAATTATTAATGTCATTATTTTATCTTGACTCTTGAAATATAGATTATCAGTGGAGACTCTGAAGGGTGAGAGGGTGGTGAGAGATGAGAAATTACTTAATGGGCACAATGCATATTATTCTGGTGACAGTTAGACTAAAAATCCAGATGTCACCCATATGCAGTATATCAATGTAACAAAACTGCATTTGTACCCTTTACATTGATATTTAAAAAGCCTATTATATTGAGAGTTACCATTCATGACCACTGGAGATACTCTCCCATAGTCTTCTGTGGTGTGTTGTTGCTCAGGAGAAGTCAGCTGCAAATCTTTTTAAGAATATTTAAATACTCAGTGTGTTTGTACTTTTAAGATTTTGCTGGTACTTTTTATTTTTCAGCATAACTGTAAAGTTTCTACATATAGTTTTTTTAAACTATCTTATTCACGATCACATATGCTCCTTCAAAATTTGAACACATATATTTCTTTAATTAAAACATCATTTGGCCATCATCACCTGGAATGTTGTCTTTCTTCCATTCTTTACCTTGTTTGCTTCTATAACCTAAAAACTCTTTTTTTTTATTTTCTATCACTTTATTATTTTGTAATTATTTCTGGATAACATCCTCAAGTTTATTTTGCAATTAATGAAATATCTTCCTTTATTTAGACTACTCTTTAATGTAGCCTTTGAGTACAGTTATTGCAATAACTGTACTTTTTATTCCAAGAATTTCTATTTGGTTTTGCTAATATAACTAACTGTCTGTTCATATTCAGTTCTGTTCTCATCTCATTCTTTATCTTTCTTCATCATTTTTTTTGAGACAGAGTTTCTCTCTTGTTGTCCAGGTTGGAGTCCAATGGCACAATCTCGGCTCACTGCAACCTCCTTCTCCTGGGTACCAGTGATTCTCCTACCTCAGCATCCCAAGTTCCTGGGATTACAGGCATGTGCCCCCATGCCAGGCCAATTTTTGTATTTTTAGATAGAAATGGGGTTTCACCATGTTGGTCAGGCTAATCTTGAACTCCTGACCTCAGGTGATCCAACCGCCTCAGCCTCTCAAAGTTCTGGAATTATAGGCGTGAGCCACCGTGTCCAGGCTCTTCATCAATTTTTAATCTTAACTATAATATTTGTAAACACATTTAGATTATTATTTATTGATGTGGCATATACATTATTCTTTAATATTCTGGATTTCCCAACTTTGTTCAATTTTTCATACTATGAATTTTTTTTCAAATTTGTGACATGGTTATCTGGAATGTGTGATTATGCATTGGTGGGCCTAGGGCCTGGAGTATTTTGAAGAAGTCCTATATGTATGTGTTGTAAGCAGATCTTATTAAAGACCACCAAGGCAGTACTTCTAAAAGTCTGCAAGATTTACAGCATTGTTGGGTTTGGGGTGTTCCCTAATGCAGATATGGCTGCAGAGACCAAAGACTTAGATCACAGCATTCAATTCCCTTTGAATGCTTGGAAATTTTTCTCAAGATGGACAAGTGCAAACAAGCCCAGTATGCAAAGATTACAATAAATAATCTAACTCTTCAATGCCCAGACATTAAAAAACCATCCACAAACATTAAGACCATACAGAAGAATATGACCTCACCAAATGCACTAAATAAGGAACCAGTGACTAATCCCAGAGTGACAGATATGTGAGCTTTCAGATAGAGAATTCAAAACAGCTGTTTAGAGGAGGTTCAACCAAATTAAAGATAATACAGAGAAGGAATTCAGAGTCCTATCAGATCCTTACAATGGGTTATAAGATATTATTTATGATAACCACATGTAGCCTCGTGTGGTTTGTAACCACAAATCAAAAAGCCTGCAACAGATACACAAAAAATAAAAAGCAAGAAAGTAAAATATAACACCAGAAAAATATACTTTCACAGAAATCAAGGAAGAAAGAGAAGACCACAAAACAGCTAAAAAACAGTTTAGAAAATGGCAGTAGTAAGTCCTTATTATGAACAATAACATCGAATGTGAATGGACTAAACTCTTCAATCAAAAGACAGGTTAGCTGAATGGATGCCTGTAAGAAACAGTCTATGTGTATTTTTATACATGTGTATTTTTATGCACATAGACGAAAATAAAGGGATGGAAATATATACTGCATGCAAACAGAGTTAAAAACAAGGAGGAGTAGCTACACGTATCAGAAAAAAATAGATATCAAGACAAAAACTATTAAATGAGACAAATAAGGTCATTATATAATGAAAAAGGTCAATTCAGCAAGAGGGCATAACAATTGTAAATACATATGCACCCAGTGCCAGAGCACCCAGATATATAAAGCAAATATTGTTACAACTCAGGAGAGAGAGAGATAGACCCCAATGCAAAACAGCTGGCGACTTCAACACCCCACTTTCAGGACTGGACAGATCATCCAAACAGAAAATTAACAAAGAAACATCAGATTTAATCTGCATTATAGACCAAATAGGCCTAATAGATATTTACAGAACATTTTGTCCAATGGCTGCAGAATATACATTCTTCTCTTAGCACATTGACCATTCTCAAGGATATATGTTAGGCCACAAAACAAGCCTTAATTATTTTTTTTAATTTGAAATTATAGCAAGTGTCTTCTCTGACAGCAATGGAATATAACTAGAAAGCAATAACAAAATGAAATTTGGAAACTATACAAACACATGGAAATTAAACAGTATGTTCTTGAATGACCCATGGGTCATTGAAAAAATTAAGAAGACAATTAAAAAGTTTATTGAAAGAAAAGAAAAAGACTAAAACAAGGTGATTTCAGAATATTACTGGAGGATGATAGCATTTATCTGAAGATTTTATAACTACAAAGTAATACTAAATATTGTTAGTGGAACATATGTATAAACAAATTTATAAAAACATAGGTTAAAAAACGTGTATGTGCATCAATAAAACTATTTCCTCTGGAGAGAGGGGAAGGGTTAGGAATGTGTTGGGAAAGAGAACAAATAAGATTGAATTGTATCTGTACTGGTTTATTAAAAGCAATAATGAAGGCAAGATAAGGTCCTAAAAATAAAAAAGAAGCCAAAACATGCACAGGCCACATTATGTATTAACAAGCTCACAACTTAAAATCAAACTAACAAATAAGAATAAAACCTTTTTAAAGTGAAAATGCAATGAAGCTTGTTTAAAATTTTAAATGGTTTTACTTGGCCTCTGCAAGAGTCCAGACTCCCTAGTTTAGGTTAAAAATGCCTTTATATGTGCTACATTTTCTTAATCCAGTCTATCATTGATGGACATTTGGGATGGCACATATACACCATGGAATACTATGCAGCCATGAAAAGCATGAGTTCATGTCCTTTGTAGGGACATGGTTGAAGCTGGAAACCATCATTCTGAGCAAACTATCGGAAGGACAGAAAACCAAACACCTTATGTTTTCACTCATAGGTGGGAACTGAACAATGAGAACACTTGGACACCGGGTGGGGAACATCACACACTGGGGCCTGTCGTGGGGTAGGGGGAGGGTGGTGGGATAGCATTAGGAGATATAGCTAATGTAAATGACCAGTTAATGGGTGCAGCACAACAACCTGGCACATGTATACCTAGGTTACAAACCTGCACATTGTGCACATGTACCCTAGAACTTAAAGTATAATAAAAAATTTAAAAAAGTAAAAATAAAAATGCCTTTATGAATTAGTGTCTGCCTATTTCCCTAGCCAGTCTTTCCTAATCTTTGCCAGCTGCTTTTCTTATGGTGCACTTACGTGGAATTTATTTCAGATTTACAGGAACCTGTTACATTTGCCAAATCTCCTATCTAGACTCTAACTCATACTGTGCTTTGTTTGTTTCACAACTTCAGCTTGGTAATTCTTAAATATTCTTCAGGTTTCAGCAGTTTCTTCTTTGTAAGTCCTCCTTGACTACTTCAGAATTTTTCAGGTTATCTGCATTTTCCAGATTCTATAGTTACATGCTTTGTTATGGTTCTAATTTATTGCTGCCCTTACCAGTTCTAACACTGTCTTAAGGAAGGACTTGTGCCTGTCATAGTCACTATTTATCCAAGTGCCTCACATTGTAAATGGCATATAATAAATGCTTAATTTACTTGAGATTAAATGACCTTTAGATACATAAATCACAAAATAAAGTTATCTTTAAAGATTCTTTTGCATTCAAATTCATTATTTTATAAAATCCAGGTGTTAATTTCTGATTAATCCATGAAAAGATACAAGACTAAAAATATTCTTGAAGGTTTGTTTTATTTCTGAGATCAATAATTAAAAGAAATTCATAGGCTTGGAACTTAGTACAGAAATTGGTAGGTCCCATTTCTTTCTCTCTTCACATTAAATTTCAATGACAATATATAATATTCTTTCTCCCCCCAGCCTATAAATGAGACAATAGAAAGGTATCACACATGATGAGTGATGAGTGGAACTGTCCATGACTTTCTAAGAGAAAGTCTTGTTCCTTCCTCTTATCATGTCTGCTTTGTTCCTTTTACATGATTGGGCACACTGTGGTTTACTTGTATCCCATGATAGAAATAAGATGACTTAGCTATAGATAGTAGTAACTATAGCAAAATTGCTGATAGAATTTATGCCTAATGACTTTAGCCCCTCATATCTAACACTCTGGGAGGCTAAACTTTTGTATAATACAATCAAACCATGAGGTCCTATTAAATAGCACACATATAATAGTAATCAATTATTTGAGCAAACATTTTTGGCTGTTTTAATTATTTTGTGCAAGTCAATGTGTTTTCTCAAACGTTTTTTATTCCCTGGACTCCTTAAAGAAGTTCTGGAAAAGGATTGGTATCTTTAAAATAAAATAATAATAATACTATTAATAATATCCATGTGAAACTGGTTTCTGATTTGGGGCAGTAGGCAAAGCCAGAAATTCAGTGATTTACTTTAAAGCGTGTCAATAAAAACAAGTGTTTTGTATGAGTTTCATGAAATATTGGATGGCAGGAGCTGTTGAAGGGTTAGACGTATTGAATGCAGTTAACTCAGAATTGTGGTGTAAGAAGTAATTCTGAGGTTTTAGTCAGGGGACTCATCAAGTCCTCACGCTCTCTAAAGTTAGTAAGGAGGTTGGTTGAGAGAGTTCAGAAAGCAGTGAAGAATATTTTTCTGTTTCTATATCATGTTCTGAACTTGATCAAGTTCAAGCAGCTGTTTCAAAACATTCTACTGTCTTGAAATTGCCTAATTCCTCCTGCTTTGGAATATGGCCACAAAGATATTTTATTGTTAAGTCTAAGTCCATTGCACTTGAACTCATTATATCTTTTTCTTCCTCTTCTTTACAAGTTTCCTCAGGCTCATGATTCATTCCTCATTTCTCTATTTCTTTCACACCTCACATCAAAACTTTCAGCCAATCCTGTGAGCTTTAGAATGAAAATATATCCTGAATCTTACGACTTTGGACCATTCCCCTTGCTACAATCTGAATGTAAGCCACACTCTTCTCTCACTAATAGTATTGTAAGACTCCAAATTGGTCTCCCAGTCTTCTTTTCTCTCTTAAAATCTCTTCTTAATACAGCAGACAAAATAATCATTTTCATATAACTAATCTATTCAAATCTTTCCAACAGCTATCCATTTAACTCAGGGTAAAATCTAAAAATCTTAAAATAACCAACCATACCCTCCATGAACTAAACCCTCATAACCACCCTGCCCTCATACTCTGTTACTCTCTTCCTTGCTCATTCTAGGACCTCTCTCAGCTTTTGCTTTAACACCTTAGCTGTGATTCCACCTTAGGGCCTTTGTACTAACCCTTTCCCCTGCCTGAAATTCTTTCCTTTCAGATGTTTATATAGCTAACCTGTGTCTTCATTCAGGTCTTGGTTTAAATTTGTCAGTAAAGCCTTTCCTGACTAATTTATTTAAAATTGGACCCCCATTCCCTTTATCATTGTCTATAACATTTATCACTTTGTCTTTTCTCCCCCTTCCTCCTTTCCTGTCTTCCTTCCTATCCTTCCTTCCTTCTTTCCTTCGTTCCTCCCTCCCTCCCTTCCTTCCTTCTTCCTTCTTTCTGTTCTTCCTTTCATCCTTCCTCCTTTCCTTCCCTCCTTCTTTCCTTCCCCCTCTGACTCCTTCCCTCCACTTTCCTCCATCTTTCTCTGTCTCTCTCTTTTATAATCATGCAGTCTATTGAAAAATTACTTTGAATGATTAAATAATTGCTTTTGCCAACTAGAGTGTAAATATTGAGGTCAAGGGGTTTTGCTTGTTTTGATCACTGCTATCCTACAAAAGTGTAGACAAAACTATGACAATAGGCAGACACTAAATAAATTTTTATTAAATAAATGAATTATTTCCTTCTTTCTTTCACCATTGGATAGTGGAATAACACCTTTCCAATGCGAGCTAGCTTTTGTCTGTGTTATTGATCCTTTAAAATATATGCTCATTAATCACTCCCGTACCTTTTTCTTTTAGTATTTATCATCACTTATCTCATGAATATATTCAAATTTCCCTTAGCCTTGAGAAAACCTGTAGTGCTTCACCTGCTTATCCCATGGACATGTTTTTTTTTTTGGCAAAGACATTTACATTCAGCACTTTTACCATGGCTCTTCCCACTGACATTTCATTCTTTACGACCTTGTTTCTGTTTTTTTAATGCTCCTGAAGTTTCCTAGATGATTGTCAGTTTTGGCCTATTGTTATCATTAATCCATCAGTTTATTTCAGTCCCTAGGTGGTTTGATCTCTGGACAATATTTTGAGGTGGAGATCATTCTGTTTTGGGGAAATGTATCTCATGATTAGTGAAGTAGAAAGGAATTACATGACTGATTTACTTCCATTTCTTTCACTTTCAAAACAAAGAGTTATTGGGGAATTTTACTGCAGCTTTCAACCAAAAAGACACTTTAGCTAACAATCTTAGTTTAAAGCAAATATCAATAATGCTCTTTAAAATAATTGTCTATCTAATACATATTTGTTGAAAATAAAACATGAACATGGAATAGCTAACAATCTTAGTTTAAAGCAAATATCAATAATGCTCTTTAAAATAATTGTCTATCTAATACATATTTGTTGAAAATAAAACATGAACATGGAAAGAAATATTTACTTAGTCCAACAAAAGGAAAGCAGACTTTCTATTGTTAAATTAGTATCCTATTTATTGTAGTCTTTTTCTATAATATCAAGGATAATATGAAGGAGTGGAAATAATAATTTGTAACTACATGACACAGATGTAGAAAATATGTTTCCAAAGATAAACCTATAAAAGATTTGTTACAATAAAACTACCAGTTCCATGATCAGTTGAAAATGTGAGCAATAAAAAAGTGCTTATAGGAAATACATAGTTCATAAAGAGTTTTGATAACATTTGGATTTTAAAATAAGTCTTTTATATATTCATGGTATCATCGTTCTGAGGAAGCTTAACTTTAGAAAATTTATGGGTTTCACAACAATTATACAGATCATGGACCTTAGTTAATTTTAGTCCAGAACTCAAGCTTTTGACATAGTACTATTGTACGTGTTTAGAGAAGTTTGCACTTCCCTGATTTCCAGTTTCTATGTGGAGGGATTTCCACTAATGTATTAGTTCTAACAGTTCAGTTCAAAGACCCCTGGAGATATGGAGCCCCCCTTCACAGGGTCCATAATATCAAAATTATTTTTGAAATGTTAAGTTGTAATTTGACTTTTTTTAATCATTATACTTTAAGTTCTAGGGTACATGTGCATAACATGCAGGTTTGTTACATATGTGTACATGTGCCATGTTGGAGTGCTGCACCCATTAACTCGTCATTTATATTAGGTATATCTCCTAATGCTATCCCTCACCCCTCCCCTCACCCCATGACAGGCCCCGGTGTGTGATGTTCCCCACCCTGGGTCCAAACGTCCTTACTGTACAATTCCCACCTATGAGTGAGAACATGCGGTGTTTGGTTTTCTGCTCTTGTGATAGTTTGCTCAGAATGATGGTTTCCAGCTTCATCCATATCCGTACAAAGGACATGAACTCATGCTTTTTTATGGCTGCATAGTATTCCATGGTATATATGTGCCACATTTTCTTAATCCGGTCAATCATTGATGGAACCAACCATCTGGGTTGTTTCCAAGTCTTTGCTATTGTGAATAGTGCTGCAATAAACTCCCTTTCTCTCACAAAAATACAGTAGAGATTTCAAGAGACTAGCTGACATGTGGTAGGGTAACAGATTGAATGCTGAAGCAGATTTGAGAATCTAGCTGTCTTCTATTAAATAAAGCATTATAGAGATTTGGGAAAATATAGAACAATGACACTTCTAACACTCTTATATTTTGTAAAATATCATTTTTATAAAAATATATTCTTTATTTTAACATGTTATATGTTTATTATTTTAGATTAATTAATCACTAACCATGTTAAATATTTCTGAGTTTTAAATTTCCAGCAGAATATAAATGAATTTCATATGTAAATAAAAGCTTTTTAAGGTATCTGATATTTTAAGTATCTAAAGGAGTACTGAGACCAAACATTTAAGACCCAATACCCGAGAGTAATGATGCTAGTAACGCTTCTTGTCTCATTATCACTTTCCCATGGAAGAAGGATAGGTCATTAGATCAGTGGGTTAAATCCATTGTACCATATTTTGACTGCCACTTGTCATTATCTGTCTGATTTCTTAATTGTTTGAACTTGATAAAAGGGAGAAAGGGAGATTGTTTATTGCTGTCTCATGAAATACATGCTATGAGGAGATCAAAGGATTTAAATTTGTTTCATTCTAGACTTTGGATATTAGAATAATTACCTTTCTTGGGGATACAGTTTTATTTGTAAAATAAAAATGTTGTGATAAATTACTATCCTTTATTTTAAATAAAACCCATTTGTATAATGATTATATTATACCAAAATATGGTACCTACCATCCTGCTTCATTGTAGGTTCCATTTCTTATGAATATAATTAGGAGATAAATATTAACCTACTCCTAACAATTGTACATCTATATATAAATTCTCGAGCATCAAGAATTTTCCATTTGAAATGTAGTTCATCAAATATTTACAGAGGTTAATAGTAGCTTTCTTTCTGAATTAGTGATTTATTTCCAGAAGAGTATTTGCTTAATGACAGAGAAAATCACAGTAATGTTAATATCTTTGATCAACACTTGAGATTTGAAGAAAATCACTAGTGAATTAAGTTGGCATAAGAATCACTTATATGATGCAACTTTGATGTGCTGTGCAAAATTTGTTGAAAGTTATGGAAAAATAATACCAGAGTATTAAACATATTTTCCTAGGTTTTCCTCAGACTTTGAGAAATATTTACACTGGATAATTTCAAAGGGAATTTCTAAAACCTGTCTGCCTAGATTGGAATATTTGCCAATCAACAGACAGAAAGGTAAAAATATTCGTAAACATAACCTGAGAATTAAATTCTAGATATATTACATGATTTTTTGTATGCTATTAGGAATAAGGGTAAGCTGTCCTGCACTTAATCTCATGTAAATATTTTAAAACTAGTGAAATATTATATTAACTGTTTATTCAGAAAGTTATATTAGTGTTTTAAATTCTTAGCCAACATTTGTGATTTGAAAGTTTTAAGATGATTATGTTATGTTATAATACACCTTCTATTGAATACATGCTATATACTAGATAGTATGATAGGTAGCTGGAATAATAGTGCTTTGAAACCTCTTAAAAACATAGAAATTCCTAGGCAGCTTCTGGGTGATTTGAGAAGCATAGATAAATGCTATTTTTTGTTGTTGTTGTTAAAATAGAAACACTTATGGATAATATACTAAGAGAATGCAAGGAAGAAAGTGAATAATATTTCTCAGAGGAACTGGAAAGGGGTTTAGGAATGGTTATATTTAAGACAAGCTTTTTAGAATATGCATTCTCCAAGTAGAGAAAGAAAATAATTTAATAGTAAAGACTACAGTTTCAGCAGGGGCATGAAAGATTAAAATGCTTAGTATACCTGACAAATTAGATAATATAATTGAATTAAATATGTCCAAATAGAAGTGGCATTAAGAAAAGATAAGTAGAGTACCATGATGTAGCAGACACTGTTGTGGCCTGGCCATATCTCCTTGGGTTGTATCCTCTACTGCATCCTAATCTGTTTTCAACTGTCTGAGGGCTCTCTCTGGTGGCTGAAACCTGCTCTGGAAGTATTCTGCTCTGGAGAATAAAGGTCCCCTGGAAGCTACCTTCTGCTAATGAATACAGGTTAGTTGATGTATTCATACTCCATCTCCTTCACCTTTTGGCTGGACAACTCTAAGGTACACGTTCTTCACTAATTTCTTGAATTCTCCGGAAGGATAAGGCTCCAATCACACCACGATAATGGTTTTAATACTGCATTCAATATTGGCTGACTTGTTTTTCCTGTCTCACTTTCTTCTCTGTTGGTGTAGCGTGGAATTAAACATAAATAAATTAAACACATTCAACTGACTGGCATACTCTCTGCTGCCGGTGGAATGTAAACTAAGACACATATATTTAATGGATATGTAATATTATTGGAGAACAATTATGCCTTCTCATATTCTACATGATGCATCTGTACCAATATCTTGCTTTCTACTCTCTCAAGCTCACCAGACAAAGTATACAAGTAATGTAAACGTATAATTTGGTGTAATGTGATTGCGAAAGCTCAACATTTCAGTGTTTGGCTAGACCCTAACCCTAATCCTAACCATAATCTAAGAAATATGACCTTTGTTTCAATGCCTGTAATGCTTTCTTACTTAAAACAGGCCATGAACTAGCTGCTTAAAAGCAAAGAATTGAGAGTCAGATCAATTTGACTGTTAGTGATCTACTTCTGCCATTTTCTTACAGTGCAACCTTTGACAATTATTAATATCTGTTTTTAATATGAAAAAGGAAAATTATAAATGTAAAATAAAATATTCAAACTCTTAACAGAGTTCCTATTATAAACAAGAATAGTCATTAATTGTGACTTACTAATTTTTGTTGATTTTATTGTTAGGCTAGGTGTTAAGATATGCAGCAAAATGTAAATTGAGATTTTTAGCTTTAAAATTAAACTATATGTTCACCTTCCAGATTATTTTATCACATTGGTTATTTAGAATAATAACCTTTATAATTCAGGAAACTTTACTATATATGTGCCAGACTCTGTTAAGTCATCTTCAAATACTTCCTCATTTATGACCTAACCTACTAAAAATCTTATGAGGATATTCTATTTTTCCAGTGATGAAATTAAGGCAACCAACTGTTCATCCTGTTTTGCCTGTCCCTAAAGAGTTTCCTGTGACATGAGATATTCAGGGTGAAATCCAGGAAACTCCCAGGCAAACCAGGATGATTGGTCAGGTTAGAACAGAGTACCAGTGAAGATAACAACTTCAGCATCACAGAGCTGTTAAGTGAAAATGTTTTGAGTTTAAACCTTACTCGTATTGATTAAGAAAATCTTGTTTCCTTGCATCTTTATAATAGATTTGTTCACATTGTCTATTCCTCTAAGAGAAATTTCCATGTTATGTTGTCATAAACCTCAGGAGGGAGCTGAAGACCCCTTGTAGCTGTGTTTTCATTATGGGAAGTACTAATCCTCTTTGAAAAGCATTTTTGAAATATGGGGCCGGGCGCGGTGGCTCAAGCCTGTAATCCCAGCACTTTGGGAGGCCGAGACGGGTGGATCACGAGGTCAGGAGATCGAGACCATCCTGGCTAACACCGTGAAACCCCGTCTCTACTAAAAATACAAAAAAAAAAACTAGCCGGGCGAGGTGGCGGGCGCCTGTAGTCCCAGCTACTCCGGAGGCTGAGGCAGGAGAATAGCGGGAACCCGGGAGGCAGAGCTTGCAGTGAGCTGAGATCCGGCCACTGCACTCCAGCCTGGGCGATAGAGCGAGACTCCGTCTCAAAAAAAAAAAAAAGAAATATGGAAGAGCATTTTTGTTGCTACGATTATTCTATGAGCACCTCTGGAATTAGTGGAATGGTCTCACACAATAAAAAATGTTCTCAATTTTAACATGATTTTTGAATGTTGTGTTATTCATTCATATAGTTATCCATTGAATCCCATTTATATATAAATCACAATGTTAATAGATTTAAACAAATTACCATCAAATAAGAAACATAAAGAATATGAACAATAGTTGATAAAAACATTTTATTGTTATTGAAAATTATAACAATGATTAAAAAGGTGTATTTTGAGCATTACATATTAAAATGTTACTTATCTGAGGGTGTCTATTTATTTCAGTCTTGTGGTAATGTCTCCACATTTCACCTTTTTTCTGAGACAGAGTCTCGCTCTGTCACCCAGGCTGGAGTGCAGTAGTGCAGTCGTGGCTCACTGCCCCAGTTTCAGGTGATTCCCCTGCCTCAGCCTTCCATGTAGCTGGGAATTCAGGGGAACGCCATGACACCAGAAAAATTTTTGTATTTTTAGTAGAGAGGGGGTTTTACCATGTTGGCCAGGCTGGTCTCGAATGCCTGACCTCAGGTGATCCGCCAACCTGGGCCTCCCAAAGTGCTGGGATTACAGGCGTGAGCCACCATGCCCAGGCCACATTTCACTTTCTATGTAGCTCATCTTACTTTTTCTCTCCAACTTGTCTTATATTACATTTAACTGAGTAAAATATGTTTCCTTTGGATTTTTTTTTAAGTTTTAGAGTCTGAATGTATGTCTTGTCAGGTAGTGGTAATTCAATATAGAAGATTTATTTCCTGTAGCACTTGCATGCTATGCTGTAAATACAGAATTATGTAGACACTGTCCTATTAATAAGGCCATTTGTGACAACGTGATATTTTTTAGTTCCTCCTTTTTGGAAGTCCTTAACTTGCCCTAACATTTTGTTTCTGCTTCAATTGAAACTATAATATATGCTTTCTCTCTTCTCATATAACAAGAAAGTCTGGTCTATTACTAACTTATTGAAATACCAGTAGTTATTCCGATATCAATGTTTTTACCAAAATTTCTTCTAATATTACTTCTTATAAAGCACAGGTATGCATGTGGCCACTGTATTTTGTCTTCCATTGTGGTGATGTCTGAGTATTTATATATTAAAATTTACATAACAATTATAACTCATGTCCCATTTTCCTCCATTATACTACACTGGACACTAGTATTGTTTTTAAAATTTTGTGTTTGGCAAGCTATGTTATGTGTTAATTTAATTTTAGAAGAGTAGAGTCAGAATTACAGTATGCATTTTCAAAAACAGGTATCTAGTAGGGAAGGGTTGAGAACACACACGTTCTATAAGGTTGTCTTAAGCAATGGAAACAGATTATTTACAAATAATAGTAATAGTTTTAAGAAGTAGATTCACTTGATAAAGTCACCTTTCTCCAGTAATGACTGAGTTTAATTTAAGTTTTGGAAATTCTATTTATACACGAGAATATATTATTGAGCAGGAATTACTAACACCTAGGATATAATGCACGAGATGTTTTATACATTTTGAGATGCAGCAGTGCTTGACATCTGAACATGCCATGACAAAGCACTTTTGGAGAAAATTGGCAAGGATTGTGTGAAAGGAAATGTGATAAGCTACAACTACAGAATCGTATTAAAAGAGGAGGGATGAACGTGAGAAGTAAGAGAACAAAGAACTATAATCCCGGGGATGAAGCCTCCAAGGGAAACTGGAAATAATGAGGCATATATGTTTGTAAAATAATACTACAGAAAAGATTAAGATGCAGAAAACCCCTGAAAGTCAGAATTCACATTTTTAAGAAACTGAGTTGTGATTAATTGAGTATTCATTGAAACAGTTTTTGTTTGGTAACAAAGAAGGTTGTAATCTGAGTATATAATAAAGACCATCTGCCTAACAACATACTTGTGCAATATTGCCTTTTGGTATTCCTTCAATAGAAAAAAATTTACCCTCCCACTATGATTTAGCTACATTCCAGGAAATGGGAAACAAATTGACTAAGAAATCTTGAAGGTTTTTTCTAGTTTCTAGTATGAACAACAAATATTGCCTGAGAGTACTTATTTCATGCTATACATACTGGCCAGGAATTTTACACGTGATGTTGTTTATTCCTTTCAATGACCTCATGTGTAATATTATTTTACTCATTTTATAGATGACAAAGCTGAGCTTAACCAAGTAATTTAAACAATTTCAGATAAATTATATGTGATGGAGATATAATTCAAAAACTGGCATAACTTTATTATTTATTTAAGTATTCATTTACTTATAAGTTCTATATATTCATGCTTAGAATAGGCTGGGTCTAAGAAGTAGATTTAAATACTATGCTGGATTTGCTGACCTGAATCAAAATTCAGGATGCTATTTATAAATTAGGTCCCACTGTTTTAAAACTTTATCAGAAGGGTCTAAAAAATGTGAACTCTATTTTTCCACTGTCTCTTCCTCTTTTCTTCTATTTTTGTGCCATATAAATTAATACAGATCCTTCTACTTGATCTTCCATAATTAATGATACTACCATCTACTAAGTTCAATTATGTTGGTGTTTACTCTCTTAGTCTTATCTATTTTTCTTTTTAAAATTATTTTTCATTTCGATTTTTATGAACACATAATAGTTGTACATATACATTGGGTACATGTGATATTTTGACATAAGCCTGCAATGTGTGTTGATCAAATTTGGGTAATTTGGATATCCATCACCTCAAACATTTACCATTTCTTTGTGTTGGAAACATTCCAGATCTACTCTTTTTGCTATTTTGAAATACACAATAAATTATTCTTAACAGTAGTGACCCTGTTGTGTTACTGAACACTAGATCTTATTCCTTCTAACTATATTTTTGTACATTTTATCTTTTAATAAAATAGCTTATTCAACAAATATTTACAAATTGCATTATATCTTCCAGATATCTTGACATCATGTGCTATTTGAATCTCTCTCTAAGTTGTCTTGAATCTGACTTTTCTCCGACCATTGACTTATTACACATTTATCAGAATACCATGCTTGAATTATTGCATTGGTGCTCTATCTGGCTTATCATTTTTTCAGCATTGTCTTAGAGTGTACAGCTTTATATTTGATGAGGCATTATGGTGACAAAAGCAAAGCAAAGCAATTATATTATCTAAGATAATTACCTTCATTTCATCTAAAATTTTATCTCAGTACCTTTCTAAATACATTTTCTCAGCTTTCCAAGAAGCTGAGCCAACATCAAGGATGAGGTGCATTGTAGCATCAACAGCCATCTTAGTTTTCCCAGGACTGATGGTTTTCCCAGGATGTGGGACTTTCAGAATCAAAAATGGGAAAATCCCAGATAAATCAGAATGATTGGTCATCTGATAAGGTATATGTCATGTGATAAGTGAGTGGGAGGAAGGGAGTGAGTGAGGGGAGAATGTAAAGGCAAGGAGAGGAGCTATAATAAGCAAGCATGGCCAACTGCTTGATCAATAGAAGATAATTCTCTGGAGAATTGGGCAGCTGTGAGCCTTTTGCAGCCAACACTCAAGGAGGTCAAGGATGAAATGCTTTTTCCATCTCTTCTATCAACAGCAATATTTTAAATTGCAAATTTAGATACGGTTTGTGTGCGAGGACTGGCACTGCCCACTCTAAGTATTTTCTTAAATAAAACCAGCATTTTATTATTCTAATTGGGAGTATGACAATACATTCTCTATCTATATCTTTAAAACTTGGGACCCAGAAAGATTAACATCAAAACCAGTATGTGTCCTTTGGCAAAATAAATCTTTAATTTCTAGAAATAACTATATCTCCTTAATATGCCACTATGAAACCTTTCTGCTTATGGGAGAATCCAGTCTTTTAATCCTATGGGATGAAGTAGTCAACACACACTACAGGAATGAAGCTCTGCTACAATGAAAGACCAAGTGTATTCCACCTGTTTTTACCTTTAGCTCATGAATTTGAATCCTCTCCAAATTTTTGGAATATTTGGCTAGTGAGTGTGGTTTCTAAAGGAAATTATCTTTTCTAACAATAGTGCACTGCTTGCATTACAGCACTCAGAGTTGTCAGGTGTGAAATGGAACATTCACATGTTATAGATTTAAGGAATTAATAATTCCACCCTGGACAGATTATATATTTGTCTGTTTTATAAAATAAAGAATGTTTATAAAATAAGGTACCAGTTCCTTGGTTTGTTATCTGTTTAGTGTTTAAAATAGGGATAATTCTTGTCAAAGTCAAGGGGAAGTGGTAGAAAGAGAGCTGAAAAACAATGGTCAGTGCTGGATAGACAGTAGTGAGATTACAAAACCTAGTCATGTAATAAATATGAAACTAAAAGGAAGGATAAAACAGGGTAATCAGGAGTAAAACAGCAGCACGCAAGCAGTTACACAATATTATTTGGTAATCCAAGAGAAAATAACCTAGAGAAAAACAAGTATCATGTGAGGGTATCAAAATTCACCAGTAACTCTCACATGGAGTTATTTTTTGTAAAGGAAATGTCTACTCACTTGTTCCCATTTTTATGAAATACAAAGTTTTGTTTGTTTCTTATTAGTCTGTCTTTCCCATGTGATCTTAGTAATGTAACTTTCAACCTACTTTATCAATCTCAACTTGTCTCATGCACACTATGGTCTAATCACCTTGAATCATTTAGTATTTCTCAAAACACATCAATACTTCATTCCTCTTTGCCTTTACTCATGCTGTTTTCATAGCCTGGGGATATTTCTTCCTTATTTTCACTTATAAAAAATTCATGCCTATTTTCAGGTTAAGTTGAAAAGCTTCTACTACTATGAGAAGTATTCAACTTCCACACCCAGAATTAACTACTGTCTCTTCTGCACTGCCAATGCATCTTATTAATATCTACTATCATATATCTCACTTTATTTATGTTGTTTTGTTACCTCCTTAGGGAAAGTGTCTTGATTTATTCAGTGTAATTCCACATGGGATACTTGGCTGTAATGACCACTCTGGGAATTCAATAATATCAAGTTACTACCCACTAAGAATGGCATAGTTTGAAGGGACTTGAGGGAGAAATGTGAAATCAAAAAATTTAACATTACCAGTATTAAAAAGCCAGTCCTCCACATCAAATGCAAGTAATATATTTCAAGCTGGTACTGCGTAGGGTCACTCAGTTAATTTCTTTTTCTGGAGTCTCTCTAGAGAGGTTGTTCTAATATCCTTCCAGAATATTCTCCTTCCTTGCTTCAAGAGGCAGATTGATTTAGAAGAAAGTGGCAACATTATGTGGGATCATAGGAGGCAGAGGTAACAAAATAGCCAAGGAAGCAGTCAGAATGACAAGCAACTATGGAGGCAAATGTAGAAATAGGAAGAACCAATGTTAGTACTGAAAAATTTTTTTTCATTCATTTATTAAATATTTATTGGGTTTGCACTATGTGGCAGGAAATGTTCAAGGAAATGAAATTAAAGCAGTGAACAAAAATAAAAGTAAAAAGGGACACTGAAATTATATTTTATTGGGGATGGGGCAAACATTAGGCAGATAAATATATACAGAGATAGATGTCAGGTGGCTATATGTATTATGAGCTTGAAACAAAACAAAATAAAAATCAGAATACTGAGGAAAGAGAGCACTTGGGCAGAAATTGAAATTTTTGAATGTGCTACTTTTTTATTTTTTATTTTTATTTTACTTTAAGTTCTAGTGTACATGTGCACAATGTGCAGGTTTGTTACATATGCATACATGTGCCATGTTGGTGTGCTACACCCATTAACTCGTCATTAGGTGTATCTCCTAATGCTATCCCTCCCCCTCCCACCACATTAGCACCACATCACACTTATTCCAAAATTGACTGCATAGTTGGAAGTAAAGCACTCCTCAGCAAATGTAAAAGAACAGAAATTATTACAAACTGTCTCTCAGACCACAGGGCAATCAAACTAGAACTCAGGATTAAGAAACTCACTCAAAACCGCACAACTACATGGAAACTAAACAACCTGCTCCTGAATGACTACTGCGTACATATTGAAATGAAGGCAGAAATAAAGATGTTCTTTGAAACCAATGAGAACAAAGACACAATATACCAGAATCTCTGGGACACATTTAAAGCAGTGTGTAGAGGGAAATTAGCACTAAATGCCCACAAGAGAAAGCAGGAGAGATCTAAAATTGACACCCTATCTTCACAATTAAAAGAACTAGAGAAGCAAGAGCAAACACATTCAAAAGCTAGCAGAAGGCAAGAAATAACTAAAATCAGAGCAGTACTGAAGGAGATAGAGACAGAAAAAAAACCTTCAAAAAATCAATTAATCCAGGAGCTGGTTTTTTGAAAAGATCAACAAAATTGATAGACCGCTATCAAGACTAGTAAACCAGAAAAGAGAGAATAATCAAATAGACACAATAAAAAATGATAAAGGGGATATCACCACCGACCCCACAGAAATATAAACTACCATCAGAGAATACTATAAACAACTTTACGCAAATAAACTAGAAAATCTAGAAGAAATGGACAAATTCCTGGACACATATACCCTCCCAAGGCTAAACCAGGAAGAATTTGAATCCCTGAATAGGCCAATAACAGATTCTGAAATTTAGGCAATAATTAATAGCCCACCTACCACAAAAAGTCCAGTACCAGACGATTCACAGCCGAATTCTGCTAGAGGTACAAAGAGGAGCTGGTTCCATTCCTTCTGAAATTATTCCAGTCAATAGAAAAAGAGAGAATCCTCCCTAATTCATTGTGTGAGGTCAACATCATCCTGATACCAAACCTGGCAGAGACACAACAAAAAAAGAGAATTTTAGACCAATATCCCTGATAAACATTGATGCAAAAATCCTCAATAAAATACTGGCAAACTGAATCCAGCAGCACATCAAAAAGCTTATTCACCACTGTCAAGTTAGTTTCATCCCTGGGATGCAAGGCTCGTTCAGCATATGCAAATCAATAAATGTAATCCATTATATAAATAGGACCAAAGACGAAAACTACATGTTTATCTCAATGGATGCAGAAAAGGCCTTTGAAAAATTCAACAGCCCTTCATGCTAAAAACTCTCAATAAACTAGGTATTGATGGGATGTATCTCAAAATAATAAGAGCTATTTATGACAAATCCACTGCCAATATTATGCTGAATGGGCAAAAATGGGAAGTATTCCCTTTGAAAACTGGCACAAGACAGGGATGCCCTCTCTCACCACTCCTATTCAACATAGTGTTGGAATGTGCTACTTTGTTTAGGGTGACCGAGGATAGTTTCACTGGTCAGTTGACTTTTGAGCAAAGACCTGGAAGAAAATGAAAATATGGAGAAGAGTATCTAGAAAGAGAGAGAAGCAAGCACTAGAACACTGATGAAGGAGAATGCTTACCCTATTTGAGTAACTCCATGAAGTCCAGTGAAAGCTGGGGGACGGTAGTAGTAGATGAAGCTAGGAAAGTATTTGAGAGACAGAAAGCATGAACTCTTGTAATCCATTTAAAGATGTTGCCTATATTCTTTGAGTGAAAGATATGGGGAACCATTAAAAGATGGCGAACAGGAGAAGGTTATTATTTATGTCTTTAAAAATTTTGCTGTTTTCTTTCTTGTTAATAGACTGTTATAGGACAAGGGGAATGCAGTGAGGCCATTTCAAAAACTCACTGCGGAGGAAAGAGGCAGGGTAATTGGTGGAGTAGTAGTGGGAAGAGGTAGTTTTAGGATATATTTTGAAGGTAGACCTAACAGTATACTAATATTGAATGTGAATATAAGAAAAGGGGAGGAATTAAGAACGAATCTGAGGTTGCTGGATCAAAATCTAGGAGTTGTTTAGGACATATTACATTTGAAATGCTTATATCTAAATAGTCATGTTCAATAGGCAACTGACTAATAAAAGCTAGAAGCCCATGTGACATATCTGAGCCAGAAATGTAAATTTATGTATTATAATTTTAGATATTGTTTAATGCCATGATACTTAATGAAATCATCCAGGAAGAAAAGATATCTGAAGTTTGTGTTCCACATATAGAAAATAAAGGGAAGAGAAGGAATTAGCAAAAACAATACAAAACAAAAAAAGAAATATATATATGTGGATTCTTGTTTCATATATATATATGTATTTGCACTGAAAAGGAGACCATCATAGAAGAATAATCAAGAGGGAATAGTGTCATGGAAGTCACATGAGAGCAATGTCACAAGTTGCTTCTGGGGTTCATAAGATGAAAGCTAATTATTTATAGGGACATAACAACATGTTAGCATATTTGCAACTTCACAGAGCTCTTCCAATAGATTGATAAAGCTGAAGGCCTGATTTGAGTGAGAGAATGGAAAGAGTGAAATCGATGAAACCAGATATAAGCAATTATTTGTTACAAAGTGACTAAGGACGGCAACCACAAAAGCAGCAGATAAACAAATGAGAGTAATCTCTTTAACTTTTAATATAATTTTAAGGATCCTGTGTCATCAGGTAGTACTGATGGGAGATCCACAGCCAAAAAGATATTATATTCATCATTGATATTCTGGAGATTCCCACAGTTGGTATTTCAAGGGAAAATATCTGTACTATTTGTATTTCTTGTTACCTATCATGGTGACTTATTTAGAGTAAATACTTCATAAATGTATATATTGACTTGCTGTGTGGATAATGGAGAGAGATGCAGATGAACAAAAAGTGAATTTTATGCATATGGTCAAATGAAGTTAATTTCTGTACTGCTACACAAAACTTTGAAGTTTGGCTGAGAACTAGAGAAATGATATTAGTTAAATAAACGAAATATTGGGCTTTAGGAAAATAGAGAAAACACTTTTTCAGAACAGTTCTTTCATTGGCTTTGGATCAACTCAGTTCTCTCTTTTTTCTTCCTTGGAGTTTGCAAGAATCAGTATAAATGTGCTGGGAATTATCCATCCTGAGATAGGAAGGAATTGCCTAAAATGGCCTGAGTCCTGTTGCTGTCCCTCCTAGAGAATATCATATCACGAGTTTGGGACAAACTGCCTAGGACAGCCTGGGGTTTGTTCTTCCTTCCCCTAGAAGCAGGATATCCTTGATAGCTTTGCCCAGTAATTCACATTGTGCTTGAGACCTGTAATGCAGGGCAGGTTGCCTTTTGGGGTCCTTCAGCTGTGCTACAAAGGGGACAGCCACGATCAGCCTCCATTTGCCCAGGGCAGTTTTCTTGAGCCCTGGGGGACTGGCTCACCATAAATCCTAAGCTTCTTTTGTCCATTGCTGTCTTTATGTAAGTAATAAACCCCTGGCCAGGCACAGTGGCTACCCTTGTAATCCCAGAACTTTGGGAGGCCGAGGCGGGTGGATCACTTGAGGTCAGGAGTTTGAGACCAGCCTGACCAACATGGTGAAACCCCCGTCTCTACTAAAAACACAAAAAAATTAGCCGGGCGTGGTGGCACATGCCTATAGTCTCAGCTACTCGGGAGGCTGAGGCAGGAGAATTACTTGAGACCAGGAGACAGAAGTTGCCGTAAGCCCAGATCGCGCCACTGCACTGCAGCCTGGGAGATAGCGAGACTCCGTCTCAAAAAGAAAAAAAAAAAAAGAAGAAAGAAAAACCCACTTCATATAATTTTTGCATGGGAGTGTTTTCCGCCTCACTGGACTCAGGCATTGGTAACATTGCATCCCGGCATGCAGTGAGCAGAAGTGTTTGCATTCCTATTCCTGGTGGTTGGCATGGTGACGATCTCTTGATGTCCTCTATGCAGTGGAGGGATTGGTTGTTAGTAAACTTCAGAAATTTTTCTTTAAACAGTTAACAAATGAACAACGTAAAAATCTGATTACTTAAGAGATTTCCAGGATATTGCAAAACTGTAAATTTAGAAAAATGATTATCAGAACCCCCATCTTGGCACTATCATTTTATCCTTGGCCATCATTCTGTAGTTATGAAATATGTTATCTCTACTTTCTTCAAACTACTGAGATACGTGCCCTTCTTTTCTGTGTTC
Organism: Piliocolobus tephrosceles; assembly: GCF_002776525.5. Taxonomy (NCBI): domain Eukaryota; kingdom Metazoa; phylum Chordata; class Mammalia; order Primates; family Cercopithecidae; genus Piliocolobus; species Piliocolobus tephrosceles. Next base: position 118,269,857 of record NC_045440.1, on the reverse strand, counting down.
TCTTCATATGCTTTTTAAAAAAAAATTTGGTAATACTTGAAGATAATAAGTCATGTTCTTGCTGTGACCTACCACTAGTATTTGGAAAACATTCTTGCTTTGTTTGGCATCAGAAACTTGCCATGGGACGTTTGCCACCACTCCACATGAGTATTCGACTCAGCCTGCTCCATCATGTGCCTGCTTAGAGTTGCCCACTCCTGTAGAGACCTTCCTCACCCTGCTCGCACTTTGAAAACTCATGCTGAGTTACTGGTCACTCTCCCAGCCTCAGCCTATACACATAGCCTCATGCCATACCTGAGTTAACCTAGTATCTTTGCTCCGAATTTTTCAGGAAGAAAGACAAAATGACCAGAAAAAAATGGAGCACAAGAAGAGAGAAAAGCAAGAAGAGTCAGAGAAATGACAAATTGAAAGAATAACGCCCCTGAAGTGTTCTCATGCTTAATTCTTGAATGGTGCATATTTTTTCATTCTTTTACTTTCAATACATCCGTGTTTTTATACATAAAGTTTGTATTTTCGAGAAAGTATTGGGTCTAACTATCATATTGAATCTGCCAAGCCTTGTGTTTTTGCATTATTACATTAATGATTATTATGATAAAAATGTTATCTTTATATTTTCACAATTTATTTAGAGTTAAAATTGAATGACTTTATATAAAATGTTATAACTTTGATTTGCATTCATATGTTACAATTTTATTTGCATTCATATTTTGTACTATTGTTGTCCCACATATTGTATCCACATTCCTAATAAATTTCATGTTATTGCAAAAAAAGTTTTGCTTTGAACAAAATTAAGAAACTATATATATAATATTTACATTTTTTTCCCAGTATTTATCACATCTGACGTTTCTCTTTGTTTTCTGTAGACATAAATTTTATTCTGATATCATTTATCTTTATCCAGAATGACTTTCTTCAGCATTTTTGAAGTTCAAGTTTCCTGACAACAAATTCTTTCATTTGGTAATATTAAATTTTTAACCTTTATTTTTGAAATATATTTTATTATGTACACTTTTGAGTTCACATGAATTTTTCAAAGATTCAAAACTTAACGCTATTCTATTGTCTTCTGGTCTCCATTTTTAATTAAAAAAATTTTTTTTAGAGACAAGATCTGACTGTCTCATCTATGCTGGACTGCAGTGGCAAAATCATAGCTCACTGCAGCCTTAAACTCCTGGGCCCAAGCAATCCTTTGTCCCAGCCTCCGAAGTAGCTATGACTACAGGCACACCACCATGCCTAGCTAATTTTTAATTTTTTTCATAGAGAAGGGATCTCACTATGTTGCCCAGGCTGGTCTCGAACTCTTGGTCTCAAGTGACCTTCCTGCCTTGGCCTCCCAGAACATTGGGATTATTAGGGTGATTCATGGTGCCCAGCCCTTCATCATTTTTAATGGGAAGTTAGCTACAGAAATATAGATGTTTCCCTTTATGTGATGTGTCATTTTCTCTGGCAGCTTTCAAGATTTTCATTTTATCTTTATCATCAGCAGTATGACTATTATACTTAGGTGTCATTATCTTTCTATTATTTGTATAGTTGGATCTGTAATTTTATAATTTTCCTCAGATATCAGAAGCGTTTGTCATTACTTATTAAGGAATGGCTTTTCCTCACTCTAGTTCTCATTTCTTTCTGGGATGCTAATCACATAAATGTTAGACTGCTTCGGATTGCTTCATAAATCACTGGACTTGTGTGTTTACTATCGTTCTTTTCTCTGTGTTTTCAGACTGAGAAATCTGGTTGGTTGGCAGGTGCTGAAATCTCTACTGCCACTCTTTCAGCCTTCCAGCTGTTTGTTGCTTATCAGTGAGTCCCTTGCAAATGCCAAATTAAGAGAAAAACAAAGATTTGAGTGAAGTTTATATGTAGATTTAGGACTCACTCTCTAGATCTGTGTTATCTTTCTGTTTCCTCTCAATCTTATAACTTCAAACTTTATTCTCTAACTATTCAAGCCAAAAAGGTTGCAAATTTTTGTTTAAATCCTAGCTATCTTATATTTAGAGAACTAGAATTTGTGCTAATTGAAAATATAGACCTCTCTTCATTCTTTTCTTTCAAGGATCTAGTACTCTTTAGTTTCTGTTCTTTGTTTTCTTTCCATTGTCAATTTTTATTGTATATTAGGCTTATAGTTCATATTTTATCTATAAGAGAGTTTGTTTAATAAAATCTACTATGCTGTTATTGGAAGCAGGGCCTCCTTTGTTTTGTTATTTTTAAACATTAAATATGGGCTATGTACATTTATTTGTATGTATGCTATATTTACCAAGAATGACACTAAACATTTTAACAATGTAATTCATCATATTTACTAACCAAACAATTTTATTATACCTCAAAAAATCTACAAATATTCATTATCTACTTGTTTTTAGAAAATGAGAACTAGAAATCACAAACAACCTTTTCTATGTAATGAACTAGCTATGAAAAATTTACAGTAAATATTATACTTAATGAAGGAAGTTCACCTGTGTTCCCTTATTTGGGTGAAGGAAAAAAAACATAAAATACAATATTTTTACTTTTGGTATGTAACATTATTGTGGGTATTATGGTCAAAATAACATACCAAAAAAGATGCCTAAGTATTAGAGCGGAAGAAATACAACTATTTAATATAGATGATATAAGTATTAATACTCAATGCCAAAGAGAATGAAACATAATATGTTTATGCTAATAGTAGATTTAGGCAATTTTGCTGGAGACATCCACTTGCAAAATAGGTAATTTTTTTCTATATCATAAATGCACAGCTAGAAAATAAAATACAAAATAAGGTACCATTTAAAAAGACAACAAAATACCAATTCCGATCATCTATATAAAAACATTTAAAGAAGATATGACAAAATTGAGAGATAAATATTGTCATAGATGGGGCAACAGTTTTTAACATAATTTTAGTGCAATCCCAATCTGAATTCCTGCAATTTATTTTGAAAAATGAAATAAATAGGTTCTAAAACTTTTGTGGAAATGGATTCCCACTAGTAACTAACTTGAGGTCTAGGAATAAAGAAGTGAGGGGGAAAATTACCCAATCAAATTACAATGTAGAGTAGTTTGAAAACAGAACTAAAATAGATTTATAAGATTTGAAACACAGATCAATAAAAGAGACTATAGAGATTAGCAACACATTATAAATACTAAGCATAGTGTAATAATTCAACGGGAAGGACTGCTCATTATATCTTGCAGTTAATATTGGTTCATTGCCTATATCCCTGTACAAACGGCTCATTAAAATATATAAAGCTATGTTTTCACTTTGCACCATAAAGTTGAATCGCGTTTATTAGAGGAGATTAAGTGTCTAAATTAGATAGTTGAAATTATAAGACTAACAGAAGAAAGTGTAGGAGGAAAAGATGCCTATGATCTAGAATTGGCAACAGAATCCCAAAAGATTTCAAAAGCATACAAAAGAAAATGAAACCTTAGTTTTACTACTTTGAAATTAAGTATCTTTTTTGTTTACAAAGATACAAAATGTCAATTAAATGACAAATGATATACTTTAGAAAAAATACTTTCAGTAACTAAAACCACTAAGTAAAACTATGTTTTATCAGCTTTAACACGAATTTGACTTTTTAGAAGTATCATTATTTTATGTAACATCAAAAAAGTTTTAAATATATATTAAATGAGTTATGGTACAACATTTTTATTATCCTTTAGAATGCTTAATTTGCAAATATTGAAAGCATCACTTTAATATTACTTAGATATAAAAGTGATATCTGTATGAACATCTATGGCCAATTTTATGCATAAAAATACGTATACGTTTTAGAGATGTTTTAATATGTAAAGTTTATTTTATATGGTACATATGCTGATATCTAGAATATATAAGAATTCCTGCAAATCAGCAAGAAACATATTGCTATCTAATAGGGAAATACAAAAAGGACTTGGATATTCAGTTCACAGAAAGAAAAGCGTAATTGAGATGGGTTAAATTGCTAGTGCTAGATAACTGCAAATTTTAAAAATTCAGACCCTTTTTTTAGAACCATCAACTTGGGAACAATTAGAAAATTACATAATACAATAATATGCTAGTACATATATATACTCAATATTCATACATATTGTAATCTCTATATTCCATATATATACCAAGTCACATTAGTCCAGAAGCTTGTATGGGAATATTCTTTCTGACATATACTAATGAAGAGCTGAAACTTACCTATGTGTTCATCACTAGGGAAATGAACAAATAAAATGTGATATGTACACACTATTGAACACTTGCCACAAATAACTAGTTTGTGTATAGCAACATAGACAGAATTTAATACAATGTTAGGTAAAATGGGAGTGAATGAGTTAATAGCAAATACACTTATATGAATCATACTTGTGAAATAAAATACACTTATACGAATCATACTTGTGAAATAAAACCATGTGTTTTACAAAGATACGTACATATCTGAGAACATGTAACAAATTAATTAGTGAAGCCCAGGTAAAGTGGAAAATAAAAACAAAACCTAGTTAAGTGTTTTATGGACAAAAGGTGAAAGTATCACGTGAAATGAGGAGCATGGCTATTCCAGACTGTTTCAATTATTCCTAAACACAGAACTGTTCTTCTCCTAACATTTCTTCACTCTCTTATTACCTCTGTAAATATTTTTCTCCGTTGGGGGTGCAAATAATTGACAGGATAGGTTCCTTAATCTGGAAATGTTACTATTTGTTATACATGTGTCTTGACTAATCCAAACAACCAAGCTTTTTAACTTAAATTTTTACTAGCCTTATTTTGTATGGGTACCATTAGATTTTAAAACTGTGATTTGCTTTCTGTTGTCAATTACACAATTAAAACCTATTTTTTATTACCCTCAGATTTTTAAAGCATTTCACAGGTAATTATATGACTCATTCCCTAAAGGGGCCATCATAAGGAATATGGATATCATAAGGGAGTGAAAGAGCTTTAGATTTTAGCATATATACCATGCCACAAGACTAAGGTATTATCTCTAGTATTAGGTAGTTGTATTTGACATAATCGAACTGTCAAGAGAATTAACACATAGAAGTAGAAGAAATCTCGCTGAAGAAATTTAAATAGGAAAACTTGTTTTAAATTATTTTAGAGAAAGTGTATATTGGTATGCCAACAGGAAAAGGGTAGATAAAATATATAGTAAAGCTATAATTATTTGTTTTAAGAGTGCAGAGTGTACATAATTTGGAAGTTAAATACGAATAGACAGTAACACTTACATCATTCTGAAACATTTCTCCAGTTCCCACGTTCTGTTCCTCTAAGGGTTTTGTTTTCTTTTTGGAGATGTTTCATGCTAATACCCACATGTTTGAGAACATATGTATTTTAGTATATGACATAGTATTTAAAATACATGACTGATTACTTGGTATTTTATTTCATCAAAAGTAGTTCTTTGTAAAATAAAACAAAATAAAAAAGTTTGAATGGCCATTGAAATCCTTTACCCATTACTGAAAACAGATATGATAAGACCATCAGGTATTGATAAACTGGTTTAGTGTCTAGTCGCAAAGACAATCATAAACTACTGAATCTGCCAAACTATTTCCTATATATGGGTCACTCATACCAGGAACTCATTAGGCACAGGGCAATTCAACTTTCAACTTCCACTCTAAGGGTTAAAATCCATATTATTTATTTGAAAAGCTAATGTCCTGGTTGGAACAAAAACCCTTGAAATTTAAACAATCCATTTAGGGACCAATTTCCTTTCACACCTCAGGAAGTATAAATCTAGTGCCTGTGCAGTACAAAGAGCTTTTCGGGCATACCAAAATTATTTGCTATTGAGACTTATTATAAAGCTGATATTAAATATTTCTAATTTGTAACTAGAAATTGTGTTCCAAGTTCATTCTTATAATCTCCCTATATTACAAAGGAATGAAAAGTAGAAAGGTGTTCCCTATAATAAAATTTGATTATGAAATGTAGGTATCTGAAATTAATGTTGTGTTCAATATATACATGTTTGTGTATTACATATATGTGATATACATTTGCATGCATAATAAAAACTGCCTTTAGCAAGATGATAGTATTAGAGTTTATAGAAGACATGAAATACTATATGAGAAAATAATAAATTATTATTGTAGTGTTATACAACAACTGTTTACTGAATGTACAATGTATTTTCAAAGGTTTTTAAATATCTGCTTTATTTAATATTATTGACATACTATCTTCCAAGATGGACATTCTCTCTTAGTTGCTTTTAGTGGTACCATCATTTTGTAATTATCACCTGTGTTCTCAGGAATATTAAAATAAAATAAACAACAGAAATATGTCAAATTGGCCATAAATTTATAACCCAAAATAACAATGTCCCTAAAAAGACATAAGCTATCGATCTTTTAAAATCTAAATAAATAACTGATGTAATTTTTTTCAAATAGTTTTAATAGGAAAGAATTCCTCTTGAATATACTTGAATATAATCATCATCAGAAAAGTGTTTCACCTTAATAAAATTTGATTATATGGTGGAGAACATTTCTTTTGACATTTAAGCTTCTGGTAAAATGAAAAATGTGGAGCATTAAGTGATTCCAAACCAGCCCTTGTAAGCTCACTGCATCATTTGCTAAATGTATGCACCCAGAGAAGAGACACAAATGTGGAACAGCTCACAAATTCTCAATCATATGCAAACCTCTACAAAAGTCCTTGAAGCAGTCATATAGAATCTGCCATATGCTGATGACTGCATTCAGTAAGCTCACTCATAAGAAAGGATGATGAATAGTTATGCTGAGTCAGTGGTTACAAGTTGCCAATAAAGTTGAAAATTGAGGTCATTTGTTAGACTGTGTAGTACAAAGTTCTGCCTTGAAACTCAAAATATTTTGTTGATAAAGTAGAATTGAATTGAAAGTTGTTATAGAAAACTGCTCCTGGAGCTGCATTCTGCCAAGTGATATACAGAGAGCAAGGAGATGAAAAAAGGGTAAAATCAGTCCTTTATGGCTATGTAGTATATATTATGTCAACAATGTGATCTCAAATTTCAGAAATAAACCAGATACCCATAACACAAATTGTATCTTCTTTTCTGGAGTTTATTCAGAGATATGAATGGCACAATTTTGAATCTCAACATTATTTTATTGATATCGCCATGTTCTAAATCACATTAATCTGATTAAATTCAGCAAGTATATATTGAACAACCATATACAGAAATTCTATGCTAGAGATTACAGCGTAAAGGACATGATTTTTGCTTTTAACAAAGAAAGATGATTACTTCCTCCCATAGCTCTCTCTAGGTACTGATTCAAAGTACTATTGATATTTAATTCCCTATTTCTCCTCCCTCACTTGATTATAATACAATATAGTTCAGTAATCCATTGGAATTCACTTCTGTTTTCTCAATTTCTAAAACAGGACCTGATTATAAAATCAGTATGCTTTACTCTTGAGATAATTGATCCAAAATAACCATTTCCTATTTCTTTTGGCAATTGTATTTACCAGTGGGAACACTTGGGAACATGGGATGTTATGATTCCGTATAATACAAGTTGATCACTAAGCCCCAACTATGTAGTTACGCTTTTGTTAAAGGAGTAAATGACTCATTAATGACTTTCTTCCTCTTCCTTCAGTCTCTCAAAAATTCTCTTCTTCCTTTATTTCCAGGCCTTTCTTCACTTCATATTTACTTCCCTTTCCTTTTTTTTAAAATGTTCCCAATGAAGTTATTTTCTCTGATAATCAAACTGACTTCAAAAATTCAACAGGTACTTCTAGGTAAGTGAATTTCATAATACAAATTTTAAACTTGCAGTGTGTTCCTTAGTTTTATTTGGAAAATTTCTTGTTACTGATGGGCATCTTTGCTTGGATTTTAAAATTACATCAATTATTCAGTGCATTAAACTGGATTAGTAATTTCCTCTTTCTGACTGTGTTGCCTAAGTGAGCTTTACAAACTACTGTTTTTTTTTGGTATACTTATTTAACAAGTTTGAAAATAGAACAAATTTTTGAACTATAAAGTATATTGCGAACACAATACTATTCAATGCCATATCTTACTGTCTCTCAGAAATTCTGCCCTTCTACTACATCGTGTGTGGTAGTGATTGCATTCAAGAGTGCAGGTTTTGTGAAGAGACAGACATGGATTCCTACCCCAGTACTTTTTTTTTTTTTTTTGACACATTAAAGCCAAGCCTACCATATCTATATGCCTACCATATGCCAATTTCTATACCTTCTTGAGTGTTCTGCATTTCAGTTTTCAACATTTTACTATTCATTAGCATCAATCCAAACTGAACCATGCTAATATCCAAAGTCATACCATGTTAAAATAGGTCTTTAATACTTCTTTTGCTCATGGAGAAAATTAGTCCTAAATCTCACAGTCTTTGCTTGGTGCTCAAGGTTCTCCATTATCCAATTTTGTATCAGTTTTTCAACTTAGTTTTTCACCATATAGATACCATGTTAAAGAAAAGGTCTGCAAAAAAAATTGTCATATTTTTCAAAATATATAACGTGCATACTACTGGGATATTATCTATATATTTGGCTGTTAAATTTAGTCTCCTAAACCGTTTGGGCTTGAATTCTAATTTCAACATTTATTAGTTATTTGATCTTCAGATAACTACTCTAAAAATTATAAAATGCTAATATTAATAACAATACCAGCTAAAACTTATTACATATTCACTACACACTAGAAAGGATTCTAAGCACTTTGTGTATTATCATGTTTAATTATCATAATGACTGTATATGATTTACAGTATATTGCTATTCTCATACACAAATTTTAAAAACTGAGGTATTGAAATAAGTAAAGCATGTCCAATATTACTCAGCTATGAAATAGGAAAGCAATCAGTTACTTGAGCAGTTAACCACTAATATGTACTTCATCAGGCAGGGATTAAATTGAATTAATAATGTAATTGATCTCATACCATCATTATAAGAACATTATCAGTAGAAAGCTTGGAGTATACCACATGCTCAATAAACATAGCTTTTATTGTTTTCCAGCTCTTCCACTTCTTGGGCCAATTATTCAAATTTTCTTGTCTCACTTTTCTCATCTATAAAGTAGGAAAAGTTATAGTACCTATACTTTAGGGTTGTTATTAGGATTTAATTGTTTAATACCTGTGAAGACTGCCTAAAATATTACCTGGATATATTGAGTCAGAGTTTCTAAAGCCAGAGCAAGCAAGTAACTTATGGAAGAAATGCACTCAATACAAACCTATAAGGAAGTGAGTGAAGCAAGAAAGGACAGGAAAAGAAGCTAACCAAAGAAATAGTCTCAGATGGAGTGAAGCTGCAGTCTGATTTCAAGAAAAACAATGGAGCATGAATTGCACCATAGGACAAGTCTCACTTGGAGGCAATGGAGCCAGCCATTTTGCGCAGAACCTACACATATTATCCTGTCTTACAGTTACTTTTAAACTGTTAACTCCTTAAAGGGCAGGATGCTGCATGATCTATTCCTGTATTATACACAGTTTTTACAAAAATTATACTTTCATTACAAAATTTTTAAAAGATTGAATTGTTCTCATATATTAAAGTTATAAATGCCTGATGCTTAGTAGATACTCAACTGGCAGAATTAATTAGATAAATAAATGTATCAATAAGAAACTAAAATAGATATCATTACATAAAGCTCCTAGAAGTATGAGATGTGACCTTGAAATATTCCCATGAATATGTTATCTGTTCGTTCCCTTTGTGTATATTCGTTTATATGCAAAATATATTGACAACATTTTGCTAAGAATCAAACACAAAAGAAAAACTTCTTTTAATTACCTTGAAGTTAATGTTCTTGAAATTATTTAGAACACATCAGTTTATCTTCAATTCAGGGGACATATTATCAGCATTAATTGATTTTTTAAAAATTACCAAAGAAATCAGTACTTCATAGGGTAAGCTAAGAACTAGAGAAATTCCATGAACAAAAGTTGTTTTATAAATACACAATTACATGTAAGACAGTGAATATAGTGTTTAATCTATTTATACTCTTCATGAGTAAGGGTGAAACTTTCTAACTTAGAAGGAAGAAAAAAAATTACATGGGAGATAAGATTAAATGTCTCATAACAGTCTCAAATAGATGTTTATCATTTTGCTTTAATATCACAATTAGCAAACTAATTTCTAACATGTAGAAGCAAAGCAAAGATGTGGCTATAATAATTTAAATATTATAAGCAATTATATTTATTAAAATTTAAGAAGATTTAAATAGTCAATAATTTGTGCGTGACTTGACACTATTTAAATACAAATAAATAGCATAAAAATTATCATACAAAGATAACATATACCTTATGAAGGTAGAAATAAAACAATACTTGCCAAAGAGAAATATATTAATTTCCATAGGCATGGCATCAGGATTTAAAATATAATACATTTTTATTTAAATATGAGTTTCTAGGATGGATGCAGTGGCTTACAGTTGTAATCAGAATCTTTGGAGGCCAGGAGTTCCAGACCAGCCTGGGCAACATAGCAAGACCCCATTGGTACAAAAAATTTTGTTTAGCAATTAGCCAGATGTGGTGGGGAATGTCTCTATTCCTAGCTACTCAGGAGGCTGAGGCAGGGGGATCTCTTGAGCCCAGGAATTTGATGCTGCAGTGAGCAGTGAGCGCACTACCTCAGTCTAGCCTGAGACAGAGTGGGATCCTGTCTGTATAAGAAATAAAAATAAGCAGAATAAAAAGAGCTTATATGACATGCTCCAGAGGAAATTATCTGTGGGTTTCAAAAACTTGTGTGATTAATTTATTTGAAAATGAGTGAGGAGTATGTATATGTATATATGTATCTATGTGCACATATACATTAACTCATTAAACACATTTTAAAAAATTAAAATTGTCATTGTAATGAAAGCATTATTTAGCAAAGAGAGGGTGGAGATACTAGTAATTGTCCCATTGTATCCAAATTTCAGATATCTATGAAAAAGAAAGTTTATAGCAGTATAAAGAAGATATTAATAAATGTGTCCAGTGTATATAGATTCATGCCACTCTATAGAGAAATTTGGAAGGATTCTCTCTTATAAAATATTTCTGAATGAAGGAAAAGATTTCATAGCAATGCAGCAGGGATGGTTTATATTACCTATTTCCTACTATTTGTTATGGAGCTCATTTGGAGGTAACCATTAATTAGTTACTATATTTTTCAGCAAAACATTATTAGTATACGTAAAATTGCCTGTAATTGTGAAAACAGGGCAGGTCTAATTTCCTTTATATTATCACAGTCCTCAAAACAGGTTATACTATTGTAAAGCGGTTTTGATATTGATAAAAACAATGCAGTATATTTATTTGTATTCTTTGCATTAACAAGGCTCTTTCATATACATTTTAGATATGTTTTATTAATGTATTCTAACCAAGGAATAGTTAAAAAGAAGTGATATCAATAGATCTTTTCTCGATGTACAAAAATGTGTCAATTATTTTAAAGCATTTTGCTAATATGATAAAAACAGATAAAAATAACTCAATGATAAACATATTTATTATGAAGTTTTTTGAAAGAAATTTGTCGACCCCAAGTAATAATCATATTTTTAAAGTCTTTAATCTTTTTAAAGGAATTAAAATAAAAATGGATTATTTTTGTTCCAGATATTAGTTTTTACAGACAAGTTAGGAATATTCTGTTAACTTTGGCACTGCATTAATTTAATATTCCATGTTTGTTTAATGATTCATAATGTAACGTGATGAATTCTTAGTGCATTGATGCAAATTTATGTTTTTGTATCCATTTTAAATTAACTGGGCATGCAATATGGTAGCATTTCCTTTGGGCTTTAAAAACAGAACTGAGAAAAATGTATTCTAAGATAGGCATTTCCCATGCAGTGTTGTGTGAGTGTCTTGCTGAATTACTGCCATTCATTTATTCTCATTTATTTTATATCTATGCTTATCAGACTGTAACAGGCATTGAGCAAAAATGTAAGGAGAAAAGGATACGGCCAGTGATCTTTGTGAACTTATACCCTAGAAGTTTTCTGGTATTTTAACATGCTATTAAATAAACTATTGAAAGTCTGGAGAACAAAGTATCTATTTCTCAATGTTTTAGCCTTACCTATTGCAAGCTTAGTATTTTAAAACCCTATATTCCAGTATAACCAATTATTATCTGATTATCTGTATATTTATTAATTTACTCAAATAACCATGTATTGTGCATCATCAATCATGCATTGAGTAAAATAATGCACAAAATATTTCCTAGTTTGAAGGAATTAAATAATAATAAAAATATTCTTCGATTACAGGAGTTTATAGTCTAGTAAGCAATACTATCATTCTATATATCTTGTATTAATTATAGGACAGATTAAGGTAGATAAAATCATTTTTTATAAGCATATCAGACAAATAAAAATTATATGTACTAGGCTATATACTGAGGGTTAGGGACACAAAGAGTCATAGCAACAATGAAATCAATAGAAACATTTATGGCAATAATAATTGCTGACAATTATTAAATGCATGTATTCTGCTAGTCAATAAGTTAAGCACTTTGTATGCATTTTTTAAAAAATATTTTCCCCTTTAGTATGTGCCTGTATTTGGTTTGATAATATATTGTTGAGAAATTTTGCAACCATATTCAAAAGGGATAAGGTAAGCAATTTTATTGTGTTGTCTTTGCCTAGTTTTCGTATCAGGATAGTGCTGGACTCAGACAACAAAGCAGGTTGTTCTCCTAATTTTTGGGAAGAGTTTAAGAGGGACTACTGTTGATTCTTTAAATGTTTAGTGGAATTCATTGGTGAAGCCACTGATTCAGGACTTTTCTTTGTCAGGAGATTTTCTTATTACTGATTCAATTTCCAATTACAAAACTTTTATGGAGATTTTCTATTTATTTTTTAGTCAATTTTGGTAATTTGTGTGTTTTAGGAAATGTGTCAATTCAATCTATGTTATCTAATTTTTGATGTACAATTATTTATGGAATTCTCTTACACTTTTTATTTTTTTAAGTTGGTATTAATGTGGCCACTTCATTTCTGATCTTAGTTGATGCGTCTTTTCTCTGTTTTTCTTAGTTCATCTAGCTCATAGGTTCTGTTTTGCTGATCTTTTTAAGGAACCAAGTTTTCTTTTGGTAATACTCTTTATTGATTTTCTTTTCTATATTTCATTCATACTCACTCTAATCTTTATTGTTTCCTTCTTTCTGCTAGTCTTGAGTTTATCTTTATTTTATTTTTCTATTTCCTTAAGACATATAGGCAGGTTGTTATTTTGAGGTGTTTCTTCTTTTTGATGTAGGCATTTTTAGCTATAAATTTCTCCCAGAGATCTATGTTCACTATATCCCACAAGTTTTTGTATATTGTGTTTTCCTTTTTATATATTTCAATGTATTTTCAATTTCTCTTTTGATTTCTTCTTTGACTCATGTTTAAGAGAGTGTGTTTTAAATTGTATGTATCTGATATAGTTTGGATGTGTATTCCTGCCCAAATATCATATTGAAATGCAATCCCCAGTGTTAGAAGTGGTGCATGGTGGGAGGTAACTGGATCATGGGGTTGATATTTCTTGAATGGTTTAGCGTGATACTCCTTGGTACTGTTCTCATGATAATGAGTGAGTTATTATGAAATCTGATTGTTTAACAGTGTGTAGCAATCCCCTCTTCACTCTCTTGCTATTGCTTTTGCCATGTGACATGCCTGTTCCCCTGCACTGTCCACAGTGATTGTGAGCTTCCTTTGGCCTCCCAGAAGTCAAGCAGATGTCAGTGCCATGCTGAAAACCTCTTTTCTTATAAATTACTCAGTCTCAAGTATTTCTTTATAGCAATGCAAGAACAAACTAACACAGAAAATTGATACTGGGAGTGTAGTATTGCTATAAGGATAGCTAAAAATGTGAAAGTAGCTTTGCAATTAGGTAACAAGCAGAGGTTGGAAGAGTGTGGAGGGATCAGAACACAGGAAGTTGAGGAAATGTTTGAAACATTTTAGAGACTAGTTAAATAGTTGTGACCAAAATCCTGATAGTGATATGGACAATAAAGTTCAGGTTGAGGAGGTCACAGATGGAAATGAGGAAATTATTTGGAACCAAGGTATATGTCACTTTTGCTATGCCTTAGCAAATAACTTGGCTGCATTGTGCCCCTGCCCTAGGGATCTGTGGAACTTTAATCTTGAGAGTGTTAATTTAGAGTATCTGATGGAAAAAAATCTCTAAGCAGTAAAGTTTTCAAGATTTGGTGGTTGCTTCTACCAGCCTGTCTCAGATGTGTGAATAACAAAATGACTCAAAGCTGGAACTTATGTTTAAAAGTAAAGCAGAGCATATAAGTTTGGAAAATTTGCAGCCTGGCCATGTGATGGAAAATAAAAGCCCATTTTCAGGGGAGAAATTCAAAGAGTATGGAGAAATTTGCATAACTAAAAAGGAGGCTTAGCCAAACCAATGGGAAGAAGGTCTCGAAGGCATTTCAAGAGATCTAAGAGGCAGCCTCTTCCATCACAGGCCCAGAGGCCTAGGAGGACAGAATGATTTTTGTGGGCCAGGCCCAAGGCTCCACTGCCTTGTATAGCCCCAGGAAACTGTTCCCTGAAACCTGGCTGCTATAGCTGAAGCCATGGCTCAAGGGTGCCCAGATACAGCTTGAGCTGCAGCTCCAGAGGGTGCAAGCCATAAACCTTCACAGCTTCCATGTGGTGTTAAGCCTGCAGGTGCAGAATACAGGAATTGAGGCTTGGGAGCCTCCACCTAGGTTTCAGAGGATGTATGAAAAAGCCTGGGTATCCAGGGAGAAGTCTGCTTCAGGGGCAAAGCCCTTACAGGGAACCTCAACTACAGCAGTGCAGAGGGGAAATATGCAATTGAAGCTCCCACACAGAGTTCATACTGGGGCACTGCCTACTGGAGCTGTGAGAAAAGGGCTACTATCCTCCAGACACCAGAATAGTAGATTCACGAACAGCTTCCATCCTGTAACTGAAAAAGCTGCAGGCACTCAACAACCTGTGAGAGTGACTTCCAAAGCCAACAGTGCAAAGTCACAGGGATGGAGCTGCCCAAGGCCTTGGGAATTTACCCCACACAGTACTGTGCCCTGGATGTAGAAAATGGAGTCAAAAGAGATACTTTTGGGGCTTTAAGTTTTAATGGCTGCCCTCTTAGGTTTTGGACTTCCATGGGTCTGTGGCCCCTTTCTTTTGACCAATTTCTCCCTTTAGGGGTAGGAATGTTTACCCAATGCTTCTACCTCTATAGTATTCCTCTGCCCAAATTTCATATTCAAATGTAACCCCAGTGTTGGAAGTGGGTCCTGGTGTGAGGTGATTGGATCATGGAAGTAGATATCTCATGAATGGTTTAGCACCATTTCACTTGGTACTGCCTTCATGAAAGTGAGAAAGTTATCATGAGATCTGATTGTTTTAAAGTGTGCAGCAACTCCTCTCTCACTCTTTTGCTTTTGCTTTCATCATTAAGGTGCCCATTCCTCTTGACTTTCCACAATGATTGTAAGTTTCCTGAGGCCTCACAAGAAGTAGATGCTGCTGTGCTTCCAGTACAGCCCTCAGAATCATGAGCCAAATAAATCTGTTTTCTTTATAAATTACTCAGTTTCAGGTGTTAACTTTACAGCAATGCAAGAATTGACTAATACAGTATTTGTGTAATATCTAATTTTTGTTTTTCTATTATCAGTGTTCACATTCATTGTAGGGTAGTTGGATGAGATGCTTTAAAGAGCTCAATATTTCTAGATTTATTAAAATTTGTTTTAGGTATTCACATATGCTCAATCCTGAAGAATGTTCTAAGGGCACTTGACAAAAATTTGTAATATGCTGTTATTAGGTGAATATTAGATGGAATGTTCTATCAATGTATGTTAGGTCTAGTAGGTTTATAACATTATAAATAATCTATTTACCTGTCTTCTGTCTGTATTTTCTGTCCATTATTGAAGGTAGAGATTCTAACTATTTTTTTAAATTTTCTATTTTTCTCTTCAAATCTGTCAATGTTTGCTTTGTGTATTTTGGTGCTTTGTTAACTGATAACTATATATTCAAATTGTTATATATTCCTGATTGATTTTTTATCCATTTATAATTTCCTATATTGTCTCTTGAAAAAGTTTTTATTTGAAGTGTGTTTTGTCAGTATGAATACAGACTTCAGTTCTTCTTCAGTTGCTCTTTTAAAAAGATATATATATATTTTTTTCTTTTTTTCCCTTTCAACCCATTTGTGTCTTTGAATCTCAAGTGAGTATATGGCATATAACTGAATCATTTAAAAAATATCCCTTTTGTCAATCTTTCTTTTAATTGATCTTTTTACATTTGAATTACTATTAAGGAAAGACATACTTCTGCCATTGTGCTATTATCTCCTGTATGACCTATACATTTTTTCTCTCATTTCCTCCATCACTAGCTTCTTTTGCGATTAACAGATTTTATGTGTTGTATCATTTTAATTCTCTTTCCATTTCCTTATAAGTATAGTTTTGATATTTTCTTTTGAGTTTCCATGATAATTACTGTTAAAATTCTCAATTGATAATAATCTATTTTGAATTGGTAGCAACTTAATTTTTATAGCATACAAATATCTGATTTTACACAGCTCCATCCTCTTATGTTGTTACTGTCACAGATTACGTCCTTATGTATTGTCTACCATTAACATGGATTCATGATTATAGTTTCATGAATTCATCTTCTAAATCTTTAGGAACCAAAAAAAGTTACAACTGAAGATTTGGTAATACAGACTTATATCTTTAACAACTGATATAATCTGTATATTTTTTCCTGCCCAAATATTATGTTGAATTGTAATTCCTAATGTTGGAGGTGGAGCCTGGTGGGAAGTGATTGGATCATGGAGTGGATTTCTCACAAATGATTTACCCCACTACCCAGTTGCTGTTTGCATGATAGTGAGTGAGTTCTCATGAGATACGATCATTTAAAAGTGTGTGGTGCCTCCAACTCCACTCTCTATTGCTTGCTCTTGCTTTCACAATATGTCGTGCCTACTTCCCCTTCCACCATGATTGTAGACTTCCTGAGGCATCCCTAGAAGCTGAGCAGATGCCAGCACCATGCTTTCTCTAAAGCCAGTATAACTAAAAGGTAATATTAAACCTCTTTCCTTTATAAATTACTAAGTCTTGGATATTTCCTTATAGCAATGCAAGGACAGTCTAATATACTAATGTAGTTATTTTTGCCAGCATTTTAAAATTCTTCCTATGACTTTGAGTTATTCTCAAGTAGCATTTCATTTCAGCCTGAGTGATACCCTATAGCATTTCTTGCAAGTAAGGCCTCCTAGCAGCAGACTCCCTCAGGTTTTATTTACCTGGGAATATCTTAATTTATTTTTCATTTTAAAGGATAGTTCTGCCAGAAGTATAATTATTGGTGGGTCTTTAAAAAATCTTATTGAAGAGCTCTTGTAGGTGATGAGTCACTTCTATCATGCTACTTTAAGATTATCTATTTGCCCTTAGTTTTTGACAATTTGATTATAATGTGTCTCAGCGTGGATCTCTTTATGGTTATACTTCTTGAAGTTTATTGTAATTCTTGAATGTGTAGATTCATGTCTTTTATTAAATTTGAGAAGAATTCAGACACTATTTATGTGAAAATTGTTCCTGATCCTTTTTCTATAAATTCTGTTTTTGATATTACCATTGGTTATGTATTAGTATGATTGATGGTGTGCCATAGTTTTCTCAAGTTCTTTCTTTCTTTTTTTTTTCTTTCTTTCTTTCTCTCTTTCTCTTTCTTTCTTTCTTTCTTTCTTTCTTTCTTTCTTTCTTTCTTTCTGTCTCTCTCTCTCTTTCTTTCTTTCTTCTTTTTTTTGAGATGGAGTCTCGCTCTGTCACGCAGGCTGGAGTACAGTGGCATGATCTCGGCTCACTGCAAGCTGCGCCTCCTGGGTTCACGCCATTCTCCTTCCTCAGCCTCCCAAGTAGCTGGGACTACAAGTGCCTGCCAACACGCCTGGCAATTTTTCATTTTTATTTTTTAATTTTTAGTAGAGACAGTGTTTCACTGTGATAGCCAGGATTGTCCTGATCTCCTGATCTTGTGATCCACCCACCTCAGCCTCCCAAAGTGCTGGGATTACAGGCGAGAGCCACCGCGCCCGGCCTCTTCATTTTTATTCATGGTTTTTCCTTTCTGGTACTCAGACTGGATAATTTTAATTGACTTATTTTTAAGTTTGTTGATTCATTTTTCTGGACACTTAAATATATTATTAAAACTCTGTAGTAGGGTATCTTTTATTTTTATTTCAGTAATGGTATTTTTCAGCTCCAAAATTTCTGTTTGGTTAATTTTCATTATTTCTATGTCTTTATGGATATTCTCTATTCATTCATTCATACGTGTCATTTAGCTCTTTTTCCATATTTTTCTTTAGCTCTTTGAGCATCTGTAAAACAGTTCATTTAAAGTCTTTCTCTAGAAAATCCAATGCTTTCCTTAAGGAAAATTTTTACTTATGTCTACTTAATAGGCCAGTTTCTATTTTCTTTCCTTGCTCCATTTTTTTGTTGTTGTTGTTAAAAACTACATGGTTTGAAAATTATAAGATAACTCTGAACATCACACCCTTCTCTTTTCTTGTATTTTTCCCTTTGTTGAAGTTTACTGCCTTCATTTGTTTAATGACTTTACTAAAGTTTTTGTGAAGTTTATGTTTTTTAATGTTTGGTTTCTGAAGTCTCTGTTCTTTTTAGCTTGCATTCAGGTAATACTTTGAAAGAATTCTTTATAAGAAAAATGGATCTATCTATCTATCTATCTACCTATCATCTATCTATATATAGAGAGAGAAATAAAATGTGTGTGAGAGAGAGGTGAAAAATCCCCTGCAAGGCTGCAGAAAAATATTTGCTGGGGTTCTCCTTTAATCTGTAATTAGGACATTTACAACACCATCTTACTCATTATTACCTGCTCATATTTTATTTTGGTAATTTTATATCTAGAATAATGAATTATCTTTACTACCCATGAGAATTGCCAAGTAAAATTGCAAATATATGTTCTCCTTATAAGCACTTAGAATAAATATGTTGTTAATACAGAAGTTACATAATTTTAATCTTATTTTTCAGTTTTATAAAAAAATGTGTACAGGTCATAGAATTAACATATATCAGTATTTTTGAAATGAAACTTTCTATATTTTTTAACTCCTGGTTTTAATATCAGTATTTGAAATAAGTTTATAGGATATAGCAATAAATGTGAATTGGTACTCAGTTTTTTATCTATATCTCTGCTTCTTTTCCCCTTCAGAGAAAGAGGAAAGAGGAAACTATTAGTAGGCAAATGACTTAATAAAAATATTGTTTTTAAGTAGCCTAAGTGTCAGGCAACAATAATTTCTGCTCATAACCAAGTGAAAGAAAATCTACTGTGTACTCTGTCATCTTTTATAATGACAGAAATTACATCATTGTCATGTTAATATTTATGATACTTTATTGTCAAAAAGTTCTTCATTATAAGCATCACTACTGTAATTTCTTGAAATATAATCAATTTTTATTCCAGTAAAATTACAACTGAGAAGCAAAGAAATTAAGTCTGGGTCTTATTGAAATGATCTCAGCAGATCATGCTAAGATTACAGCAGTGAGTGTATAACAGCATCCTTCTCAGAATACCATCATACTGCAAAGACAGACTTTGTTAGCCAGAGTAGCAGTCACTGTATTTCATAAATAAAAATAATGTATACACCTACACAGTTCTCATTTTTATAGTAAAGATTAATACTTCACATCATTTTCTTCAACTTATAGTAAACTCATTTTATTAACAAAATACACACAACATTTTGCTTAATTTTTTTAAATATAGAGAAATGCTAAGCGGACACATTTCTGGTACAAACTTGCATTTTTTAGATTAAAGGGGTACATGTGCTTATTTATTACATGGATATTACATGTGCAATGGTGGAGGTTGGGCTTCTAGTGTACCTATCTCCGAACATTGTACCTGATAAGTAATTTTTTAACCCTCACCCTCATCCAAATCAATACCTTTTTGGAGTCCCCATAGTCAATTCTCTCCATCTTTTTATCCTGTGTATCAGTTATTTAGCCCCCACATGTTAGTGAGAACATGCAATATTTGATTTTCTGCTTCTGAGTTTACTCAGGATAATGACCTCCAGCTTCATCCATGTTTCTGCAAAGGACATAATTTCATTCTTTTTTTATGGCTAGGTAGTATTTCATGGTGTTTACATACCACATTTTTTTCATCCAATCAACTACTGGTAGACACTTAGGTTGGTTCCATGACTTTGCTGTTAAAAGTAGTGCTGTGAAAAGTACACAAGTGCAGATATCTTTTTTATGTAATTATTCCTTTTGCTTTGGATATATAGTGTGTAATGAGATTACTGAGTCTAACGGCTGTTCTATTTTTAGTTTTTTTTAGATTATACTGTTTTATTATACTGTTTTTTCTAAAGGATGAACTTATTTCCACTCCTACCAACAGTATATGAGTTTATCTTTTTCTCCATATCCACCTCAACATCTGTTTCTTTTTGACATTTTATTAAAAGCTATTCTGACTGGCATAATATAGTATCTTAGTGTGATTTTAATTTGCCTTTCTGTGGTGATTAGTGATGCTGAGAATGTTTTCATGATTTTTGGCCTCTTGTATTTTTATTCTTTTGAAAAACGTCTGTGCATGTTCTTTGCCCGGTTTTTAATTGGGTTGTTTGTTTTTTTCTTGTTGAGTTCCTTGTAGATTCCAGACATTAGTTGTTTGTCATAGGCATAATTTATGAATACACTGTCCCATTCTGTAGGTTGTCTGTTTCATGTTGTCTATTTCTTTCGCTAGTCACAAGCTTTTTAGTTTAATTAAGTCCCATTTATTTCTTTTTATTTTTGTTGCATTTACTTTTGTGGTCTTTGTCATAAATTTTGCTTAGGCTGATGTCTTGAAGAGTTTTTCCTAGGTTTTCTTCCAGAATTTTTATAATTTCTGATCTTATGTTTAAATATTTAATCCATGTTGAGTTAATTTTTGTATGGAATGACAGATAAGATTCCACTTTAATTCTTCTATATATGGCTAGCCAGTTTTCCCAGCACTACTTATTGAAAAGGGTATTTCCTTTCTTCCTCATTTATTTTTGTCAACTTCATCAAAGATGAGTTGGATGTAGGCATGTGACTTTGTTTCTGGGTTATCTGTTCTGTTTTGTTTATCTATATATCTATTTTTCTACCAGTAACATGATGTTTTAGTTGTTATAGATATGTAGTATACCTTGAAGTCAGAGAAGATGATGCCTCTGAATTTGTTCTTTTTACTTAGAAGTGCTTTGGCTATTCAGGCTATTTTTGGTTCCCTAAGAACTTTAGAATTGCTTTTTCTAATTCTATGGAAAATGACACTGGTAATTTGGTAAGGGTTGCATTCAATCTGTAAATGGCTTTGGGCAGTTTAGATATTTTAATAATGTTGATTCTTCCAATCCATGATCATGTGATTTTTCATTCATTTGTTTGTGTCATCTACAATATCACTCATAATTTTTTATGGATCTTTTTATAGAGATTTTTTGCCTCCTTGGTTAAATATATTCCTAGATAAGTATTCTTTTGTAGCTATTATAAATCAGATTGAACTCTCAATTTGGTTCTCTGCTTTGAATGTTATTGATGTATAGAAATAGTACTGATTTTTGTAAGTTGATTTAGTATCCTGAGACTGTACTAAAATTGCTTATCAAGTCTAGGAGTCTTTCGCATTTTCTAGGTTTACAATCATGTCACCTGCAAAGAAAGATAATTTGACTTTTTCTTTTCCAATTTGGATGCATTTCATTTCTTTCTCTTGCCAGATTTCTCTGGCTAGGACTTCCAGTACTTTGTTGAATAGGAGTGGTGACAGTGGGCATCCTTATCTTCTTCCAGTTTTTAGAGAAAATGCCTTCTACTTTTCTGCATTCAGTATGAAGTTGATGTGGATTTGTCATACATGGCTCTTACTATTTTAAGGTATGTCCCATCTATGTCTAGTTTGATGAGGCTTTATATAATAAAGGGATGTTGGATTGTTTCAAAATCCAAAATTTTACTGCATCTATTGATATGATTATATGGTTTGTGCTCTTAGTTCTGTTTTTGTGCTGGACCAGGTTATTAAATTTCATGTGTTTAACCATCCTTGAATCCCTGGAATGAAGCACACTGAATCTTGGTAAATTATCCTTTTGATGTGCTGTTAGATTAGATTTTCTAGGATTTTGTTGAAGATTTTTGCATCTGTGTTCTTCAGGAATATTGGCGTGCAGTTTTTTGTTGTGTTCTCAGCTGATTTTGGTATCTGGGTGATACTGGACTTGTAGAATGAGTTAGGGAGGAATCTTTCCTCCTCAATTTTTTGGAGTAGTTTTAAGAAGACTGGTACCAGCTACTCTTTGTATGTCTGCTAAATTTCAGCTCTGAATCCATCTAGTTATGGACTTTTTTTTTTCCCATGGGATATTTTTTATTACTGATTGGATTTTATTACTCATTATTAGTCTGCTTATGGTTCTATTTCTTTTTTCTTTTTTTTTTTTTTTTTTGGACAGAGTCTTGCTCTGTCACCCAGGCTGGTGTGCAGTGGCACAATCTTGGCTCACTGCAAGCTCTGCCTCCTGGGTTCACACCATTCTCCTGCCTCAGTCTCCCGAGTAGCTGGGACTACAGGAGCCCGCCACCGTGCTTGGCTATTTTTTTGTATTTGTAGTAGAGACGAGGTTTAACTGTGTTGGCCAGGATGATCTCGATCTCCTGACCTCGTGATCTGCCCTCCTCAGCCTCCCAAAGTCCTGGGATTACAGGCATGAGCCACTGCACCAGGCTTGGTTCTATTTCTTACTAGTTCAATCTTGAAAGGTTTCAAAAACTATAATTGTTTCATAAATCCAATATAAGTTTTGTTTCAGTATTTTCTAGGAAGAGTCAGTTCTATTAATTTGTCTATTTTTCCTCTTTCTTTGCCTATGCTTTTGAGGTCATATCCCAAAAATTGTGGCCCAGGCCAATGTTGATGAGCTTTTCCGTTATGTTTTCTTCTAGTAGTTTTACAGTTTTTAAGTCTGATGTTGAACTATTTAATGCAGTTTGATTTGACCTTAGTATATGGTGTGAGATAAGAAGGCAATTTCATTCCTCTGCAGGTAAATGTCCAGTTTTCCCAATACCATTTATTGAACATATTGTTCTTTCCCTATTGTGTGTTTTAGGCAATTTATTTGAAAATCAACTGACCATAAATGCTCGGATTTATTCTATGCTTTCTATCCTGTTCCATTGTTTGATGTATAGAGTTTCACAGCAGTACCATGATATTTTGATTGAAATTGCTTTATAACGTATTTTGAAATCAAGTAGTGCGATGACTCCAGCTTTGTTCTTTTTACTCAAGATTGTTTTGTCTATTAGGGGTCTTTTGTGGTTCCATATGAATTCAAACTTTTATTTCCATTTCTTTGAAAAATTACATGAGAATTTCCATAAAGATTGCAATGAATCTGTGGATCATTTAGGGTATTAAGGACATTTAAATAATATTAACTCTTCTAATCCATGAACATAGTATATCTCTCCATTTATTTGTGTTTTCTTCCATTTCTTTTATCAGTGTTTTATAGCTTTCAGTATAAAGATCTTTTACCTCCTTGGTTAAAATTATACATAAGTATTTTATTTTTTTGCTGCCATTGTAAATGGGATTGTTTTCTTAATTTTTTTGTGAATAGTCTGTCATTCGTGTATAGAAATACTATTGATTTTTGTATATGTCAATTTTGTGTCATGCAACTTTACTGAATTTATTTATCGGTTCTAATACTTTCTTGGTGAAGTCTTTTGGGCTTTTAACATATAAGATCATCTTGTCAGCAAATAGAGACAATTTCATTTTTTCCCTTTAAATTTAGATGCCTTTTATTTCTTTCTCCTGCCTTATTGCTCTGGTTAGGAGTTCCAGTACTACATTGAAAAGAGATGGGCCTTGTCTAGTCTTTAATCTTAAAGAAAAACCTTTTACATTTCTACTGTTGGGTATAATATTACCTATGGATTTGTCATATGTAGCCTTTGTTGTTTTGAGGTACACTCCCTCTCTACCTGACACATTGAGAATTTTATCATGAAAATGCATTTTATTTTGTCAAATGCTTTTTCTGCATCTATTGAGATTACCGTATAATTTTATCCTTAATTTTGATAATGCAGTCTATCACATATATTGATTTGAATGTGTTCCAGTACCCCTGCATCCTAGGGATAAATCCGTCTTGATTGAGATGAATTATTCTTTTATTGCTTTGCTAAATTTGGTTTCCTAGTATTTTCTTGAGGATGTTGTGTATATGTCCACATGGAATACTGGCTAGTAATTTTCTTGTAGTGTCCTTGTGTGGCTTTGGTATCAAGGTATTACTGTAAACCTTAACTGAGTTTGGAAAGGAATCATTCTGTCTACTTTGATTTTTTGCAGAAGTTTGAGAAGCATTAGTAATAGTTTTTAAATGTTTGGTAGAAATCAGCAGCAAAGCCATCAGGTCCTGGGCTTTTCTTTGATGGGAGATTTTGTATAGCTGATTCAATTTCTGTGCTCATGTTTCTGTTCAGAATTTATAATTTTTTCATGATTCACTCTTGGTAAGTTACATGTTTCTAGGAATTTATCAATTTCTACTAGATTGTTCAATTTGCTGTCATATAATTATTTACAGTAGTTCCTTATAAGCCTTTGTATTTCTGTGGTATCAGTTGTAATGTTTCTCCTTTAATTTCTGATTTTATTTATTTGAATTTTGTGTACTTTTTTCTAGTTTGTCTAAAGATTTGTTGATATTGTTTATCTTTTTTAAAAAACTAGATATTAGTTTCATTTTTTTTTCTTTTTTTATAGTCTCTTATTTATTTATTCTCTGATCTTTGTTATTTCCTAAGTGTTGGGGTCCACGTGTTTCCTAAACAAAGGAATGAACACACAAGACAACACAGGACAAGACATACATGGCGGCCACGCTGAATAGCACACACTGCTTTATTTTATCCAGCCGTTTGTGGAATGTTGCCAAGTCTTGGGGCATGTGTTGCTTCTCTGACCTTTCCTTGACTCACAAGATCAGTAAATATTGACCAGTTCCCAGAGCCCACTGTTTACAGCTGGCTCCTTTGCCCTTCCTGTTTGCAGAGAAGGACTGTCCTGCTTTGTCTGCAAGAGCAGGGCTTATTGGGAACGTCTCGTTTGCGAGCACGCAGTCCTCTACACCTAAGTTCTGCTAACTTTGGGCTTAGTGTGTTATTGTTTTTCTTTCTAGTTCCTGAGGTATAACATTGGGTTATTTATTTGAGATCTTTCTTGTTTTTGATGTAAGTATTTATTGCTATAAATTTTCCTCATAGCACTGCTTTTGCTGCATCCCATAAGTTTTGGTATGTTGTGCTTTCATTTTCAATCATCTTAGATATTTTCTGATTTTTATAAATGTACTTTGTTACCCATTGGTTGTTTAGGAGTATGTTGTTGAACTTCCACGTATTTGTGTATTTTCCAAGATGCCTTCTGTTGTTGATTTCTAGTTTCATACTGTCTTAAAAGATATTTGATATAATTTTAATTCTTTTAACTTTGGGCCAAGTGTAGTGGCTCATGCCTGTAATCCTAGCACTTTGTGTGGCTGAAGCAGGAGGATCACTTGAGTTCAGGAATTTGAGACAAGCCTGGACAACATAGGGAGAATTTGTTTCTACAAAAAGTTTGAAAAAATATCCAAGAGTGGTGGCACATGCATGCAGTCCCAGCTTCTTGGGTGGCTGAAGTGGGAGGATCACTTGAACTCAGGAGTTTGAGGTTGCAGTGACCTGTGATTATGCCAGTACACTCCAGCTTGGGCAACAGAGTGAGATGAGAGCTGGTCTTGAAAACAAAAATCTTCTTAACTTTGTTAAATTTTTGCACGGCAAAGGAAATAATTAGCAAAGTAAAGAAAAATCCATAGAACAGGAAAAAATACTTGCAAACTCTATATCTGATAAGGGTATAATACCAAGGAAAAGGGTATAATACCAAGGATATATCAGAAGCAAACAACTCAATAGCAAGGAAACAAGTAAATCAATTAAAATTGGGCCAATAACTTAGACATTTCTCAAAAGATAATGTAAAGAAAGCTAACAAGTACTCAAAAAAATGCTCAGCATCACTCATTACTAAGGAAATGCAAATTAAGATTACAATGAGATATCACCTCCACCTATTTGAATGACATATCAAAAACATGGAAAATATAAGCACTGTTGGAGATATGGAGAAAAAAGGAACTATTATACATTGTTGGTGTGTGAATTAGTACAGTCATCATGGAAAATAGTTTGGAAAGTCCATACAAAAAAAAAAAAAAAAAGCAAAAAGCTTAACTATCATTTGATCCACCAATCCCACCTCTTGGTATATATCCAAAAGATTTAAAATCAATATGTTGAAGAGGTAGCTACACTTCCATGTTCACCACAACATTATTCACAATAGCCAGGATATGGAATCAATCTAAGCATCCATCAGTGGATGAATGAATAAAGACATTACCATATACATACACAATGGAAAATAATCAGCATTTTACAAGAAGAAAACTCTGTCATTTGTGACAATGTAGATGAACCTCGAAGACACTATGCTAAGTGAAATAAACCAAGGTACAAACAGATAAATACTACATAATCTCACTTCTATATGGCAGCTAAAAATAGTTGAACTCGTAGAAGTAGAGAGCAGAATGATGGTTACCAGAGGCTGTCCTGAGTTAAAGGTTGGGGAGGGAGGAAATGGGGAGTTATCGGTCAATGGAAACAAAGTTTTTATAGAAAGGAACAATAAGTTTTGAGATCTATTTCAAAGAAGACAGTACATTTCAACTGCCTCGTTACATAAATAACAGGTATATGAGATGATGGGCATGTTAATTAGCTTTATTTGTTCCACAATTATACCTATGTCAAAATATCACACTGTACATCATAAGTGTATGCAATTATGATTTGTCAATTAAAATAATTCTAATTTTTAAGAAGAAAAAATGTTCTAACATAATATTTCTCACTCCATAGGCTTGTGAACCAATGTGAGGATTCTGTCTTTTGCTGAGTACATTTATTTCAAAGACAAATCCTAGAATCCAGAAAAAAGCTGTGTAATATGTTCATAGATGCACTGGTTTATCCACAGTCCTAGTCAAATTTCATTTTGGCAGGTATTCAGTTACACCTGAAAACTTCAGTAATTCCTCTTCCTGAGTGACAGACCTGGTAAATGTCCAGCCAAATTACATTGCCTTAACCATATGCAGCTTTACTTTTCTCACATAAACAAAGTCCAGGAAGGTGCATCTACTAAAAGATATGATCAAGGAATCCCTCCATCTTTCAGTTTTATTTTCATTAATGCACGTTTTTGTTCAGCCTATGATGGGAAGGCTTTTCTTTTGGTCTGGTTATCTTCATAGAGAGAATTGGCTCAACAATCTCATTTCCCGTTGAAATTTTTGTTTGGTATGCATATATTATGCATACATCTATTTGGGGACAATTAGGAAAGTGAATTAGGGTATAACATATAATAGTGAAGCAGATTCTTTTTGGGGGGTACTTGGCCTTCTCTTTATTCAAGAAAATCTGGATGTTTGAACTGGGTCAAGTCTTGGACTTGGTTAAGAGACTAGGGCTCTCCAGTGTAACTATTTAATTTTGACTTTGTTTATTTTTACAAAACTCAGAATTTTATCTTTTTTACAAGTTAAGTCTTCACTAGGCTGCCCATCTCTTTCAGTGCAAGGTACAATATAATCAATTAGCCAACATCAAAGATCTCTGATTAGAGCATTTAAATTCAAAAGATTAAAAATTTTGACGACTAGTTTATTTTATTTTATTTTATTTTTGTCCAGCATAGTAACAATGTCCACTATGTGTCTGGTGATTAAGTGCTACCTTTGGCCACCCTAGGATCCAATCAGACTAATTGAATCCAGGGATCCTGACATTATGGCAGCCATTCTTATGGTCATCCCTGGCCTGCAGAAGATATTTAACACAAAGCTCTTCAAGGGTGTTGAAACTCTCCTCACCAACAGACTTCTCAAAACCTTGGTGAAGCCAATATTCACAGAAACATTTCGAGAAAAATAAGGAGAATATGTGTGAATAAGTATTTCATAATAAATCCATTCTAGCACTCCAGTTTCCCTAGGCATTTTAATGCATTCCTCTATGGTTCACCAAGGAGATTGTGGCATTTCATTTAATACACTATAGACTACTTTGGTGTCCAGGTTCCAGTTAACCAACTAAACAATGGTATAGAGCCATTCATAGCTGCTTGAGCTAGCAAATTGAATCCCGTACATCTGTCTAACTCATTTATGAAGAGCTGGGACATCATCCAAAATTATATTCATTTTCTTCTTATCCAAACTTCAAAGGATCAATTCCTATGCATATTCCCCAGGTTTCAGTTAATATAAATTGGCAAACTCTAGCAATCTTGAAATACTTTCAGTGTATATACTAACAGTTTTCCATAGTCTTTATACCAAATTCATTTCTGACACCAATAGGGAACTAAATCCTTAGGTGTACTGTAGAAGAAGAATTTATTATAAGAATTAAACCTTACACAATTATGTGAGAAGATATGGAAATAAATATTTGCAAGAAAGAATTGAGTCATCCAAGGCAGGTCATTCATCAACCTGGTATGGATGAATGAGCCTGATCTTACATGGTAATTTGGAAGCTACGGATGTGCAGCTGCAAAGTCTATGAAACATGGTTGGCTTTTTAGGTCTTACCTCTTTTAATGTTCAGCGTAGTGCTAGGTTTGCTGTTGGTTGACTGGATTAGCATTTGGAAAGAAAATATAGGCACTGAGGGCACTGAGCTGGAAGAACAAGAACAAAATGGCATCACTTTGTCTGCCCCCAAACACTTCTAACCAATGGTCACCTTCAGAACTTTATGACAAACATTTTGCTTTCACCTTCCAAATAACATACAACCCAAAACAATATGATTGTAATGTGGAATCACATAAACAAGGGGGTTCCGGAAAACCAAGTTGATGATACAATAATCCAACCTAATATATTCATCTCAAACAAAAATCTCAACAGGAAATAAGATTGCTGACCAAATTCTCTCCACAAGGATAACCAGACCAAAAGAAAAGCCTTCCCACCATAAACTGGATAAAAAACATACCTTAATGAAAATAAAACTGAAAGATGGAGGGATTTCTTGGTCATATTCTTTAGTAGTTGCATCATCCTGGACTTTGTTTATGTGAGAAAAGTAAACCTGCATATGGTTAAGGCAATGTAATTTGGCTGTCTAATACATGCAGCGAAAGATAATAATAGTGAATAAATAATTTGGTACTGGAAGTGTGATACCAAAAAGGGGAGAAATTTCACCAGCAATTTAGACCCTAGCTCCAAGATCATGCTGTCCCAAAAGATAAGCAAAGGATATCAGACAGTATTTGAGGCAAATGCTTTCTGAGAGCTATCAGCATATCAAAGCCATAGCTCCAGGAAGAAGATCTAAATGGAACAAGACATTATAAAATAAACAGAAGCAATAATCAGGAATACAAATTAGGGTAGAAGAGAAACATTTCTTTCTTTATTTTAAGCAACATAAATATTCAGAAACCCAATGTCAACTCTGTATTCCAAAATCTTGAATGACTAATACTGAAGATTGTATTTGATTATATAGGAATATATGATGTAAGAGCTGACAATTTGCCAGCAGAGATAAAATATAAAAACAAAAGAATGTGAAATGTACAAATCTAATTAATGAAGGAAACATGTACATCATCAGTCTCAAGGATGAATATTGGAGTGTTGGTTTGAAAAAACTGTGTGTGTTTAGTGTTATGAAATCTGCAGTTTCAAACATGCCTCCTCAGGTACTTGCCCTAAGTTGAGGATAAGAGATTAAAATAATCAGGCTAGCTCAATTATGACTCCATTGTTTCCATGTAGAATAATGGGTTTGTTCTGCAGAATTAAAGAATTGCTTCCAACTTCAGAAGTCACATATCTGCCTCTGAGTCACTGAGATGGTTGATGAATGGAAATAAGATGGAATAAAATGGTAATGTATAGGAATGTTATTTAATTATTAATTCTTAAATGGTAGAAACAAAAGCTATATTTAAAAGAACAGAATGGAAATGTATTTATTAAGTTTCCTATGCCTATTCAAATCAATATAAATCAAATGATTTTAGTTTTTATGAAATCCAGTCCTTAATGACTTATTACTCTAGTAGATACTAGATCAGTTATACACACTCAAGTATAACTGATTATAGCTGCAAGGCAAAATAATATGGTAATAAATGCCTAGACCTGCATTTGGTTCTTAACTCTACCATACATTGGCTATACAATCTTCGGGAAATTTTTGATCTTTTTGAGTCTGTTTCCTATACTATAAAATTGAACAGTAATATATATTAGCAAGCTTTATGTGGACTTTATTGTGTTACTTGATGTCACATAATTGGTTGCTTTTAAAAGTAGCTATAGAGAGTTTGTTTTCATAGTTTTTCTTGGAAATCTCAGTGTTTTATGAAATATCCTGGTGAAGACATCCAGAGACTGGAGAGATGTCACAGGAATATAGGTCTGCTACAGGTAGCTCTGCTTTGTTCTGTTTTTAATCTTGAGATTTCAAGTAAGATTTTGTTTAAAATTTGGCTAGTGATAGAACTGTAATACACTTTTGGATTTGATCTTTACAGTTAAGAGTATTCAATCCCCTTGTTTCCTTTTTAGTTCTCATAACTGTTTGAAAGAGGTGTTTCAACTCTGCATTACAGAAAAAATAAAATAAAGCTTTGAGTTTTAAGAGTTATAACTAAAATCTGTATCTTTGAACCCTAATATCAGGACTTTTGATTCTTTAAATTTCTTAATACCTTTATGAGACAGAAAAGACAGTACCAGTATATGATGAAAAATCTCAGAAGATGGGGTGTGAATTGAGTGAGCTGAGGGCTGGAACACAGCACTTTCACTATTGCTCCAGACCTGTCTTTTGCTCAGTCTTCTAACAGTCAAATTTATACCATGCTGTGCTATTAGATAGTTAAGGTATTAAATAACTTTTTATCCCAGACACCTACCTTCTAATATTATCTGAGCCTCAACATTTTAGGTGGTAGTTAAGAGTCATTATGCTTCTGATTTGAAAATAAATATATCCCCCAATCCCCAATTATCTGTTTCTTAATAATATTAAATTTTATTTGGTTTTTAGAATTTGAGAAGTGTTTTATAAAATATCTCCTAATTTTTCCTCTTGGTGAATTTTGAGTCCTGATTTTGAATCAGTCATATTTTTGACAGAAAAATAATACTTCATAGTCAAAGCACTCTAATATATTTATATTATTGAAAGTTTTCTTCTGAATCATTGACATATATATTTTAAAAAGTAAACTTTATATTTAGAAAACAAAATAAATTTCTATATATCATGCTTGTATATGTGTTATCATATATATGTGTATGTTATATAGTATGTTTTATCCGTGTATCTGTATGGTGTGTGTCTGTGTGTGCACATAGGATAAAATTTATAATTTTTATGTTAAGTTTTAAGTTAATGTACTCAGGATGAAATTATTATTTACACATGATATTAAGCCAAACACTTGGTCATTCTTCCTGGATTCAAATGCAAAGCTAAGAATAAGATTATCTAAAATCTTTCACACCTACTAGAATACAGATTAAACTAATTATTTAGAAATAGGGACATTTCTACCCTTCTCCAACAAACAGAATATAAACAGTTATAATTTTTTCCTACATATAACTTTGTTCTCTATCTAATTTTACCACCTTAGGTTTTCTCTTTCTTGAGCTGTAGTGGCTGGACCCCTAAATTTTCAAGCTATTTGAAGCTTTGCCCCTTGAATGCCTAGCATCACTGTCATACTTTTAGTAAATTTTCATTATTTTCAAATGTCTGTTTTAGAAGAACCAGTTCTTAGAAGTGAATATCTTCAGTATCAACAAGTATTTGTAAGAAAGTTTGTTTGGGAAATAATGGGAACGATTATATTAAATTTATTTATTTACATCTTAGAGTGTTACTATTTTTCACAGAATAACCTCTAACTAATAATGTTTCATGGGACAAAGTTTGAGAAATTCTGACCTACTTTACGATATGTTTTCCTGTTTATATACTTGAAAGAATGTGCTTAATGAATAAGGAAACTGGAATGAACAATGCAGATTTTGAAATTTTATTTATGATCCTATTTCATAGTGTGAAAAAATAGCTTTTCTTCTGAAGAAATAGTAATGTGGTCAGAATCCTTTTAAAGGATGATTCAGAGAAAGAGGACACTATCCTTTCTCATTAATATATACTCATCCAAAGCAATTATAATGCATCTTAGTTCTTAAATAAGAATTTAATTGAGAGTACAAATACAAAGGATATTCAAAGAGTATCTGTTACAGAGTTCTGGATAGGTCCTCCTCCCTTTCAGCTGTCTTCAGTTCCTTTGTATTCTTTCTTCTTTAAACATCTGACTCTCACAATGTCCTTTAGTTCAGTTAGCACACAAAACTTTTTATTCTTCTTGCATGGACACTACCTGTCACTGAGAACACAGCAGAATTTCTTCCAGGGCTTTGAACTTTTATAGCTGCTTTCATCTGGGGATGTCATAAAACCTGGCAAACACGATCTCATTATTCCTCAGGTTATTCCTGTGAAGTTGGTGGGTGGTCAGTATTATTATTCCAGTTTTGCAGGGTGTTTTGTCCAGTTTGCATAAGTATTACTGTCCATATTATGCAGCTTTTATGAGTGAGAAATCTGACCAAGGACATAGAGAATACAATGTAGACCTATAAAAAAGAACTTGTGCTAACAAGAGCAACCAGGACCTCATTCCTTTAGACATTGCTTCTCTTCTGTGTTGTAACAGGCTGTTGCTCAATTCTGACACATCATTGTTACCATTTTAAAACATGGCTATAATCCTTATGAGGATTATGTTATTCTCCAGTTATTTTTTCCTCTCGGTCCTAAAGATGAATAGTCTCTATAAAATACAGTCTAGTGTATTAGGTGTATGTTGAACAGTATTATAAACCCACTAAAATAACTTCATCTTTAAATAACTTCATTCACATTAATTATTCATTAGGAATCACTAAATTTATCAGCCCTATTAATTCAGAATGCCTATCAAGTAAGAAATATTCTTTAAGCTCTCATAATTTATTTGGCAAAAATTTGACAAAATTTGTTTGAGTGCTGAATTGGTTTTATATATTTACTACATGTTCCAGTGAAGATATATGCAATACATAGACCCTTCCCTCAATGATTTTAGTATACACTTGGGAAAAATAATAAATGTAATGCTATTATACATCATAATAAATTATACAGAAGAAGTATGTGTATCTTCATATAGAACACCAAGAAGAGTTTTTTAACTCAAAGTGTTTTTAGGGTAAGTTAACTTGAACTAAATCTTGAAGGCAAGAAGAAGACAGGTGAAATGAGAAAATAAAAGCAGCCAAATGGAGATGTATAAATCATTAGTCATATTTCAAGTAAGACCATATGCATATGAGTCTAGGGATTACTGACATAATAATTAAATATAGAACCCAAGACAAACACGATTATAGATCTGCTTTCACTTTATAACCATGTTTATAGCAAAAGAAGTTGCCTCTTTTTTTTAGTGCAAAAGACATAGACTTAGATAAATAAAAATAAAGGATTTAGATGGAGAAGTCTTGGGAGAGGATATAAATCTTATGAAAGACTGATATATTCATGATAGATAGGAGAGTTTACTCTTTCTATGAGCCCCTGGAAAGGGGTTGAAGTGTCCTCTTGAAACTGAGTAATTTACACTGGCTTTAAAAAATATTCAATATTTATAGGTCAATGATTTTGTAGTTTGTAAAATGCAGATAACATATTTTAAGATGTTTAAGTATAGATAAGTAGCTGCCAAGCAAAAAGACTATTAGATATAGACAAACCATGGGGTGTGTTATATAGTAAATAAGACATGTGCATGTTAAATATAAATAGAAAAAGATGGAAAAAACAAAGTATACTTAAAATTCATGAGGCACATGAGTACTAGATATCAATAATAAGCCAACTATATATGAAATTATAAGCACAATCGGCACTAAATATTCAGAATACACTAAATACAGAAAAACACTTAGTATCCATGAGATCTTATCTAAGCACAGTTTGGTAACCTCCATTCTGCTCTATTTTTTCTCTATTTCCCAAACACAAAAGAAATCCATGGCTGTTTATCAGGCATGTTCCTGTACCTCTCATAGACCGGGAATATGTCACTAGCTGAAGGCACATTTCATCTGAGATCCCCTTGCTGCAACCTCACTTCTCATACTCAGAGCTTCACCATTAATGAAAATACTAATGCAGGAGACAGAGAGAGAGAAAGAGAGAGAGATTGCGAATGAATGTGAACATTGGAAACCTCAGGATTCAGGTATCATGGTTCTGTATTCCTATTGTACACGTGTTAATTGTCCACAATTTTTCCTTTCATTTCTTGGTATGTGTGTTTTAATCAATCTTAATAATACTGTGATTCAAGCATTTGAGTTTGACTGTGAGTTTCTATGTTTTACCACCTCTTGGATGGCTTGACATACTTACAGGCTACCGTTGAATCAAGGAAAGTTCTTAAACAATGATATTCTTTGCTCAATACCTTCTCCCACTTATTTGTGAATATATACAGTAATCTGTAACTAAATGATACATACTAAAACATATTGTTGTGAGTTTTTAGGTTGGAGAGGCTTGGGGTACAAAGAATGTAGGAGGGACATATAGACAACTATGAGGATGGCAAGTACATATCAGGGTCAGTTTTCCAGAGAAAAATGATACTTGGGTTCAAATATGAACAGTGCCTAGGGGTTGCTTAGATGACATGTGTTTCAAAATTCTCTAGGCAGAGAAAATAAGTTATGCAAAAGCTTGAGGTAAAAGGGAGAAGGGTTTGTGCTGAAAAATAGAGCTAAACCTGACCAGAGAGTGTATTGAGATGGAAAGCCTGAAAATGATACCTGTATTGAGATAAAGAGTGGGAAGTCCATTAAGAACAAAGGTGAACCTTAATGGGTTTGCTGTCTTAAAAGTACACTCTGACTATAATAATGTAATGGATAAGAGAGAGAGAGAATGAGAGAGAGAGAGAGAGAGATACCACTGAATAGAGATCACTTAGGAAGCAGTAATTCAAACAAGGGTTGGTGATCATCTAAATCCACAACAGCTTAACAGTAAAAGTAGAGCAGAAAATAAAAAGATTTGGATGACATTTAGAAGAATATATTGTAACAATTGCTGATTGACTAATTACCTAGGGATTAGAGAGAGGGCATCTGAGATGATTCCCATACACCTGGCTTCAAAAGTTAAGCCATGACTTTAATTTCTGGCAGTGTGATAAACAAAATACCCTGAAAAGTTTTCTGATATAAAAGACCTATACATTCTCAATAAAAAATTTTAAGCATTTTTAACAATACCTAGTTAAGTGTGCAAGAAATTAAGTTGACTTTCCACAGGGCAGCAACAAGGAGAGGAGGTGAAAATCAGCACTGCAAGTTGACAGCAACACTATGAGAGTCTGGGAGTATTTCAGATATCTAAGTGTTAATCAAGAAGGTAGCGATTTAACCATCAATCACTGGATGAAAAACAAACAAAAAACCCCAACATGCTGTGTTTTTGAATTGAGAAGCCCTGACTACAAATGCGACAATCTGAGAATTACCAATTACAGAATGGTAGGCTATAAACCATGTACTTTACCATGCCAACAAATTCACAGAAGCTTCTTTTTAATAGTTCTTCATGTTGGTTGTTTTTTGAAACAGGGACTCCCTCTGTCACCCAGGCTGGAGTGCAGTGGCATGATTTGAACTCACTGCAACCTCCACCTGTCAGGTTCAAGCAATTCTCTGGCCTCAGCCTCCAGAGTAGCTGGGACTACAGGTGTCTTCCACCATGCCTTGCTAATTTTTGTATTTTTAGTAGACACAAGGTTTCACCATGTTACCCAGGCTAGTCTCGAACTCCTGACTTCAAGTGATCCACCTGTGTCGTCCTCCCAAAGTGCAGGAATTACAGGCATGAACCACCGTGCCAGGCCCTTCAGGTTGTTTAGAAGACAAAAAAGAAATCAAATGATTATTCAAGGAAAAAGCCCTTCTTCCAGACTTTCTCAATTTCTCCTCAAAAATCCTCACTAATCATGAGATAAGAAATTTGAAATGTGACATTACTAAACATGCAACAAAATAAGCCACCATAAATAAAAGCCAGCAAAAACAACCAATACCAACGTTAGGCCCTGAATAAATTCAGATAATAAGATATATTGCAATATAGGCTGGGCTTGGCCTCTCACACCTAAAATCCAAGCACTTTGGGAAGCTGAGGCCAGCAGTTTGCTTGAGCTAAGGTGTTTGAGACCAGCCTGAGCAATACGATGAAACCCTGTCTCTACAAAAGAAAAAATTATATACAAAAATTAGACGCTCACCTATAGTCCTAGTTACTCAGGAGGTTGAGGTGAGAGGATTGCTTGAGTCTGGGAAGCCGAGGATGCTGTGAGCAGTGATTGTGCCACTGCACTCCAGCCTAGGCAACAGAGTGAGACTCTGTCTCAAAAATAAATAAATAAATAAATAAATAAATAAATAAATAAATAAATAAATAAATTGCCTTATAGATCATGGAACAGAAATATTTTTGCTTTGTAGCCCCCAAAGTCTCCATCATAACAACTCAATTCTGTCATTGTAATGCAAAGCCAGCCACACATACTACACAGGCAAATGAGCATAGCTGTTTTCAAATAAAACTTTGTTTATAAAAATGGGAGCTAGGACAAGTTTGCTTCACAGGCTATAGTTTTCCAACCTCTATTATATACTAGAAATTGTGTTTAAAATGCTTTAAGAAAAATATAAAATTATAAACATAAGACACATATATAACTTTTTTAAAAGTTAAGGCAGATTTAAAAAAGAATCAAATAGAACTTCTATAATATTTGGAACATAAGGGAGCCCATGAATTATCAACAAAATAAAGCAAACAAACTTTTATAGTACAAGAAAAAGGCAGAAACCCACCAGAAAAACAGAGGTAAAATACGAATAGATAACTGACAAAAAAAAGGAACACAAAGGGTCATTTATATGAAAGATGTTTGAGATAACTATCAATGAGAAATGTACAAAATAAAACTTTAAGGAGATAATACTTTGCACATGTTTGACTAGATGGATCAATCAATACCAAATGACGGCAAGGATAGAGTATACTCTGCACAAACTCTTCCACTCTTGATAAAAGCAAAGGTTGATATACATAATTCTAAGATGAACTTGGCAAGACCTAATGACAGTGGAATATTTTATGGACTAACAATTTTAGTCTTAGATTTATGCCCTAGGTAAACTTCCACAGTGTACAGAAGTAAATATGTACGAAATTTTCATAGCAGCTTCATTTATAAGAAAAAAAGCTAAAATTCACCTAAATAGCAACAGAAGGATGGATTAGCATCTCTCAAATATGAGATATTTAATTTACTGCTCTCAAAAACTGCAAACTAGTTAAAATTACTACCAGGTATGAATCTTAAAATATTAGTATTGAATCAAAGTAGAGATTAAGAGCACAGATATGATGCAAACCCTTTAAATGATTTTTAACGCACATAGAATATTTTATATAGTTTAGGAATATATATCCATTTAGTGACATACCAAGACATTCATAACAAGCATAAATATTAATTTTTGGATAATGGTTATTTCTGACTTTAGGAAGGGTAATACGATACAGGAAGGAGTATTCAGAATGCACAATTTATAATATTTATTATTTAAACTGAGTCTGGGTATAAGATACATTTTATGTTATTGTTGCTTCTCTGGTATATTTAATATTTCATGATAATTATAAAGCAAGATTTATGATGTTGCCAAGCATTAAGACAGATTGTTCAGATAAGTAATCAGATTTGGTGATGGAGTGCTTGAAGGGTTGAAATAATTTGTAGATGTATTATGTTGCAGCATCTATTTTACACAGGAGGTGCTAAATAGCACGTGGAGATTTGATGCCCATAAGAGAGAACCGAAATGGAGGTCTTGATTTGGAAGACATGACATATCAATCCACTGAAGCTAAGGCAATGAATAAGATCTTCCTGAGATTTCATCTTGTAGATAAATAAGAAGAGGGAAGTACCTAAGATTTAGTGGTGAGATAAAGCAACTTAAATGAAACAATTAGAGGAAAAAGATCCAAGTAATAAAAATATCACAAGTATTCAGCTCAGAGTGCAACAATGTGCCCCAGGCCCTGCCCCTCCTCCCCTTTTAGGGGTATAATGACTATCTGTAGCATGAAGTATTCTGGAATATTGTTGCTAGACATTCTTCAACCATTCTGCAAAAAGTTTAGTTGTGATGGGAAGAGAGAGAGAGAGAGGGAAGAAATTGAGTGATGAATGAAGGGATTGTGGAGGTGTTTATTCTTTTTTTAAACAGATGGGGAAATGAGAGTGTGTACAGGTAGCAAGTCATAAAAATGGGAACTAGATGACATGAGAATACAATGACTAGTCTGCTATTAATAGTTTGTTATGCAACAATGGATAATGAAATTAATTAAAATCTCTTAGAAATAAAAGGTCAAAGTCATGTAGAAGAAGTCCAGTTCCATAATTAATAACAATAAAATTATAGCTTATACTTTCAGGACTAATATACATCAGTCAATGTTCTAAATAGGTTACATATGTTAAGTCATTTGCATCTCACAATTCTATGAAATTTTACTGTTATCCTTCCAATTAACAAGTGAGAAACTGTTGGGAACAGGCCCCTAAATCTGACCATAAACTGGCCCCAAAACTGGCCATAAACAAAATCTCTGCAGCACTGTGACATGTTCGTGATGGCCATGATGCCCAGGCCGAAGACTGTGGGTTTACTGGAATGAGGGCAAGGAACACCTGGCCCACCCAGGGCAGAAAATCGCTTAAAGACGTTCTGAAATCACAAACAATAGCATGAGCGATCTGTGCCTTAAGGACATGTTAACTAGCCAGAGCCCATCCCTTTATTTCGGCCCATCCCTTTATTTCCTGTAAGGAATACTTTTAGTTAATCTATGACCTATAGAAACAATGCTTATCGCTGGCTTGCTGTCAATAAATATGTGGGAAAATCTCTGTCCGAGGCTGTCAGTTCTG
Organism: Piliocolobus tephrosceles; assembly: GCF_002776525.5. NCBI lineage: Eukaryota > Metazoa > Chordata > Mammalia > Primates > Cercopithecidae > Piliocolobus > Piliocolobus tephrosceles. Next base: position 118,230,255 of record NC_045440.1, on the reverse strand, counting down.
AAGGCTGTGAGACCCCTGATTTCCCACTCCACATGCTGTATTTCTGTGTGTGTGTCTTTAATTCCTCTAGCGCCACTGGTTTAGGGTCTCCATGACTGAGCTGGTCTTGGCAAGAAAGTGAGACACAAAGAAGTTAAGAAATCTTTTTGAGATTTGAATCTCGGATATCAACTTTGAAGTTCTTCACTATTGATTATTATGCTATGCTGTTGTTCTAGGGTTATGCCTTCAAGACAGAAAAATGAGATGAGGAAGACATACAAAGGATCATGCATTCACTGAGCATTGAAACTGGAATCCCAAAGTGACAATTAAAACTTAGGCTTCTTGAGAAGTGGTGATGAAGACAAGGAGCAAAAATATGTTTATCTAGTTATACCACATATGTATTCTGGGTTTGTCCTCTTGGAAATATTTTCTAGAATTGCTAAATTATATGGTAAAATACTCTTCCAATGAAATTATAAGAAAATCAGTTCATTGAGGTAAACAGACACATATAAATAAAAGCTGTGATTACCTCACAAGTAATCCAACAAAGAAAATACCTAGATTTTTTTTTACTATAGTAGTTTTTAGCATACTTCAGAAATGTACCATGCTTAAATAGTTTTTGAAATAATGTTCTAAAATTAGGTAATATTTGTAAGTTAAAATGTCTTTTCATTTGCCTATTTAACATTCACTATTGAGTTTTGGTGGTCATATGAGTTAATAGACAAGGACATTTTTGAATTAGAATAAAAGTGAAGAGGAAAAACAGGTGCTTTTATCTAAAATGAGACTGCTTTTTCTGACCTGAACATAGAGAATAAATGAGAGCTGTAGGTACAGATCGAGGTTGATAAATGACCAAGAAGATGCACTGGGGAAATAAACATACATAGCTTTGACAGAAGTTTTCAGTTCAAACTGAATGAGGCAACAAAACTAATCTTTGATTTCAACACCCAAAGAGCGTTTTGGGTTCTCATGTCTTTGCAAAGAAAAAAGTGCATTATACTCATAGAAAAAAAGACTCTAGTCTGTCATTCTATGCATATTATCTGCATATGGAAGCAATGTTGAGATTAAGTTAGTTTTCTATTCTACTTTTTGGCTGACTACAACTTCCTTTTACAAATGAAATAATAACAATGAAGCATAACTAAAAGGTATGAAATTTAAAATGCTTTAAAAAACATTTTAAAAAGAATGCCTGAAACAGAGCTTTCTTTGCTTTTTGAATGAATTCTTTCCAAATTCAACATTCTAATTGAAATTCCATATTGCACTGTCTACTCAGTTATTACATATTTATATGATTTTCTAGTTTTCCTTCTTGATTTTTGTTCCCTTATTAACTAATATAGGTTACAAACTATCTTAAGAATAAAGTGATATTTTAATATTTCTACTCAGTATGTAATGAATGTACACAATTTTAAAAACAAAAATTTAAATTACCTATATCTTATAATCACTACACTCAGCGATAAACATTACAAATATTTTTGTATATAGCTTTTCAGTTTATTTCTACAAAATGTGTTGTTTTAAAGGAATGATTATACTGTACATACTTGAAAACCACTTATTTTGAAATCCTTTCAAGTTTATACCAAGATGTTGAAAAGAAAAACAGTACAGAGAACACACATCTTCCCTGTACTTAGATGTAACTATTGTTAACATCTTGTGCCATCTTGTTAAGTACCTATTATTTTAATTCTCTTATCATTTACTATGTTCTGGACAATGTAAATATCGGTAAATATTATTGCATAACTTAATGGATGAAATATTTAATTGCATGTTTACAAGTGAATAACACCCTAATTTAAGTGCTTTACATGTCTCATGTCATGAAACTTTACAATAATTTTGTTTTATGCATACTTATACATATTTTATGCATTACTATACTTAACCATATTTTACAGATCAAGAAATCGAAAATAAAAGAACTGTTAAGTAATATACCTAAGGACATCCAGCCAGGAAGAGAAAGAATGATAATTTAAAGTCAAGTGCACCTGTTTTTTGTTGTTGTTTAACAAATCCTATAAAACGCTGACTGGAAAGAACAAACATTTATTATCTCTCAGTTTCTGTGGCTAAAGAATCCAGCAGTGGCGTTGGTGGGTGGCTCTAGCTTAGGATATCTCAAAAGAGTGTAATCAAGTTGTCAGTCAGGACTACCATAATTCAAGACTCACCTGCATGAGGATCTGCTTCCAAGTTCATCCACACGATGTTGTCAGGCTACAGAAGATCTGTTCCCAGGCTCAGGGATGGAGCAGCTGGCCTTCCTTGGAATGAGCAATCCAAGAGGAAGTGAGAGAGCACACCCAAGAGAGTAGCGACTGTCTTTAAATAACCAAGCTTGAAAGTGACATCCCATCACTTCTGTCATATTCTCTTAATGAAAAGCAAGACTGTTTTCAGCCACCATGGAGGATATTACACAATCTCATGAACATCAGGATGTAAGGGCCATTGTGGGCCATCTTGAAGGCTGCTTATAACACCAGGTTTTTCTGACTTCAGAGCTCCTACTTCTAATAGTTAGACATAATACTTTCTTACTGCACAAGATACTACTCCTTTGTGATAATACACCATATTTTGTGAACAAATTCACAAGTTTTGATTATTCAGATTGCTTTAGATTTTCATTTGCTATTATGCACCCTGCTGTGGCAAATAATGCTCATCCATTATCATTTTCTTAGTAACTTGTACAGTAATATCTACCTATCTGTCTAATGTCTAAAGGAAAGTACTTTTTCAAAAATGCACTGAATTTAGAGTAAGAATGTATGGTTGTACAATAAATGAAAATCTATTTTATTTCTTAATATACCTGTAAGAAAGGCAAAAAATGCCACTTATTTCTGGATTCCAGGATCTTACCACAATGGCTGAATTTTCATAGACAGTCACTATAGCTTCTATGTCATTTATGTGAGATATGGAATGAGAAAGTATTTGACAAATTACAGAAAGCTACGAAAATTTAAAAATCTTAAGAAGTATTTAAGAACTTGTTTTAATTGTTAGAAGAAGTATAATGACTATTTTTGAAGTACTTTTAGTTTCTTAAATTCTACTTTAAGCTGGGCGTGGGGCTGACACCTGTAATCCCAGCACTTTGGGAGACTGAGGCGGGTGGATCACCTGAGGTCAAGAGTTCGAGACCAGCCTTCCAACACTGCAAAACCCCATCTCTACTAAAAATAGAAAAATTAGCAGGGCATGGTGGTGCCCACCTATAGTCCCAGCTACTCAGGAGGCTGAAGCAGGAAAATCACTTGAACCCAGGAAAGGCAGGTTGCAGTGAGCCAAGATCATGCCACTGCACTCCAGCTGAGATGACAGAGCAAGACTCCATCTCAATAAATAAATACACAAACACATAAATAAATAAATTCTACTTTAACTACTTTAATGTAAATTCTGATTTTATACAGTCCTATTGCTTCTTGTGTTTATTTATTTATTTCATTAATTAATTTATTTTGCAAATGCCATGCAGTTCTCATGGGCTGTTCTGCATTTGATACAACAACTACAGTTTTTTTTTTTTAATTTTTTATGTATTTTTATTACTTGGTCACATGATAATCAGATCACCTCTGTTTTGCCTATTCAATACCGTATGGTATTTTGATTGGTAATTCAAAAGTCAGAAATGCTTTTCTCCCTTCAAGTTCACTGTGCATCCTTTTCTTTTCAGAATTATTTTTGAATTATTAACTCCTGAAAGATTTTCTTGATTTACTGGACTTCAGTAGTCTCACAAAGCCACGCCTTTACGGCTTCAGTGTGTCTACACACTAGTATGCATATTGGTATTAACTTGATTTATTTCAACAGTTTTAAAATATGTTCCTTGCAGTAGCCATTTGTCAAGTCTACATCCAAGTATTTCCTTATTTTTGACAAATACCTATCTTTGAAGAAGCTATTTTGGTTCCACAAGGCAATGTTAGAGTTCTAAATTAATGACATAAATTTATATTAATTCTCTCACTAAAATGTATTGAATTTCATATATTCTTTTCAATGCAACAAATATTTCTTGAGTTTTCATCATGTGCCAGGCACCGTCCTTGGGACTGAGGCTATAATAGAGGCAGAGCAAAGGCCATGTTTTCCTAAGGCAACATTCCAATTTCCAGAGGTAGATGATAAATACATCTATAGTTTTAATTTTGCTGGTATCACTAATCAAAGGTAAATTACCTTTCCATTAGCTTTTCTAGGAATTGTATATGTAGGAATAAAACACGTTCTTATTAAAAAAAATGTTTAATCTTGTAAGTGATTAGATTTACAAATATAAGTAAATTCACTTTTTCCACTATTTAGAAGAGTTTATTATTATTATTCTTTATTTTTGAAGCATAATCCCTCTATATTCCCCAGGCTGGACTCAAACTCCTGGGCTAAAGGGATTCTCCTGCCTCAGTCTCCCTCGTAGCTGGGACTGTAGGTGAACACCAGCACATCCAGCTATTAATAGACTTATTAACTAGTCTCAGAGGTGATGATGATATGAACCTACATAAACACAGTTCTTGATTTTGCACCCAAAGACAACTGTAAACACGGTCAGAGTGTCAGGGTGTCGTCACTATTGAGGCAGAGACAGACACATCAGCCCACCAGTGGCTTACTTTAAAAAGTCAATCCCTTGTCTCTTTCCCTGAAGCTTCTGATTTGCACCATCTGCACATACTCATTGTGAAACTTTTCTTGTGCTTCTTCAGCTTCTTGCCTTGTCCTTTGCTCAGTTCTTTGTCTTCCATGTCATCAAGCTTGGCACATTTGCCACTTTCTGTCAAGAGCATCTCACTGGGAAGAATCTTCATCTTAGCCATGTGGCTTCTTATTGTTTCTTCCTGGCTGCCTTCTCTTCCTTCTGCATTTTAAACGTTTTTCTTTCTTCTTCTCTTTTTAACAAGGTTTCCTGACCTACAATTTTGATCACATTTGTAGGTTTTGGCCTGTCAGTCCAACTGCTACATGGTGACCTCAAAGAGGCACAAAGAAAAGGCCCAATCTGGCTCTGGTGTAGAACATGGCTCTGTACCTCACTCAAATGTGGAAGATCTTTGAGGCCATAGAGGAGGAAGACTCCTTGGGTTTCACAGTCAAAGGACCAGCAATGATTCTAAATCTCCAGTCCACAGTCATGTGTTACCTTCAGGTGTTGTAATTCAGAGGAATGAGAAAGGTTCTCAGAAGGAAAAACACCCATGAGGCTCCATCACCGCAGCTCAGTGATGCTTTGCCGCCACGGCCCTGCCTGGGTTTGAGGTATGGTTTGAAGATCAAATTCACTTTTTAACATACCCATCTCTAAAAAGAGTAATTTGTAGACATTCTATTTATATAACACTGATAAATAACAGAGAGACAAAACAATAAACATGGATTTTTCATTTTAGTTCAGAAACCCTTAGTTTTGTGTTCATCAATTCAGATAGTATGCAGTGCTTAATCATTAAATTGTTTGAAATAATGTTCTATTTTACATAACCAATTTACCAATGGTCCAAATAGTTGTCAAGATAAAAATAATAGTTGAACCACATTCGTTTTAGAATTCATCCTGTGCCCAATAAATAACAAAAGGGTAATTTCCCCTTTCTTTTCTATAGAGATCATGCATAGCCACAGATTTCATATGTAAGTGAAGATCATTTTAGTAGGCAAAATTATCAAGTTAACAGTTTTAAAAATTGCATTCAACACAGACAAAACAGTGGGCACTAATGTTGGACTCCCTTTGACAACTACATGATGAACCATGTTTTGACAAGAAACTGTCCCCTCTATATCACTGAATGCTTGATTTTTGAAAGATATTACTTCCTACATGGCTTTACTGCTTGTCAAAACATTTGTTTGCCATTATGGAAACATAAGTGAAGTGCTCTTTGATTAGGCATGGGAAAAACTAATGATCTTATGATAAACAGTAAGTATTTTGACATTTTCATCTTTTGTGTTTTTGTGAAACTTTTTATTAGAGGCATACTGCTACTTATAAACTGTAAATTTGGCAGACAGGACATCTAGCATCTTGTCTGGCAGTAAAAGCAGGTCATTATTTTATTTTAATTCACTCTTAATCTGCAAAAGGAAAAGAAGCCACACACCGATAAATTAAACATAAAAACATAGACCCAAAGGCTAGTAAGTGACAAGAGATGGCACTTTTCAATGTTATATTTGGAATGAATACATAAAAAAATACAGGCAGGCAAGCATGTTTGTTTGAACTTGAGACAAATTAAATTCCTTCTTTCAACTAAGCAAATCATTGTAACTCATGGTTTACAAAGTTATGGTAGGTATTTTATGTTTCTCAATGTTAGTTACTGACTAAAATGTAATAAAATGTTATTTCTAGAGGAATTTGAGGTCACTTGCATTTGTCCGACAAACCTTAATAAGAAAAAATTTCTGTTATATATGTTTACATACATAACGAATTTAAAAGGAATACTGAGCCAACTGGAAAGTCAAAAACAGCATCATTACCAAGGTAAACTAGGGTAGATGCCATTATTAATGAGGCTATAATTTGCATCTTAAATGTTAGTATTCACTCACAAAATTATTTGTTCAGTTAGGTGTCCACACTCATAGAACCTTAGTCTAACATTAAAAGGCTCGATTAAAGTCTCTCTCTGCTATTTTTGGCAGTTGGCCAAGCCACTGACTAATTATAGTTTTCTTATTAATAAAATGTAATTTTGAGACAATTTAATTTGTGAGAAAACATTTTGAAAAATGTAAATCTATATAAAATTATAAACATTTGTGAACATTTGTTCACAAATTATGAACATATTTCAAATATATTTAAGTATATATGTTACAAATAAGTATATTTAGGTAAAGTACATTTAGTTATTTTAAGTTATTAATAAATAATGGTGTTAGAAATAAAATCATAATCTGATATTTTTACACTTGTGAGTCTGGAGGATAACCAGAAACTCTGTCCGTACATCTTCTGAAAGAAAGAGAAATAAATAGAGATACATGAAGCAGGAGAGAGAGAGAGACACAGAGAGAGAGGAAAGAGAAGAGCAAGACAGTGACTGGGAGACAAACACACATAACCTCCTTTTTAACATGGCTACAGGCAGAGAATATTACAAACACCAAACTACAAACAGAGCTCTTACCAAGCAAGATTCACACCAGTCAAGAGAAAGGGAGCTTAAGAGGAGAGGGAGGTGGATGATATAGATAGAATATAAACAAAACTGCTACTACTAAGACCAAGTCAACACTTAGAGTTCAACTGTCACAGACATAGTTCCAGGAATTGATACTTCACAATACTCACCACAAGATGCCGGTTTGAGAGTAATGGCGAGTCTCAAGGAGATATTGCCCCTAGGGAAAGCCATTTAAAGAGGGAGGTGGGCCGGGCGCGGTGGCTCAAGCCTGTAATCCCAGCACTTTGGGAGGCCGAGACGGGCGGATCACGAGGTCAGGAGATCGAGACCATCCTGGCTAATACGGTGAAACCCCGTCTCTACTAAAAAATACAAAAAACTAGCCGGGCGAGGTGGCGGGCGCCTGTGGTCCCAGCTACTCGGGAGGCTGAGGCAGGAGAATGGCGGGAACCCGGGAGGCGGAGCTTGCAGTGAGCTGAGATCCGGCCACTGCACTCCAGCCTCGGCGATAGATAGAGCGAGACTCCGTCTCAAAAAAAAAAAAGAGGGAGGTGGTAATACCCCGTTCATACTTGGCAATGAAGGGGAAGAACAAGGTAACAGGGAAAATTAAAATGCTTACAGAGATGAAAGAAACAAGATATCCCCCGTCACAAATCAATCAAATTATTATATTTCATTATGTACTTCACTGTACTGTCAGAAGAGGGTGCACTTGAACTGCAACCAGTGTCGACAAACTTCTAGAAATAGAACAAAAATTAAAATCATTCAAATTTATTGAACAAGAAAGTCCATGAAATTCAAATAAAAATGTTTTAGCTGATGAAGCTTCCCCACAAAAAAAATAACAGCCAAGAATCAAAAGAAAACTGAGTGTCACTAAACACTCAAAACTGAATGAAATATACTCAGAGAAACATTTGGAGATATAAAAATAAGATAATAAATTCAAACACATAGGGGAAAAAGACAAAAAAAATTAGGAAAAATCACAGCCAAACAGAGAAAAGAAACTTAAAATACCAAACCATATAAGAAATAAAGAATAAATTATAAACTTCCCAAGGCAGAATAGAATAACAGACTTAAATGAACATCTAGATGCAAGCATTAAAGAATTGTAAGAAAATAACATACAAAATAAAACTGAAATAAAGATAAAAGTAAAAAAAAGGCAAAGTGGTGGGAAAGCCAGACAGAAAAAGAAGTTTACTATAATAACTGAAGAAGAAAAATAAATAACAATGGGCATAACTAACAAATAAATGTTAGGCCAGAATAGTAGGCCAGAAATAAGAGATTATATGAATAATCTCTTATATATTTTTGTGTATACGTATATACATGTGTATATATATGTATAAAGATGATTATATATATAAATATGCATTCCAGGGAAATATGTATATGTGTATACATATATAATATGTATGTATACATATATGTGTATACATACATACATGTATGTACATACATATATTATACACATACATGTGCATGCATATGTATATGTACATACATGCAAGTGTACATGCATGTATGCATACACACATATATGCATACATAAATGCATGTATATATGTATACATATATACAAAATATATATGTGTATATAAATATGTATATATATAATATATATGTGTGTGTGTATATATATTTCCCTGGAATACTGGTCTAAAAGATCAACTTCAAGACATGTCACAATAAAGCCGTTAAAGTATAAGACAAAAATTTAACATGGCTTCAGAAAAAAGCATAAAATTACATATGAAAGTGAGAAAATTAGGTTAGCCTTAGGTTTTTTTTCAAGAGCAACATACAAAGGAAGACAAAAGTAGAACAGCATGTTCAGGAAAGTCAAGTGAAAAAATGCAGGGGAAAAAACTGTACATCCAACCAAGCTGTCCTTCAAGTATCGTACCTATAGGAAAACAGTTTTTAATATATAAAATTTTAGAAAAATCTTACATGAGCTCCCTGCCCAAGGAATCTACTAGAGGTTGAGCTTTATACAAATAGCACATAACCTTAGAAATTTTGGCCAAAAGACTTATGATAAATGTTTATTATGGTTAATTGTATACATAAAGTAAAAATAAGAATTAATACCTGATGGAAAAAATAATTGGACATGTTACGTGTTCTGACAAAGTACAACAAATGAAACAAAAAGTGGAAAAAAACAAAGAAGATACGGGGATAGTAAAATCAGTCAATTATCTGTAGTAGAAGTAACTGGTAACAGAGTCACAGTTTAGCACTGAAAACTGACAAACCAGAGAGCAAATATTTAAATGAGCTCCATAAAGAGCATGAATGAAAAGGTAATGTTAGAACAAAAAATACAAATCTTTCTAAATTCCTAAAGAAATTAACAATAAGCAAAACATACCAAATAGAGAAAGAAACCTAGTAAACACAACATAACACACATAGTAATTATAAAGAGGATTAAAACATTGAGAAGAAGCCTATATTCATGGTATCAGTATACATGAATAGAATTAACTATTACACTTTTTAAAATTACAGATTGACTGATTAATACCCAACTATGTTACATACAAGAAGCAACTAAAGCAGGAATTTAAATAGCTACAAAATAAATAGTTTGACAAAATTATACCAGGCAAATAGGGAATAAGAAAACATGATTTTGATACTGATAATAGATAAAATAGAATTTGGGCCAAAAGACATCAACTAATACAAATAAAATTACATAATGCTTAATAATTTATAATAAAATAGAATAGTTTTTAATATCTATGTTGCAAATAACAGATCTGTCACATATACAAAGCAACAGAAGATGCAAGAAGTAAACACATTTAAAAATAGTAGATACTGACAAGTCAGTACAATACAGTACAAATGCTCAGTCTACCAGTAAAAAACGAATGATGTGTACAAAAATACAAAACACTATGTAAGATCTAAGCAGCATAAAGAATCATGTAATTCTTACAGTTTTTAATTGAACACTACATTCCAATAATATAAAATATAACTTTTATCAAGGACTAATGGAACATTCATTAAAAGTGACTATATATGAGGATACAAAGAAAATATTATTAAGTTCTGTAAGGTAGACAGTTTACAGCAAAAAATCATGACTGCAAAACAAAAAAATTACACATCAATTTTTTTTTTTTGAGACGGAGTATCGCTCCGTTGCCCAGCCTGGAGTGCAGTGGTGTGATCTCCACTCACTGCAAGCTCCGCCTCCCGGGTTCACGCCATTCTCCTGCCTCAGCCTCCCGAGTAGCTGGGACTACAGGTGCCCGCCACCGCGCCTGGCTAATTTTTTGTATTTTTTAGTAGAGACGGGGTTTCACTGTGTTAGCCAGGATGGTCTGGATCTCCTGACCTCGTGATCCACCCGCCTGGGCCTCCCAGAGTGCTGGGATTACAGGTGTGAGCCACCGTGCCCGGCCCAAAATTTTTTAAACATAATTCCGTCTGGAAAGGAAGAGAAAAAACAAAAATTATATTATACGTTACTTTGTGGAAGAACACACAGAAATTGAAGAGTTTTTTAAAATTATGATAATATAAACACCGCATATGAGAATCTATGAGCTACATTTAACAATATGGATGGAGAAAATCCCATTACTTTAAACCCCTATGTAAATTAAGAACAACAAACCGGACACTGGTGGCTCATGCTTGTAATCCCAGCACTTTGGGAGGCTAAGACAGGTGGATCACCTGAGATCAGGAGTTCAAGATCATCCTGGCCTACGTGGCGAAACCCCATCTCTACTAAAAATACAAAAATTAGCCAGGCATGTTGGCATGCGCTTGTAATCCCAGCTATTCAGGAGGCTGAGGCAGGAGACTTGCTTGAACCCAGGAAACGGAGGTTGCAGCAAGCTAAGATCCTGCCACTGCACTCCAGCCTGGGCCACAGAGAGAGACTTTGTCTCAAAAAAAAAAAAAAAAAAAAAAAAAAAAAAAAA
>NC_045440.1:118188670-118219000 GCF_002776525.5 Piliocolobus tephrosceles | reverse complement strand
TTGGGAGGCTGAGACGGGCGGATCACGAGGTCAGGAGATCGAGACCATCCTGGCTAACACGGTGAAACCCCGTCTCTACTAAAAATACAAAAAACTAGCCGGGCGAGGTGGCGGTGCCTGTAGTCCCAGCTACTTGGGAGGCTGAGGCAGGAGAATGGCGTGAACCCGGGAGGCGGAGCTTGCAGTGACCTGAGATCTGGCCACTGGACTCCAGCCTGGGTGACAGAGCGAGGCTCCGTCTCAAAAAAAAAAAAAAAAAAAAAAAAGTTAATAAATAAGTCATAGTAATATAAATTTTCAACTCAAAATATAGAAAATTATCAACAAACTAAAGAGCAAGTAAGAAGATAATAAAGCAAAAGACAGTAAGAAAAAGACCGGACAGGAAATCGATAGAAAAAATCAATAGATCAATACCATAGTTCTTAAAAAGTTTAAGAAAGTGGACAAATCTTAGTTATTGGAATCAGAAAAAAATGAGAAAGCACAAGTATAAAAATATAAGATAAGAAAAAGGATGGCCAGGCGCGGTGGCTCAAGCCTGTAATCCCAGCACTTTGGGAGGCCAAGACGGGCGGATCACGAGGTCAGGAGATCGAGACCATCCTGGCTAACACGGTGAAACCTCGTCTCTACTAAAACAAACAAACAAACAACAAAAACTAGCCGGGCTAGGTGGCGGGCGCCTGTAGTCCCAGCTACTCAGGAGGCTGAGGCAGGAGAATGGGGTAAACCCGGGAGGCGGAGCTTGCAATGAGCTGAGATCCAGCCACTGCACTCCAGCCTGGGTGACAGAGTGAGACTCCATCACAAAAACAAAAAAAAAGAAAAAGAAAAAGAAAAAGGGTAATAACCAGTGACAAAAAAATTTTAAAATCATGCTAGTTTGATGTTTTCTGTGCAAATAAATTAGAAAAGTAGACAAAATAGATAAAGTTCCTTAAAAATGGAATTTATTAAAACTCAGCTCAATAGAAATAGAAAATTTAAATACATCCAATTTTCATGGAAGATGTACAGAAAATTATTTAAACTCTCCCCAAAAAGAACCAAGTCCAAAGAGTTTCACAGGGAGTTTGCTAAATCTTAGAGAGCACATTATCCCCATAATCCCCATGTGACATAGATTGTTTTAGGCTAGTTCCAAGGAATGGAATGATTGTTTTGTAACTAATTTGATATGTTGTATGATTGCACAAAAAGATATTACAAGCTAATATGGCTTATTAATATTAATGTATCTATTTTGAATAAAGCATTAATAAACAGACTGAAATGCTAGTTAAAAAAATAATATGCGAAGACTAAATGGGTTCATACCAATAATGCAAGAATGACTCAAGACTAGGAAATCAATTAATGTAAATCACCATTTCAATAGGAGCAAGGAGAAATATCACATGATTATCTCAATAGACCCAGAAGAAAACTTTGACCAAGATGAATACAATTCGTGATTAAATAGGAATAAATGGATACTTCCTTAGGATGATTCTCTCTCTGTGTGTGTGTGTGTGTGTGTGTGTGTGTGTGTGTGTATGTGTGTATTTCCTAAAGTCAGCATCATACTTAATAGGAATACATTGAAAGCATTTACACTCCAATTATGAATAAAGCAAAGATGCTCACAGTCTTCACTGATATTTAACATTGCATTTTAGGTGTTAGTAACAATTAGATACAATAGTAACACAGACTGAGCACAAATAATAAAACTATCTCTATTTGCAGATGATATGATAGCGTATACTTTTAGAAATCACAAAGGGTCTCAGATTTTACCACTACTTGCAAACTAACAAGTAAGCTTGCCACTGTTTTATGGAAACTGATAGGAAACATGAGACTCCTGGGTTAGAGACAAAGACCTTTATGAACACATGACACAGCAAGCACCACGAGTGTCAGATTACTTGCACCAATCTTTCTTGTCTACAAAACCCACATCAGCGATGCAACTGAGTGCAGATGAAAGTCTGCATACACAGGAAGTTGTATCACGAGAGGATCCTTGAGCTTGGAGAACCAAATGTTTCCTAAGAAGCAGTAACTACATCTGTTTTATGCTGCAGATATAGCTCAGGGAGAAAAAAAAAAAAAAAAAAAAAAAAAAAAGACAATGCCTTGCTTTGCAGGATGTGCAAAAATGCAACAGACCCATGGAGAATTGTCTCCCAGCCTAGAAAATTCTAGGTAACTGTGATACACGGAATCCTAAAATGCCCCCTGTATTCATTTCCTAAGACTGCTGTTACAAATGACCATAAACCTGTGGTCTAAAACCAAAGAAATATATTCCCTCATAGTTCTGGAGGCTGGAAGTACAGGCCCTGAAGAAGCATTGGGTCCATGACTCATTCCTGGCTTCTGGTGGATGAAGATATTTATTCCAAATAAGGTCCCATTCTGAGATTGCAGAACATATATTTTTGGGGCCGTTATTCAATCCACTACAGCCACCAAGATTCCTGACCCCTGCTGTACACACAACTTCTCCAAGTTATTCAATTAAACAGCAAGCACTGCTGGAAAGGATTATGCTGATTTAATTAAGGTACCAAATCAGCTGACCTTAAACTAAGAAGATGATCTTAATGGGCTTGGTCTAATCATATGAGGCCTCTAAATCTATGTCTGGAGATTAGAAGCAAAGAAAGTCCGAGATTTGAAGCATGAGGGAGATTTGACATGTGAGAATTTCTCACCTGGAGACAACCACGTGAGGATGCACATGAGTATCCTGTAAATGCTGAAAGAAGCACCTAGTTAAAAGCTAGCCAGTAGAAGGGGATCTTAGCTGTACCACCACAAGGGACTGGGTTCTGCCAACAACCTGAATAATCAAGGATGAAGAAATTGAACCTCAGTTCAGAGGAGCTCTTCTAGCATCTTGATTTCAGCCACTGAGACCCTGAACAGAGAGGCTAGCCATGCCATGCCTAAATATCTGACATCTGACATTACAGAACTGTGAACAAAGACATGTGCATTTTTTTAAAGCTACAATGCTTGTGGTAATTTTTTATGGCAAGAATTGAAAATAAAACAATAATCATTGAAAAAAATTTCAAGTATTAAAAGAATTCAACAACTTACTGGGATACAAATCTACATGCAAAATTCAGGAACCTTTATATATATATATATATAGATAGATAGATAGATTATTAGAAGAATTAATAATAGATCAAATCTCATTCATAATACCAAAAAAGAAAACATGTTGGATTAAACTTAAGAAATTTTAAAACTGAGAAAAATTATAAGACACTTATAAAATATGTACAAATATACTTGGACAAAAAGTAAAATATGTCCTTGTTAATATTAGACTGCCACTACATCAAGATGTTAGTTTTCTTGTGTTAATTTGTAAATTTAATATTCCCTCGTTTAACTCTCAGGTTTTTCTGGAAAAACGAAAATATGAGACTAGAGTTAATATGAGACTAGAGTTAATATGGCAAAATATACAAACAGTAATACCCAGGAAAATACTGAAGAAGATCTGAAGGTATACAAATTCAGAAAAATTTGCAACATATATTACATGCAAAGGGCTAACCTCCTTTTGTTTATTACTTATACATAAATGGTTATTTAATTGAAATGATAAAAATGAAAACCTCTGGAAAAATGAACAGAAGATGATCCATAAATGAAGGTGCAAAATAACTTCTCCATATAAAAATATATTAAGCTATGCCCTTAATTACAAAAGAAAAGTAGTTAAGTTTTTATCACTAAACTTAACAAAAATTTTACACTCAACAAATCCATTTTGAAGGGGAGAATGTGAAAATGAAGTGATCCCTGGGTATTGCTGGTGGGAATAAAAAACATTCATTCCAACACGCAGGGGAATTTGTCAATATCTAACAGAAGTACTTACTTGCATTTATGTTTTACCTTCAGAATCACATATCCAGGATTTCACCCTAAAAGTATCCCATACGTGAAGAACAAAGGAGAAAACAATGAAATTTGTTCTCTTTAGGATTGTAGAAGATAAGGAAATGAAAGGAATAAAAAGAAAGTGACAATAAACTTTCTGCTCCTCTCTCTTTTACTTAAACTGGTTAGTTTCTCTGAATCAGATAATTTTCCTGATCATGGCTTGTCCTAGTTCTACAATAAAGCAAAACAAACACAAGCTGTAATAGCTCCTTATTATGGAAAGACTGCCAAATCTGCCATCCAAATTTCTTATGAAGCAGATGACAACACACCGCACAACCCTGTTTCCCATCTTCTCTCTGTCCCCCAATAAGTATCTAAGACCAACTACAGAAAATTATGAATTCATTCTAAAGTTTTCTTTCTCAGTACTCCCCCTCTTGTTGTTTCTTCTCATTTGATCACCTAAATCTTCATTCTCCTGTCTTTCACTTGCTCTTCAGAATTTAAGTATAATCTTTAAGGGGTGAGATTGCTTGTATCAAAATTTCAAAATTTTATTTTCCACATCCAGGATATATACAAATACAAATTGCACAGCAAATGTCTAGTGTGTTCTAAGTAAATTTCTTAACAGTCAATTTGAATCTTCTCAGAATTTAATTTTGATATTCTATACTAGTTGCAATCTAAATGAAAAACATTAAAGCTAAAAAGAGATATTTAAATATTTACAGAAGATTGTAATTGTGTCCTATTTTACCATATGCATAGTCAGTTATAAGTATTTATTTCATATTTTAATGTGATTAGGACAATGAGAGAACTACAAAATTTTTTTTTCTTCTGAACTCTGAAGATGCTATATTAGGATGTGGCGCATTACTACTCAGGACAGCAAGCATGCTCCCTGTCATATTATGCTATTGTTCCCAGACCAGTTCAAGTACTACCTGCTGTATAAACTCTTCACAGTTCTGTTCAGGGAAAATTAGTTCCTTCCTATTTGTTTATTCAGATTTGCTTTAAAACTATATTCTATAAACAACTAAACACTTTATTTTTGCCATTATTTATGCAGATTTCATCTATTAATAAAACGTGCTTTAAGGTAGGATTATTTTTGACACTTTTTTTCAAATTCCCTACAGTGCCCAGATAATGTCTTGCACATAAATGCTTATATAATTCACCTATTAGTTCATTTGATTTATTTATTTGCCATGATTAGCCTGCTCAATTAATAAGAGGTCCCCCCTTGTATTGTACCTCCTTCCAAATAAATAAATACAGGCATACCTCAGAGACATTTCAAGTTTGCTTTCAGACTGCAATAAAGTGAATATCATATAAAGTGAGTCGCACAATTTTGTTACCCAGTACCTATAAAAGTTATGTTTACACTATACCATAGCTTATTAAGTGTTGCAGTATCATTATGTCTGAAACATGTACATACCTAAATTTAAAAATATTTTATCGATGAAAAATGCTATTATCTGATCCTCTAGCAAGTCTTCATCCTTTTGCTGGTGAAGGTTCTTGTCTCAGTGTTGATAGCTGCTGACTTACCACTGTAGTCATGCTGAATGCTGCAGTGGCTGCGGTAATTTCTTAAAACAAAACAATAATACAGTTTGCTGCATCTATGAACATTTCCTTTTATGAAAGATTTCTAGAGCATGTGATACTGTGCTAGTATTTTCCCAAATGAACTTCTTTCAAAATTGGAGTCAATCTACTAAAATCTTGCTGCTGTTTTTTGTGAACTAAGACAATGTAAAAGTCTAATTTTGTGTTGTTATTTCAACAATGTTCACAGCATCTTCCCCAGGAAGTAAATTCCATCTCAAGAATCCACTTTCTTTGTTCATCAGTACAAAGCAACTCTTCACCCATTAAAGTTTTATCATGAAACTGCAGTAATTCCATCATATCTTGAGGCTCCACTTCTAAATCTAATTCTCTTGCTCTTCCTACCACATCTAGAGTTCCCTCGTGCACTGAAGTGTTGAATTCATGAGGGTTGGAATCAACATCTTCCAAATGTCTTTTAATGCTGACATTTTGACATTCTCCCATGAATCACAGAATGTTCTTAATGGAATCTAGAATTATGAATACTTTCCAAAAGGTTTTCAACCTATTTTGCCCAGATTAATCAGAGGAATCACTATCTGTGACAGCTTTAGCCTTACAAAATGTATTTTTCAAACACCAAGATTTAAAAGTTGAAATTAATTCTTGATCCAGGGGCTGAAGAATAGATGTTGTGTTAGAAGGCATACAAATCTTTAATCTCCTTGTACCTCTGTCAGAGCTCTTGGATGACCAGGTGCATTATCAACCTTTTTAAAAGAATCTTTTTGTTGTTGTTTTTTGAGCAGTAAGTCTCAACAGTGGGCTTCAAATATTGAATACATCATGCTATAATCAGATTTCCTGTCATCCAGGCTTCCTTATTCCTTTTATAGATCTAAGACAGATTTACCTTAATTCTTAAGGGTCCTGGAATTTTCAGAATGATAAATGAACGTTGGCTTCAACTTAAGGTCACCAGCTGCATCAGCTCCTAACATGAAAGTCAGCTTGTCCTTTGAAGCTTTGAAGCCAGACATTTATCTCTCTTCTTTAGCTATATGAAAGTCTTGGATGGCATCTTCTTCCAATATAAGGCTATTTTACATATATATAGAGAGAAAATCTGTTGTTTAGTGTAGCCACCATCATCAATAATTTTAGCTAGAAATTCTTGATAACTTGCTGCAACTTCTCCATCAACGCTTGCTGCTTCACCTTGCACTTTTGTTATGAAGATGAGATTTCCTTAAATCTCATGAACCAACCTTGGCTAGCTTCAAACTTTTCTCCTGCAGATTTCTTAGCTCTCTCAGTCATCATAGAATTGAAGAGTTAGGGCTTTTCTCTGAAGTAGGCTTTGGCTTAAGGCTGGTTTGATCTTCCATCCAGATCACTGCAAATTTCCCCACATCAGCTATAAGGCTGTTTCACTTTATTATAATCTGCGTACTCACTGAAATAACACTTGTAATTTTTTTCAAGGTCTTTTCTTTGTCATTCACAAATGGCTGTTTGGCACAAGAAGCCTAACTTTAAACCTGTCTTGGCAATTGATACATCTTCCTTACTAAGCTTAATCATTTCTGGCTTTTGATTTTCAAGTGAGAGACAAGTGACTTCACTTTTCACTTGAAGACTTAGAGGTCATTGCATGGTTATTAAATGGACTAACTTTAATATTGTTTTGTCTCAGGGAGACAAAGGAAGGCCAAGGAAAAGGAGAGAGACAAGTGCACATTTGATCTGTGGAGATGTCCAAATACAGACAACATTCGTGGATTAAGTTGCCCATCTTTTATGAGCACAGTTTGAGGTGCCGTCAAATAATTACAATAGTGACATCACAGATCACTGATCACAGATCACCATAAGGAATATATTAATAATAATAATTAAAAGTTTAAAATATTGCAAGAATTGCCAAAATATGACATGAAGTGAGAAGAAGCTGTTGGAGGAAGGGTACTGACAGACTTGCATGAGGCAGGGTTGCAAAGTGTCATAAAGCAAAGTGCACAAAAACAAGGTACACCTATTGATAGAGTGTCTTACTTTCATTCTCTCATTAAGTAATAAAGTAAATGATAAAGAGAGGCTAATTGTCCCCTGCCCTCATCTTGTCATTTGATCCACCAAATTCTATTAATACTTCTCTCTTTTCAAACACTTCCAGAGTTCTACTATTTTTTCTTCTCCCACTCAAATTCTCCTTGTTACTTGATAATTTTTTTTTTAATTTTTATTTTAGAATTAAGTGATACATGTGCAGGTTTGCTACAAAGGTATATTGTGTGATGCTGAAGTTTGAGGTGTGACTGAACCTGTAACCCAGGTAGTGAACATACTATCCAATAGTTAGCCTTTCAGCCTTTGGCCCCATCCTTCCTTCTCCCCTCTAGTAGCCTCTAGTGTCTATTGTTGCCATGTTTTGTTCATATTTACCCAATGTTTAGCTTCCACTTGTAAGTGAGAACATGTTGTATTCAATTTTCTATTACTGCATTAGTTTGCTTAAGATAATGGTCTCCAGTAGCGTCCATGTTGCTGTGAAAGACAGGATTTAATTCTTTTTATAGCTTCATAGTATTCCATAGTGTATAAGTATCACATTTTAAAAATTCAATCCACTGTTGAAGGGCATCTGAGTTGATTCCGTGTTTTCGCTATTTAAATAGTACTATGATGAACATACAGGTGCATGTGTTCTTTTGGAAGAAAGAGTTGTGTTTCTTTGGGTATATACCCAGTAATGGGGTGGTTGGGTTGAATGGTAGTTCTGTTTTAAGTTCTTTGAGAAGTTTCCAAACTGCCTTCCACAGTGACTAGATTAATTTACATTCCCACTAACAGTGTTTAAGCATCTGCTTTTCTCCACAGCCTCACCAGCATCTGTTAATTTTTGACTTTTTAACTAAAGTCACTCTGACTGGTGTGACATGGTATCTTATTGTAGTTTTGATTTGTATTTCTCTGATGATTAGTGATGTTGAGCATTTTTTCATGTGTTTGTTGTCTCCTCGCACGTTTTCTTATGAGAAGTGTCTATTCATGTTTTTTGCCCATTATTTAAAGGAGTCTATTTTTTTTGCTTATAAATTTAAGTTTCTTGTAGATTCTGGGTTATAGACCTTTGTCAAATGCATAGTCTGCCAATATTTTATCTCATTCTGTAGGTTGCCTATTGACTTAACTGATAGTATCTCTCGTTGTGTAGAAGCTCTTTAGTTTAATTAGGTTCCACCTACCAATTTTTTGCTGTTGCAATTTCTTTTGATGACTTAGTCATAAATTCTTTGTCAAGGCTGATATAGAGAAGAGTGTTTCCTAGGATTTTTTATAGGTTGTGGCCTTACATTTAAGTCTTTAGTCCCTCTTGAGTTAATTTGTGTATGTGGCAATATGTAGGGGGTTATTTTTATTCTTCTGCATTTGCATAGACAGTTAACACAGCACCATTTATTGGATATTTAATTTAAAAGTATTTGTGTCTCCTCCCAGATATATATATATCCCACCCAACTCTCATCTTGAATTCCCACATGTTGTGGGAGGCACCTGGTAGGAGGTAACTAAATCATGGGGCAGGTCTTTCCTGTGCTGTTCTCATGATAGTGAATCAGTCTTACAAGATCTGATGGTTCTATAACAGGGTGTTTTCCTGCACAACATTGTGCTCAGAAAATACATTATGTAATTTAAATATATTTTTGAGTTTGTTCAGATTTGTTCAAGGCTTGGCACATAACCTGCCCTGGTGAATATCCCAAGTGTAGTTTAATAAGATATGTATTCTACTAAGGTTTATAAATTATGAGTCAAGAGTGTTGCAATTTCCAATAGTAATGACAGATTTGTCTATTTTTTCTTGGTTTTGTCAGTTTTTCTGTCATGTATTTTGAAGTCCTTTACTGGGTATAAACACACTTAGGATTGTTATACTATTTGCCTTGTTGAATTGAGTACTTAATCTTTGTACAATATACTTTTCGCTATCATTAGCAATTTTTAAAAATAATTTACACTGATAATAATATAGCCACTTCAACTTCATCATTAGTGTTTGCCTGGTCTCTTTTTTCCTCATTCCTTTACTTTTAACCTATCTGCATATTTATATTTTAAATTGATTTCTTACAGAGAAAACTATGAGAAAACTCTGTAGCTTAATTGCAGTGTTTAGACTGTTAAATATAATATTGTTATCAGTATGTCTGGGTTTAAACCTGTCAATTTATATGATTTTTATAGGCTCCATCTGTTCATTGTTTCTCTTTTCTGCTCTCCTGACTTATTTTGAATACATTATTTATTTTATAAAATTTCAAATTATCTTCACTGTTTTCAGTATACATCATGATTGATTAATAGTGATTGACCTAAGAAAGACACATTTTAACTTTTACTTACTGTATTCTACATTTAATACTTTCATACCACTTCAAATACAGTATAAGAGAACTTTACACCTGGACCCTTCCTTTTCTGTGCTATTATTTCGATATGGTATACATATACGGGTGCTTTGAATTCTATAACACATTGTTAATATGTTGGCTTTAAATAATTACACATTTTTGAAAAAATATTTACTTTCAGAACACTATATCTACGTTTCCATCTGGCATTTTGTCTTCTTAACAACTTCCTTTAAACATTTCTTGTTTAAAGTGATATGCTGGCAAGAAATTCTTTGAGATTTTAATAAGAAAATATTTTTAAGGTGATAGGTACACTAAAAGCCCAGGATTTACCATTACACAATGTATACAGGTTAAAAGTCCGCACTTACATTCCCTAAATCTATTTAAAAAACAACTTTTATTTGCCATTATTTATGAAAGGTATTGGTTTTGGTATAGAGCTGTAGGTCAGCAGTTATTTTTTTCCAGTATATTAAAAATGTCATTTGATTGCTTTCTATGTTTTATGGTTTCTGATGAGAAGTCTGAATGACTGTGCTCTTTTTTATTTTTATGTGTCATTTATCTCCAGCTATTTTAAACGTTTTCTCTTTATTTCTGTTTTTTTAGGATTTTTAACTACAATGTGCATTGGTATGGTTTTGTTATTTATTGCTCTTATTAGAATTTATAACATTGAATCTGTAGGCTCATAGTTTCTTTAAATTTAGAAATTTTCAACAAACATTTCTTTCAAATATGTTTTTGGTTTACTCTCCACCACTACCCTCCACTGTTTTCTGGAGTTCCAATACATGTATATTAGACCACTAGATACTAGGTGTTTATAAGTCAATGATATGGTTTGGCTGTGTCCCACCCAATTCTCATCTTGAATTCCCACATGTTGTGGGAGGGACCTGGTAAGAGGTAACTAAATCATGGGGCAGGCCTTTCCGGTGCTGTTTTCATGATAGTGAATCAGTCTTACAAGATCTGATGGTTCTATAAGGGAGTGTTTTCCTGCACAAGCACTCTCTTCTCCTGCTGCCATCCATGTAAGACATGACTTTCTCCTCCTTGCCTTCTGCCATGATTGTGAGGCCTCCCCAGCCATGTGGAACTGTAAATCCATTAAATCATTTTTCCTGTATAAATTACCCAGTCTCAGGTGTGCTTTTATCAGCAGCATGAAAATGGACTAATGCAGTCACTAAGATGCTATTTTCCCCAGTGCTTTCCTCTTTGTGCCTTCCCTCAGTTAATTTCTTCTGCTGTGTTCAAGTTTACTGATCTGTTATTTTATATAAGTAATATATAAAATATATTTCTGTTCAGCTAATTTTGCCATTTAGATATTGTATTTCTCATCTGTAGAAGTTCTTTCAGGCTCTATTTTATATTTCCATTTCTCTGCAAATTACATTCATTTTAAAAAGTAATGGCACATGTTATAAGAGCTGTTTTAATACCTCTGGCTGTTACTTCTGAGTCTCTGTTGACTGATTTTTCTTCTGTATATGTATTACATTGTATTGCTTTCTGGATCTTGGATATTTTAAACTTTATATTATTGTGTCTAGGTTTTGTTATCTTCTTTTACAGAGAACTGAAGCTTGTTTTGGCAAGCAGTTAATTTACTTTGGTTCAATTTTATCCTTGGAGACTTACTTTTAAGCTCTGTTAAGGTGTCCTTTAATATAAGTATAGTTGATCCCAAATATTAAGTGTGGCCTTTCTGAGGTGTCTGTTGAATATCCCAAGTAATCATTGAGGACTGTCTACCTTAAATGACAGAAACTCAAATACTTCCCAGCCCTACTATTGCACCGGGGTAAATTCAACTCCCACTTCTCTGATTCCAGCTGCTCAGACTCATTGAGTTTCACACTGTGGATATACTTCTTAGTAATCAATAAAGCTTTAAGGGTCTTCTAGAGTTCTTTTACTGCATACTGCCTCCCTTCTAACACAGTCACATAATTTCTATCTGCCTTAGCCTAGTTGATTCATCACAAACACTATGCCTTGTTTGGTTATCCCTCTCTTCTTACACATTTGAGAAATTGAATTCAGGGAGAAAGCTAGAGCAATTGTATGGCTCACCTTATTCATTTCTCTTTTCTCAGGGATCACAATTCTGTGATATATTTTATTCAATGTTTGAAAAATGTTTTATATCTCTGCCCAGTTTTTCAGTTTTTTTTATGGTGAGAGGGAACATCTAGCCCTTGATATCTTATCATCCTCAGTATCAGAAATTATATCTACCTATTAACCTATTTATCAGTCTACCTATCAATTTTGCTTTTACACACAAGCATTTCACATGCATAGTCATTAGCATTAATTAAATGTTGTTATTTTCCCTCACTAGTTAGGTAAACTGAACACAAATATAGGCCTCCAATGTAATCCTAGCGCCTTTACCTTTTCTGAGCTGTTTTCCTTATTTGACACTTAATTTAAGATATTTGTTGTCAAGAAATTTTCTAGGTCTGTTTTAGGGGTTAAATTTTTGAGCCCTGTTTTTGGGAAAAAAATGATTCCTTTATCCTGATTATTTTTCTCTCATTTCCAGATTTAGCACTCTACATATAGACTATGTTAATACAGTATTGTATAAAATTACTTTTTAAATATTTCTACCAGTAAAACTTTTTGGTAAAAGGGGGTTAAGGATATAAATGAGTCGATGGTTCATGACAGCAATCAGTATGTCAGTGTGATGTGAAAGGTTTTCACGTTTAATGTTATTTTGGGAAAAAAAGTCATTTTTCTAATGCTTCTGAGAATGAAATAAAAATTACTATCTTCTGATAGTTTGCCTACCAATGCATGATAAATAAATCACATTAAGAAAAGATAAAAATAAATTAAGGAGCTTTTTTTTCCTTCAGTGAAACATATGATTGCCTGGTTTGATTGATAAAGTGAGAATAAATTGCTTTCTCTTGTACTATTCAGAAATTGGTACTTATTGCATGATTAGCTGACAACTTTACACTTGAAATGTGCTGATTAGCTTGTTTTACCTTAATAACACCATGATAGTGGCTGCCTTATCTTGCCCTTTAATTTTAAAATTAATGAAGTAATCATTTATTGTGGTCTCTTCCACTGTTCTGCCCAATTACTTCAGTGCTGAAAGGTACTTTGCATTCTTGCTGGTCCATTAGTTCCATATCACGCTCTTTCTTAACTTCTCTATTCAACTACAAGATAATTAAATGCCATATTTTAGCATCTTATAACCTTGACATATAAATTCTCTTTTCTCAGTGGTTCAAATTAATGGACAAATGACATCTACTAGAAGATGCAGTGAGACATTACTATTTATAAAATGTTAATGCACATTAAATGCTAAAGAAGAATCAATAATACATGGCTATTACTTCATATTAGTATGAAGTTAATATTAAACTTCTAAACTATCACTTGTTTGTATGTATAAGTATGTATATATTTAAAATAAATTCTTTGCAAATTATAACTTTATCAGTGTTCCTACTTTATTTCTAAATCACTGTAAGATATATATATATATATACACACACATATATATATCAGCACATCCATGAATGATAGCTACATTAAGAAAACATAATAATATATTAAGGAGTTTGTTTTTCCTTCAGTGAAACATGATTGCATGATTTGATTGATAAAGTGAAAATAAATTGCCTTCTCTTGGACTATTTAAATATATATATGATACATAACACACATATATATGATACATAACACATATATATGCTATGTAGAACACATGAGAAAGACAAACTTATTCATGTTGGAGGAGTGCATCAGGATAAGTGTTTTGGAGGAAGTGTTTTGGACGAAGAATTCAAATATGAATTATGATTTGAATTATTAATAGAAGTTAGTCAAGGCAAAAATAATCAAGGAATGAATAAAAGAACATTTGTGGAAATGTTGAGGTGAGCAATATGTTAGTGCATTTGAGGACAGGAAAGAAAGCCAGTGTAGCTTAAGTAAAGATTATGTAAGATGATGTTGGAAAGCTTGCTGGAAAGATTTTATAGATGTAGATGTAGAATGACAAAAATAAAGGGAATGCGAAATTTTCATGTATTTATTTAATTATTCATGTAACATCTGTAATGTTGTTATTATGCTTTGTATTTGAGGTTAAAAAATACGTGAGCATTTTAATGAGTAATGGCTCATTACTTAAAGGATCATGAGCCTAGTTAGATAAAAGACATGAACAAGTACTTAAAATGCAATGAGGTTAAGTGTGACATGATATAGAAATCATTATCAAACTGATGTGGCTATATATTCCTAGGGATATACAAATTTTCTCCAGGAATATTATTTCTCTCTATGCAAACTCTTTCTTATTAATATTGAACCATATGAAACTGTACATATTTAAATATCTTGTATCCAAAAATGGCAATTATATACGATTCAATCTAACAAAATTGTTTACTGAGATCTTATCTATGGTTGGCATGTCATGCAGTTCTTCTTTCCAAACTTCTTTATTAAAAATCACCCCTCTCTGTCTTTCCAAAATAAAAAAACCTTCCTCATACTAATCTAGAATCTTATTATGGCACATGTCTCAGTTGGAAAATAATTTTTAAGAGTAGAAAAGTCAAAGAAATGCATAATTAGAACGCTTTTGCACCAAAATTCATGATAAAGCTTTTAAACATTACTGATATGGGCAGATAATAGTGTTAGAAACAAGGTAACTTGGCCTTAAATAAGGTAACCTGAATCCATATATGATTATAATTGATTTATTGACACTTTCATTATTATAATCCATTATTCTTTGTCTCTAGTAACAATTTTTGTTAAAGTCTATTTTGTCTGAAATTAATACAGCCATTCCAGCTGTCTTCTGGGTGCTGTTTGCATGGTATATATTTTCCAGCCTTTTTGCTTTAAACTTATTTGTTACTTTGACTCAAAATTGTTTATGTTTTTACTTTCTATACTACTAATCTCTTTTTTTATTTGTCTCTTGATACTTTTACATTTATGTATGGACTGATCATATAGAATGTGTGCCTGCCATTTTGCCATTTTTATGTATCTTATGGCTTTTCTGATCCTGTATTCTTTCATTCCTGATTATTTGTATTAAGTATTTTACAGCATAACACTTTAATTTACTTGTTACGTATTTTGCTATATAATTTGAAATACTTTCTTTAAACGTGTCTTGGGGATTATAATTACATTTAATTTTAAACAATAGACTTTGGATTAATGCCAAGTTAATTTAAATAATATACAAAAACCTTGCTAAAATACAGCTTTGCACCTCTTTCCTCCTTGTACTAGTGTTGTCAAACAAATTACATAATTATAGGTAATATAAGTACATTAATTCAGTTTTGTAACTATCATTTTATGCAGTTTTTTAAAATCAGGAGATGAGTTACAAATAAAAAATAGTTTTTAGTGATAATAATCTAATGATTCAATAATAATTTTTATTCTTTAAGTTTATTCAGATTACACTGTAAGTGTCCCTTCTTTTAAACCTGAAAGCCTTACTCTATTATATCTTCTATGGCATATCTGATAGCAATACATTATCTCTGTTTCAATTTATCTCAGGGTCTCAATTGTTCCTTTGTTTTTGAAGGACAGTTTGTCCAAAGACACAATTCTGGGGTACATTCTTTTTCTTTCATCACTTTGAATACAACATCCCACTGTCTTTTAACCCACATTGTTTCTGGTTAAGTTAGTTGTTAAAGATATTGAAGATGCCTTGCCTCTCTAATTTTATTATTTAGTATTGGCAGATAAAATTGCGTATATTTATTATCTACAACATGATATTTTGAATTATACATACAATATGGAATGACTAAATGTAGCTAATTAACATATGCATTACCCCACATAGCTATCACTTTTGTGATGAAAACACTTAACATTTGTTCTTTTAATATTTTTCAAAAATACAAAGTATTGTTATTAGCTATAGTCACCATATTATACAATAGATTTCTTGAATTTATTCCCGCTGTCTAACTGAAATATTTGTATTTTTTGGCTGACATAACTGAAACCCACTCCCCAACTGCATCAACCCTAGGTAACCACCATTCTATTCTTAGTTTGGTGAAATGAATTCTTTAGAATTGAGAAGAGTGAGACCACGTGGTATCTGACACTTGTCAGGATGGCTATTGTGAAAAAGACAAAAGATGATAAGCATTGGAGTGGATAGTACAAAAGTGAACCCTTGGAAACTGCTGCCTGGATACTTTTGATGGGAATGTAAATCAGTACAGCCATTATGGAGAACAGCATGGAAATTCCTCTAAAAATTAAAAATAGAACAAACATATAATCCAGCAATGCTACTACTAGGTATATATTCAAAGGAATTGAAATCAGTATGTCAAAGAGATATCCATACTCCCATGTTTATTGCAACATTATTCACAATAGCCAAGATATGAAATCAATGTAAGTGTCCATCAATAGATGAAGGAATAAAGACAATTTAACGTATATACACATAAAATACTATTCAAACTTTTAAAAGGAGAAAATCCTGTCATTTGTGACACCATAGATAAATTTGGCAGATATTACATTAAATTGCTTCTCTATTTTTATTGCAATATTTTTCTTTTGTCTTTAGACAGTTTAAAAATAATGTGTCTGGGTATGATCAGCCACTGTCCAAGGAATGCTGAAAATAAATGTCTCTAGGGCTGAATCTCTTAGCTTTTCTTCTTCGAATTTTTAAACTTCATGGTTGTGCAGGTTAATGTTTTTAATATGACATGGTAGGTTTTGATTTTTATTTATTCAAATATTCCTCCTGCCCTTTCTCTCTTTCTTCTCTTTTTTCTTGGAAACTATGCATATGTTGCTGTGCTTGGTGGTGTTTATAAGGCTTTGTTTATATCTTTTTTCCCTTTTGGATTCTCAGACTAGAAAGTTTTAAGTGTCCTGTGTTCAAGTTTGTTGTTTATTTCTTCTGCCATTTGTAATGTGTTGTTGAACCCCTCTAATACATTTTCATTTCAATTATTGTAAATTTTAACTTCAGGATTTCTCTTTAGGTCTTTTAAAACAAACAATAATTTACATTTTTATCGATATTTGCTGTTTGGTAAAATAATTGCTATCATAGTTTTCTCTGATCATTTAGACATATTTTCCTTTAGTCTCTGAACATATTTTTAATAGCTAAGGTATTTTTATAGTAATACAAATATCAAGGCTTTCTCAGCTACAATCTCTATTGCTGGCTTTATTTCCTGTGTAGAGCCCATACTTTCCTGTTTCTTACATGTCTCTTAGTGTTTTGATGAAAAATATATTTTAAATAATATATATTAGCAACTATAGAAACCAGAGTTCTTCACACACACAAAGGTTTGTTGATGCTGCTGTGTGTTGTTGCTGCTGCTGCTACTCCTGTTTGTTGTGTAGTGACTTTCCTGGACTAATCCTCTGAAGCCTAAATTGCCTGCCACATATGGCCATGGAATTCTCTGCTTACTCAGCCTAGGCTTCATTTCCTACTTACACAGAACCTAAAGATCCGAGAGGTCAGAGCTTTGGACCTTCTCAGGTCTTTCTTGCATAAAAGTGTGTGGTTCTAGGTTTCAAGATTTATTGCTGAGCTTTTCAAAGGCTCCTGTGAACATCACATTCCTCATTTTTTTTTTTTGGTTTGTGTTTTTTTGAGACAAGAGTCTAGCTCCGCGGTCTTGGCTCACTGCAAGCTCCTGAAGTGCTGGGATTATAGGCGTGAGCCACCGCGCACGCCAACATTCCTCAATTTTTCTCTTAAGGTTTTTGTTTAGTGTTTTCTTAAGCCCAATTGATAATGGCACCTCAGTTGTGATCTTAAGCAACTGTCATTGATTATTTCTGACAAATCCCCTGTGGCTAAGGCTGTTTTCGTAGAGTAAGCTCTGACTTGGATTAAACAGAGACAGACTCTGCGACTGAAACTTTTAGCAAACTACTAGGTCAAATAGTGAAAGTTCTCTGGGGATGAGACGTTTGGAGAACTCCAAATCCATCATGCCAGTCTTTTCCAATGGCTACAAGGCTTCTAGTTTCCTGGCTACTGTAGTGGTGAAACTTTTGGCCTTTAAGTCTACCATGGAACTGGGGTAGGGAGTTGTGATCAGCACAAGATAATACGAGACTTACTCTTCTTACAGAGATTTTGCTATCTTCTTGAATAAGTAACTGTAGGTTTCTGCAGGCCTTTAGTTAATTTTCAGAGTTCAGAGAAAGTTGGATTTGACAGCATGTGCCTGCGTTCTCATTGCTTTTCTCAAGGGGTAGATTTTTGAAAGTCCTTATTATGCCATTTCAGAAGCTGCATCTCTGGATACTTTATAATCTAATTTGTGCTTACATTGGAAATGACTCACAATTATCTCAACTAATGTGACTGTTGAAATGATTATACATAGACTGGCTTTCTTACTCAGATTTATGCTGTGAAACTACTGAATAGAAAATCCTGTTTTATTCATAAATAATCCATGGTTGCCAATGAGTTGAGTCCTGTTTTACATAGAACATTGCAAAGCACCATAAAAGGATAAATATTATCATATTTAGAGAATTAACATAGAATCTTTTTGGCATGCTACACGAAGAAATGGAATTAACTAAGCCTTACTATTGCATTGTTCAGTAACGCTATGATTGTTATAGGAATCCATATTATTTCACTTATTTGAAGAAGACTTTTCTGCCTTACATTTTTTTTATCCTGACAGAATATGTCTAATTCATTGCATTAGTTTTTTAGTGAGCATGAGCCTTATGTTAGTTATCTTTCTCCAGAAGACAAAACGAATAGGATGGATGGGTGGATAGATAGATAAATAGAAAGATGGGCAGGTAGACAAAGAGAGGGCTTATTAGGGGAATTAGCTCCTGCGATTACAGAACCTAAGAAGTCCCACAACGGGATGCCTGCAAGCTGGAGACCCTGGGATGCTGGTAGCATGCTTTGGCCTACATCCAAAAGCCTCAAAACCAGGGAAGCCAATATTGTAATTCTCTGTCCAAGATCTACTGTCTGAGAACCCAGGGAGCATCTGATGTAAGTCCTGGATCCAAAGGCCAGAGAACTTGGAGTTCTGATGTCCAAGGACAAGAGAAAAAAGGTGCCTCAGCTCCAGGAGAAAGAAAGAGAATTCATCTTTCTCTGCTTTTTTGTTCTATTCCACCCCTAGCTAATTGGATGGTGCCTGCCCACATTGAGGGCCGACCTTCGTCACACAGTCAATGGACTCACGTGCCAGTCTCCTCTTGAAACACCCTTACAGATACTCCAAGAAGTAATGCTTTAGCGGTTCTCAGAGCATTCCTCAATGCAGTCTAAGTTGACACCTAACATTAACCATCACAGACCTTTTCAATTATTTATATGGTCAATATTTTTTCCTACATTGAGTTAAATTCAAAGTTACAATACTTTTACAACATTACACCTGAAACACATCATTGTACCTGAAAAATATTGTATATAAAATGCTTTAATTTATAATAATATCAGTTTTACAAACTTCTCTTAAATATCTAAACAAATTGCCTTTAAGTAAAAGAGTTTTTGATACAATTGATCATTATTGCTAAGTTTTAACATTCAGTGTTCGGTTTCCTTTGAGGAAACTGAGCACATGACTGTAATGACTGGGCAACAAAATCGTTTAAAAGAAGATAGGTTCCACCTTTTGGGAACACAATCTCCAACTCCTCACTGCAGAGCAGCTGTGTCAGACTTTCTGATTGATGGGGCCTAGGAATCTGTGTTTTGGTTTTGGGATCAGTGCACATCCACATGACTGAATAATCCAAACATACGGAGAGGCTTGGAACTCTCACCCGCCTCTGGCGCCTTAGATGTCCACTTTCATCACCTTCTTGTATTTCTGGCTTGTTTTCTTTCGGGAGACCAGCAAATACAATACACAGTCCACTCTTACCTTTCCCCTTTCAGAAAACAAAGATACCATATCCACGCTTCAAAAAAGAAAATAAAAGAAAAAAAAAGAGTAAAGAAAAGAAAAAAATGCTGATGGGCTTCAATTCTTTTCTTTCAAGAAAAATTGAAGGAAGGTCCAATCAATTAACCATTTCTCTTTGTCACCCTTGGAAAGAGCTCAAACTTCAGTGATGATACCACATCAGAACTCTTTATATTCCTTGATATTGATTGATTGATTGATTGATTTACTTATTTTAAGATGGGTGTCTCACTCTGTCACCCAGGCTGGAGTATACATCGGCAAGATCACAGCTCACTGTGGCTTCAACCTCCTGGGCTCAGGTGCTTCTCCAACCTCAGCCTCTCAAGGGGCTATGTACATGCCCTCCATGCCCAGCTAATTAATTTTTGAATTTTTGGAGAGATGAGGTCTTATTATGCTGCCCAGGCTGGTCTCGAACTCCTAGACTCAAACAATCCTTCTGCCTTGGCCTCCCAAAGTGCTGGGATTACAGGTGTGAGCCACGGCATCCAGCCTTTTACTTTGTATTTTTGTGAACAAATTTCTTCAACCTTTTCATCTATTAAATGAAAAACTATAATACAATTAATAATGAATCTTGTCTCCTTGTAGTAATAAATAGTCCATAGATAACATGAATCATTTAGGAAAAAATATTGTTTTGTGTTCCATTACTATTTATCAAGTTGTAATAATACTAATATTGTTGTGATCAATTCCATTAATAACTATAGCGCTCACTTCCACAGTACATATACTAAAATTGGAACCATTAACAACCATAATGACAACTGAGTCCAAAAGAAAATTTCTGACAATTAAATATTCATTGTAACAGAAAATTTAAAATGAATTAAATGTCAATTTTCACTGCAAAGAAGTATAATAGCACAGCCTATGAAGAATATTTATTATGTCATATGCATTCTGCATGAAATTGAAAATGTTAAAGCAATGTATAAGTTGGAACTGTTAAAGATAATCTTACTCAGATTTCACAAGACACAAGTGAAGCATTGTCATAATATTTAGATTTTATTGAACATATTTATATATACTCACTGAACATATTTAAAAGAGTTTTTGAAATATTTTACGTATGCTAAAAATTACATTCTTTATATGCTTTTGAATTTCCAGTGAGAAAATTTAGATGTTCCCCTAAAAATATGTCAGGTGGTATAATGATTTTTGAAATTCTTATTGGAGAACCGGACATAAAGTACCTGAATATTAACATTTTAGAACACAAGAAAGTAATAATTGATTTTACTTGAGTGGGCAAAAAATGACTCTCTGAAGGATTTTTTAATAAACCATTATTAATTGAAAATAATATATTAATAGAGTAAAATATTAAAATATATGAAAATAAATTTTTCATATGTCTTCATCGTACCCCAGATCCAAGTATTAATAGTACTTTCTTCAATATTCTATGTGCAAAAATGTTGATACGTACATTTTTTACAAAGTTTATCATAATATGCTCTTTACAGAATAATCTACAGATCTTCCTGTATGATTATGTACAGATGTAGCTGCTTTTAATTCTTTACAACCACATAATACATTATTGTAATATTCAGAAACTAGATTGTTTTCAGTATTTGACTAAGAAAGCTAGATTTAAGAATAGTTTTAAGCTGCGTATGGTGGCTCACACCTGCAATCTCAGTGCCTTGAGAGGTCAAGGCTGGAGGAGCTTGAGACCAGCCTGGGCAACAAAGTGAAAACCTGTCTCTACAAAAAACAAGAAAATTAGCTGCGCATAGCGGTGTGTGCTCCTATAGTTCTGGCTACTTGGAAGGCTGAAGCAAGAGGATAGTTTAATCCCAGGTGTTCGAGGCTGCAGTGAGCTATCAATGGACTTCAGCCTGGGCAACAGAGCAAGACAGTGTCTCTGCAAAAACAAACCAAAAAGAGATCAGCTTTCAAGGCTGAGTAATAGTTTTCCATTTAGGCTTGATAGTAGAAGGCATTTAAGATAGAGGGGACTATCATGGGCAAGATGCAAAAATATGCAACAAGGAAGGAGTGTGGTCTAGGATTGCTGCAGCTGACCATCCACAACCAACACAGCAGAGTACAGGGCTGCATGGGGAGAAGCCCCTTGTTAAAACTGTGTATGTTACTTTCTGTTAAAAATAAACACAGTAGCAAATAAATGGAGCAACAACAAAAAAGCCAAACCACCAAACTCAAATTCTAAAATATAGCTTGTTTAAACAATGCTTATATTAACAGAATTGCTTACTTTAGGTACTGTTGTGTCTAAAATATGTGCAAAATTTAAGATACGGTTTTCTAGAAAGGATAACAGATTTACAGGATATTTTATAGCAATGTTAAATGTATACTAAACAATCATAAATTCATGTATGTAGCACTGGCTGTGATACTACAGCAGATATTATTTCATAATTGTATAGGTATGTACATGCTATACAGATTAGAAATATACCAAGTGTCAATGAGAGGAAACCAAAACTCTGCTGGAAATCTAGGGACCAGAAATGACTCCCTAAAGTAGTAAACAAAGTTTTGTTGAAACAACAAATACAGTTCGTAAGGACTGTTAGAACTGTGTAATATAAATCACCTTACTGAGTGCTAGGATTTGCCATTGCATATACACATTTTTAGATTGTACTGATCACTATGAAAAGTCATTTAAATTTCTTCCTACATTAAGTGTTACACAAGATGTTCTATAAAAGCCCCATAGTAACAACATCCTTAGACAACATTATGGCATGAACTTTATTTTAAATAATATTTAGACTACCAGAAACATCACATTAAAATATATATTACAGCAAACCCTACAACCTCATCTGTATATTAAAGCAGGGTAAGATAATTTCTTCTTTTGCCTACACAGTTGAAATGATTGGCAAGAAGCTTCTCCTTGTTTTTTCATAAGACTTTATTTTTTGCATATTCCAGAGACTACAGCATCATGGAAACTTAAAACTCAGAAGAATCTGAAAAATAAAACCCTCATTTTATAGATAAAGAATTGATTCTCAGGAATATTAAGCAACTCACCTAAGGTCATATAATGTGTTGTCATCAAAACTGAGATTAAAATAGAAATCTTTTGTTAATTTTGAGAACTTTAAAAAACTGGAGCCTAGTTTCGTCGTGAGAATTTACCAGTAAATTGGCAAGGTGCCTTTGAAAATGCTGGTACATAAGTTTATGTTTTTAACAAAATGCTGACAATGATTTATTTGTCTCATTCTCAACAATCTTTCTGTGCTCCTCTGATTCCTCATCCACTCAGAATTATACCAAGGCTGAGTCAGGACTTGAAGAATGAAGTATAATATCGAGATTTAACCCAAGACACCGTTTACTTTGAATGTGATGGAAAGAATCTCTTTCAAGCAAAAGGAGGTTTCAAGGAAAATTGTACCTGCTTTTTAGAAGATGAATATACATTTGAAATTGAGATCAGAGTTTAAATCAACTGCATGCATTACTATTATTGTTCAAATAACAAAAACAATGGCTTTAAGTCACAGATTTGACCCTTAAATATTCTGTCGCTAGAATGTATAGGGAAGCAGGAGAACTAGAAGGCTTGTTAAACAAACACTTATTCTAGAGAGCCAAATTATAGGTAAATACATGCAAAGAAGGTATTAACTCTCTAAAGTAATAGGGGATAAGGACTCCTGCATATGTGGATGGTAGAAAGCAGGTAAAATCATCTTTTGAAGGTATATAGTCATATGTAAGAGGCCATGGATACTGGTGTTCTCAAAATACTGAGTTGTTTAAGATTCCTAACTACAGGGCTGCTTCAGACCCAGTGGATACTTCTAATAAACATGGAGCAGGTACTCCCTATTTGCAAGGGAGCAAGATAGAGGCCTGGATGGAAATATTATCTACCAGTGTCTCTAGTGGATCTTTCCTCACTGAATTAAAACATCACTGCGGGGATAACCCTGCATGTGTCTGAGGAAGACAGAGTCAAAGGAGAGTGGGAGGGATTTGGTATGCTTTCCTGATAATCATTGTATCACGGTGGAGAGTATATTTCTGAAATGATTGCCTTTGCCCAAGTACAAGTCTGAATACACAAGTTTGCAATTGTTTATATTCCATAATGTTCTAGCATAACATATACAGTTGTTCATTGCATAACAAGGAAATTGTACATACAATTTAAAAGGAAAATTTGACTTGAAATAATATCCATTTTAAAGGCATAAAACAGATCTCTACTTCTTTTTGATATGGAAACTTGTCATTCATCTAAATCAGATGCAAGCATGATTATTCCTAGGTTATCTATGTTTTATGAAGCATTTACATATCATTCATTGGCAACTTTCACAGAAAGATGTAAAAAACTGTTTTTGATTGTCATGGGCATGAGTGACACATTTAATTACTATTTTATTTGCTTTCTTTCTCCATTTTATAAAAAAGTAATGGACTTCTAATTATGACCAGAGGTAGTAGACATGATTAATTTATGTGGTTATAAGAAGCTGTTTATTCTCTTTAAGCTAATAAAACCCAGAATCACCTAATTCCTTGAAATATATATGAATACATGGAGAAATGTATAGGATGCTGAAGAAAGTAGGAAAATGTGCAAAAGGGGCGTAGACCCTACAAATTCAGATAAGCATTTTAATATGTTACCATAAGGGAAATTACTGAGATGCTAACTGATAGTTCTGAAAGTCACATACCTATGACCAAACCAAGAATGTGGGGTTAAACTCAACCTTCTTTCACTACTCTGCCATGACTGCAAGATTCTGATCCTTCTCAGCTATCGCCACCCAAGATTCCCTTTCTTCTAAAAAAAAGCAAAGATATGTTAGAAAACCATATCCAATGTAGTATTTTGGTGTCTCTCTTCTCTCTTCCGTAGCATCTATTTTGTCTTGTTTTCTAGATTAAGGAATAGCTGTTAAAGGCTTTAATTCACCCTGTCAGAAGAAATCAATTATAAAATTGCTCCACATTTCGAGGGCACTAAAATACCCACAGACACTTTTGTAAAAGGCAGAAATCATAGTAAAACGGACAGTTGCAATTTTGCTGGTAAGTTAAATCTAAAGTCTATTATTGTTTCAAAATAAAATCCACATTCTTAATTTTTAAAAACCAACGTGTTACAACTCAAAAACATTTCACTTATGAACACTGTCATGAAATTACTTTTTAAAAACCAATAATGCCAAAAATAAATTATAAATATTTAACCTTAAAGATTTTATAAATATTTAATTTTGGCCACATATTGGGAAAATTTTATAGTGAAATTATTTATCCGTACCAATTTCTGTTGGGGTCCGCGTGCTTCCTGAACAAAGGAATGAACACACAAGACAACACAAGACGAGACAAACGTGGCGGCCGCCCCAATGACACGCTTTTGCTTTATTTTATACTGTCCTTTGTGGAATGTTAGCAAGTCACCAGACACATTGTTGTTTCTCTGACCTTTCCCTGACTTTCTGAATTTCCAAGATGTTTACATATAAACAAGCCCCCAGGGTCTGCTATTTGCAACTGAGGCCAGTCTTGTAGGCTCCTTTGTCCTCCCTGTTTGCAGAGGAGGAATGCCCAGCTTCGTTTGCAAGAGCGGGACTATAATGTTAATGGGGGAATGGCCTGCTCAGTTGTAAAAGCAGATAGTCCTCTACAAATTTCTTTATATTAAAGGGACATTTCTTGCTGTTTCTGTTAAAAAAAATATTTTTCAACTTTTGACAATGTTGTGTAATTAGATTTAGTAGCAAATGACATAAGCAATGATATCAAAGGTTGTCTCAAGAGTAAAATCAGTTCCTGGAAAATGCTTTCCAGGAACCCCAAGATCCTGCCCTTGACCTGTGGCTTTGAATTTTTACTCTAGAGTGCCATGCGGTAGCCTCTCATACTTGAGTCCTTTCCATTTGTGTGTGTGTGTGTCTGTGGCATGGGCAATCCCTTCATGGTGTGCCTAGTTCCTCCAGTTACCTGCTTTCCCAATGGTGATTCTGATGTGTTTCCATATCAGAAACAAAGGCACTGATCAAAAATCATTCCTCCAACAAGCAGAATTAGAAGAAACTTTTTGAGAAAGTATTTGCTAGAGAATAGTTTTGCATAAGGAAAATGCCATTCAAAATTGAATATAAGTAATATTGTGGAATTATTAAAAGTGCCAAACTCATTTTTCAAGGTAATGATTCTTCGAAAGAGGACAGAAGGAAATGGCATCTTAAACTTATAAAATGAAAGGCTAAACAAAAGTATGCTTGCTGTTTGAACTAACGTTAAGTGAGCAGTTTAAAGAAACACGTGGAGACACTTTTTAAAACTGATTTATTCTAGATGTATTTTTTCTCAGACATGCTGCATAATTTACAACACAAAGATTGTAA
Source organism: Piliocolobus tephrosceles (assembly GCF_002776525.5). Classification (NCBI taxonomy): domain Eukaryota; kingdom Metazoa; phylum Chordata; class Mammalia; order Primates; family Cercopithecidae; genus Piliocolobus; species Piliocolobus tephrosceles. The sequence continues at coordinate 118,192,720 of NC_045440.1, read as the reverse complement.
AAGAGAAAAAGAATATTAGTTAATTTTGGAAATTTAAGTTTGAAGCTTGTAAATATGTCTTATTTTTATTTTTTGACTTTATTACACTACATGAAATTCTGACATTTAATGACACAATTTAGGCACTTGGGATGATCCACACTTCATAATGCTATGGATACTACTAACCTTCCAATAGTTATTAGCGTTTTAATTAATTAATGGTGATTATAATTTTTTCAATTCTGTATAATGCCTACTATCTCTTCACCTTGATTGTACATTAAGTTTTCAAATTATTTTATTTATATATTTTTTAAATATCCTTTTTTAAGCTGGGTGTGGTGTTTCATGCCTGTAATCCCAGCACTTTGGGAGACTGAGGCAGGAGGATCGCTTGAGACCAGCCTGGGCTACATAGCAAAACTATGTCTCTACAAAAAATACAAAAATTACTTGGGTGTGGTGGTAAGCACCTGTGGTCCCAGCTACTCAGGAGGCCCAAGTGGGAGAGTCACTTGAGCCCCAGAAGTGGAGGCTGCAGTGAGTCCAGATCACGCTACTGCATTCCAGCCTGGGTGACAAATTTAAATCCCAGCTCTGTCACTTTCCACTTATATTGAGACTATGTCAAAAAAAAAAAAAAGGTTTTAAAGCAGATTTTTTATATGGCTCTAGAATGTTGGTTATGTGAATGAATTTTGAAATCAGATTGAAATTTATATTGTGGCCCAACTACCTACAAGCTTTATGGTTTAACCAAATTAATAACCCTTCTGGTCTTCTGTTTCATCATCTTTCAAATAAAAGCTAGAAGGAGATGGATTAAGAAGAAGGTGAAAAAAACACACAGCACTGACACAGATGTTTTTGCAAAACGCAAATAATTTTTTTTTTTTATTTCCAGGAAAACTAAAGTGGTTAACTTCAGGTTGATTTTATTACATGAAAACCTAACAAACCTGTAGCTAATCCCTTTTACTACAGTCTAATTTATATTAATGTTAACAATAGATAATATTTATTGAAGGATTATATGTATTAAGTGCTGTGTGGATTTCATCCTTGCATTATTCCTGAAGCCATATTGATTGAATTTAAATCCCAGCTCTGCCACTTTCCACTTATATGACCTTGGGCACATTGTATAACCTCTATTAGTTTCTTTAGGTGTGAAATGGGAATCTTAATAGTAACTACTTGATTCAGAAGTTGTAAAGACTGAAATAATATTAAGACAGAGAGAGAGAGAGACCTTCACACTTGATCCATTTTCAGTAAGTTTGGCCATTATTAGTAGCTTTAGTATTGTATCATTTGATTTTACAATTTTGTTTAGGCTAATTTGACATAATGTTTTTCACTTTGCAATCACAATGCAAGAAAAGATAGACTATGCCTAATAAACCAGTCAGTGACTCCTTCATGAGTTCAGTGAGTATATTTCATTGGATATAGGTGTTTTTATTGAACTGCATCTACTCTTCGATTTGAAATACATTTATGCAGAGGCTATTATATCCTAGGGATAGTGACAGAATCTTATTGTTACAAAGTCAAATGTTACATGGCTTCACTTCTCCTGTTAAGTGCAACATTTTTTTTTTTCTCTTTTTGAGACAGAGTCTCACTCTGTCACCCAGGGTGGAGTGCAGTGGCATGATCTTGGCTCACTGCAACCTCCACCTCCTGGGTTCAAGCAGTTCTCCCACCTCAGCCTCCTGAGGAGCTGGGACTGCAGGCGCATGCCACCATGCCTGGCTAATTTTTGTATTTTTAGTAGAGGCAGGGTTTCACCATGTTTGCCAGGCTGGTCTCAAATTCCTGACCTCTAATGATCCACCCATCTTGGCCTCCCAAAGTGTTGGGATTACAGGCATGAGCCACTGTGCCAGGCCCTGAATGATTTCACCATTCTGCCTAGAGGTGAAATATTGGACACACATACCTCTTAATGATTTCTCTAACATGTTTCCCTTAAAATCATTGTAACAGAAACTTAATTACCAGAAACTTAAACTAGGAGGAGGAAAATCACCGCTAACATTTTCTTGTCCTCCATGTTTCAGTCTATGGATGACCTTCACCAATGACAGTTGAAGGGAAAAAGGGACAGCCTCACCTACACATTGCTGATTCTATTGCATGCATGTTGATGTGCTAAGGGGCTCTCAGCGTTTCCACTTTATCATGTTCTTATTTTCAGCAACTTCCTACGCCCTCCCTGAACCCAAAGGAGAGTTACATATACCACCTTAAACTTTCAAATAGCCACATTAAAAAGCAAGAGAAGCAGGTCCATTTAAGTTTAATAACACATTTCAATTCAATATATCCGAAACATCACTTCGATACCTAATCAATATATTTTAAAAATGAAATATTTCACATTGATTCCTTTTTAAGTCTTCAAAGATGTGTCCGTATTGCACCACATCTCAATTCAGATTAACCACATTTCAAGTGTTTCATAGACATAGAGGGCTAATGGCTATGTATCCATCATCACAAATCTGCAACACGTATTTGTCTATGTAGTTGTCTCAGTAAGATGATTTGAAATCTGGTGGCCACACCTCGTAGACTTAAATAAGGATATAGAGAAAAATAACAGTGTACGTCTATGCATGCCACTGTTTCATTTCTCTATACACACCATGTTTTGTTCCCTTTCCTTCCATTTTAGAGTAGAAAATAATAACCATTTATCATGGGAATTGCATCCTAAATTTGTTCGTGTATTCCTTTCTGTGACATTTCCTCTATTACTCCATGTTCCCCATGACAGCCTGTTTCACCATGACTGTAGTCACATCACAACTATAGTTAAATTTTATTTTATTCACGTTGTGATCCCCAAATGTTGAAGAATTGGAATTAACATTTACATTCCCCAGATATTCTCAGAGGCAACTGCACATTGCAGTTGGATGTGAAGTACAGAAGTTAGGAACAAAAGTGCTCCTGAAAGCAAAATTATTGGGCACTATTGTCTCATATTCTTCTTCTGGCTTGAAATTGGATCTTTTTTTGGAACTACAGTATGTGCTCGCCTGACAATTTACCCTGTGGGCACATTTAATGGATGAAAGGGCTAAGACAAACAGGAAAGATTAATTAGCTTGTCTGAGGTCACATGACAGGACAGTGGCAAAAACACTGGCAGAGATATAAACCCAGAAGCATGAATTTATAATAATTCATACAAAGTACTTGGGAATTTCATTTTCTTTGATGAGAAATGTAACTGTAATATAAAGAACAGCAATTCCTGGATGCCAACCCTGTAAATTCATTTAAACAACTCAGTTATATAAGTGTCATGTAATGCTTTTCTATTAATTTTGTATTCATTGTCAATATTTCTCCCATGAAAATTGATCTGTATCTTTGTATTATAGTTGAGTTGTAAAAACTAAGGGATGTTATTTGTTATGTAATCTAATGAAAACATGTGTTTGTTTAGCTCCCCATATGAGACTTGCATTTTGTTTACATGAAAATAGTTGACTTTGATATCTTACAAAAAATGAAATAGAAGAGTTCATAAAATCTACCCATTAGTTACTCATTAGATACAGATTTTTTAATATTTAAATTGTGTATTTCAATACAAAATACTGCAGTTATATATTGTAAATGTGACATTAGTGCAGATTATGTATCTTATAAATAATTATTGCATAAGAGAATAAATATATGATATTAACATTAAATTCCAAATTATAATACTGCAAATCTCAAAGTTAGGGTTGGGGATAGAAGAAAATAATGTAGGCTAGTGATGATGGTGGCACTATACATAAAAATATTTAATATTAAATATATAAGAGCTGGGCAAGGTGGCTTATGCATGTAATCTCAGCAGTTTGGGAGGAAAATATGGGTGGATCAATTAAGGGCAGAAATTTAAGACCAGTCTGGCAAAATAGCAATACCCTATCTCTACAATAATAAAAAGTTAGACAGACATAGTGGCATGCACCTGTGTTTCTAGGTACTAAGGAGACTGAGATGGGAGGATCACTTGAGCCAAGGAGGTTGAGGGTATAGTGAGCTATGACCACATCA